>NC_138032.1:37450184-37962684 GCF_964106645.2 Podarcis pityusensis
GGGAAAAAACACAGGTCCTACCTGTCTGAAATGTTGCAGGATTGTCAACGTGATTCCCTCCCCCTCTTTCTTTTTTGCTTTCTCCTTTTGTGATGGAACTCCTACTTGGGGACTTCCCTGGCGTTTTTCTGGCCCATGTAGGACCAGTCTGGATAGTTAGCCTTGGTGAAGACTTGATGTTTTCATCCCCAAAAAAGTTTTTGATTTGAGTTTCCACTGAAATGAGGCTGCATTTTAATGTTTTTTGTTGTTTAGTCATTTAATCGTGTCCGACTCTTCGTGACCCCATGGACCAGAGCACGCCAGGCACTCCTGTCTTCCACTGCCTCCCGCAGTTTGGTGAAACTCATGCTAGTAGCTTCGAGAACATTATCCAACCATCTCATCCTCTGTCGTCCCCTTCTCCTTGTGCCCTCCATTTTTCCCAACATCAGGGTCTTTTCCAGGGAGTCTTCTCTTCTCATGAGGTGGCCAAAGTATTGGAGACTCAGCTTCAGGATCTGTCCTTTAATGTTTTAATGTTGTATTTTAATCTTTTTTTTAAAGTTGTATTTCAATTAATTGTTTTTATATTTGGTGTTAGCCACCCTGAGCCCGGTCTTGGCTGGGGAGGGCAGGGTATAAATAAAATTTATTTCCCAAATGCGTATTGCAACACAAAAGTATTCATCTGCCAATGGAAGGGTAGTAAGAAGGGAGCCAATCTAACTTCTCTAGGGAGAGAGTTCCAAAGTCTGGAAGCAGCCACTGAGAAGACCCTCTTCCACATTCCTACCAAGCATGCCTGTGAGGGTGGCAGGCCTGAGAGAAGGGCCTCTGCAAAGATCCCCAAACCCAATGGTATGAGGGGATATGGTCTTTTAGATAGCTTGGGCCTCATAAACTCCAATCAAATCAAAGACTGGCTAGGTATTGTGCATCCCACTACTAAACAGTGTTCATCAACATTCCCCACTCAATTGCTGACCAGCTTGCTAGTCCAAGGAATTCAGACTGGAACCTTTCACTTTCTCTATGACTGAGCTACAGCCCTTTTGTTCAAGAGGTGCTGGGTCTTTTTCATTTTTCTTTGTTGTATCCGTGCCAAAACATGTTGCTATATTTGGAACTCTTTATGTGCAGCTGTCAATATGTAGTTTTCCTCCCCAGGTATGAAAATCACTGACATTTGTTGTACCCCTAATTATTACCAATATATTGGTGTGATTACTTGGAAGTGCACTTATTCAGCCTTTTATGAGGAAATCTGTCTTTAAAAGCAGCATAATAAAATACTTCTGTGATCAGCTGAAAATTATAAGGTGTGTTTTTTGGCTACAAAATTTAAGACAGACAAAAGCAGAGACCCACAGAAGAGGGAAGAAGGGGGAGAGATTGCTAGAACTCTCTCCCCTAAGATTAGTCAGTGAGACCTGAGCCCCACCCCCACCCTGGGATTGTCAGATTTTAAAAGGCTGCTGTTATAATGAGAGCTAACTGATAAAAGTACAGTCCATTTCCTAGGACCCAGCTATTGAATGCAACACAGTCCTCGTTGTTCCTTCTGAGCAGAGCTTTGCTGTTGAATTGCAGTGATGCTGGCATCAGGCAATCAGCTCTGTGGCTCTGTCCCACCATATTGGCCACTACTGCTACACAGCAAATATCAGTGTTGTCCGATATCAGCGTTCAGGGTAGTGCAGGTCAATGTGGGGGTGAAATCAGGACTGTGAAGATCATAGAATTGCAGAGTTGGAAGTGACCCCTGGTCCAACTCCCTGCAATGCACCAGATGAAGAAGAAGAAGAAGAGAACAGTTTGGATTTGATATCCCGCCTTTCACTCCCCTTCAGGAGTCTCAAAGCGGCTAACGATCTCCTTTCCCTTCCTCCCCCACAACAAACACTCTGTGAGGTGAGTGGGGCTGAGAGACCTCAAAGAAGTGTGACTGGCCCAAGGTCACCCAGCAGCTGCATGTGGAGGAACGGAGACGCGAACCCGGTTCCCCAGATTACGAGACTACCGCTCTTAACCACTACACCACACTGGCTCTCAAGATGAATAGGTTGAGGCAATCTGGTTTCCCTGCTGGTGCTTAAAGTTGTTTTAAATATACAATGCATGAAAATTCAACTTTTAAAGCCTGCAGAACACCACATTACCACAGAAAACTTTAAATGGAGACATTAGGAAACATAATGAACCAAAGAAGAAATGGTTCCATTTAATTTTCACCAACAAAAATATTTAGGGTGAAAGGAGAAGGTCAGTAGTAAGAACTTAATAAAACAACAACTCTAGTTTCCCTATTTACTACCTGTGTGCAACTACTTCATTCACTGACGGGAAGCTTTGACACCAATTCCTTTTCAAACATGTGCTTCTTCCTGCGGTGATCCTAGCCAATCATGTAGGTGATATGATACTATCTTTCCATCACACCATTTATCAACTTTAGCTATTGAATAATGTCTTGAAATCAAATCAGAGTGAGGCATAGGAGGCATTACCCTCACTCTGAATATACTTCCTAATGCTGCCATCTATACCCAATCAGATTTGAATATCTGAAGATGCCCCTGAAAGTAAAATAACTGTGAATGGACAAACATTTTCACCTCCCTCCCTCCTCAGCCCCCTGGAAACATTGCTGAAATGTGGAAGTGCATTTCTTAAGGAGTCAACTTTCTCATGAAAGGCACCTCCTCTTTCAACTCAACCTTCAAAACAGAAGCAATGAGAGAAGAGAATGACTTATTCACTCAAATATATTCGTTAAACTGACGCTGTGGCTTTGCAGAATGGAAATTTTGGTGAATAAATCAGCTGCTGAAAGGTTTAGAATGACAACGCAATAGATCTACTGGATCTAATATGCAAGGACCAAATCTAGGATTCATCTGGTTACAGGAAAACATTCTGGAGTCCTTTCCAATAGCAGTAGGAAAAGATTGCACCTCCTCTGGGCTAACTTGTCCTTGTGGAGGTGGGGGGAACCCATCTGAATAAGAATGAAGCACTATCTTCCGCTCTCCAATTAAAGCCTGCAAGGGAGGGAGGGAGCCAATTGATTCTCGTACAAATGCTTCTCAAAACACAGAATGGGAATATGTGAAGCGTGTCCTTCATAGAACAACAGTTTTATTGTGTCGCTTCCATTAAATCACAAGGTCAGCCTTCAGGAAAAAGCAGTGAGGTGGGTGCTTTTATGTGAACAACTGGCTCCTTCCCCCCGCCATTCCAAGCAAAAGAGTGCCAGAGGAAGAGGACAGACTCTTAGAACAGAGGCATACATTATCTTTGCCACAGAACTACTGTCACCCAAGGTGGCTTCACCATGGTGAAGTTTAGATACCAACAACATGCAGATAGATCATCATATGCTATATCAGGGCAGCCCAACTTTTCATACCTGTGGGCCACACACTGCCTTGTTGTGGGTGGAGTGAAGCGAGGCCAAAGTTTGATGTCCTTTCCTCCCCAGCCCTTGTGCTTCCTTCCCAAAGCTGGCTAAGTGAGGTGGCAGGCTTTGGGAAGGAGGGGAGAGGCTCTTGCCTCCTTCTCAAAGCCAGGAATGCACTAACTAGGCTTTTGGAAGGAGGGCTCTAGGACCCTGTCAGAGCCTTCATGCCTCCTCCCCAAAGCCCAGCACCATGCTTATGCAAGAGCTACAGGGGAGGGGGCCCTCAAATGCTGCCAAGGGCCATGAAAAAGGCCTTGAGGGCTGCATGCTGCCATCAGGCCACACATTGGACCACCCTGTGTTATATTACCTTGTTCCAGCCTGCTTAAGGATGATGTGAATTGGCCCAGTATCAGGCCAGGGATGACAAACCTGCAGCCATCCAGATGCTGGCATACTCCAGTTGCCATTGGCCCCAGCCAGCCTGGCCCAATGGTCAGGGATGGTGGGAGCTGTAGGCCAGTAACATCTAGATGGCCTCATGTTCCCCAACTCCTGTTTTAGGTCAAATTATTTCATTCTGTCAAGAAATAGCCCTCTTCTTTCTAGGTACTCTGATTACTTGCTAATTGGAGATAACCTGCCACGTGTTGTACCAAAATCTATCCTGCATTATTTCTTCCTGCACAAAGGAGGCTTCCATGTTTCTGCCTCATTCTCAAGGGTCTTAAACATTTATTTAGAAATTCTATGGCTTTGGGATTTTGTGTTCATCTTACCATTGTTCAGTGGCTGAGGCTGCTGTGTGTTTCCAGTAAACATATCTGCAGCCTCCCTGGCTGTTGAGGCTTCCTAATCTGAAAAAAACTTGATGGGATAAATTATGTCACGCTGTCTTAAACTGGTCTTTGTAGCACTGGCACCTAGGAAGGCTGCAGAGAGCAGGCTGGTGGGGTGGTTTCTAGATCAAATGGAAGGACACTCACTAACACCCCTCAGAAACCTCAAAAGTCAGGTAAGTATGAGAAAACACCATGAGAATTTCACCAATTTTTTCCCCTCTCCCATTTAATAATTTTCAAATGCAATTTCTCTTCTCATTAATTAATTGTATTTATACTACCTTTCTAACACTATAACAAATAAAGGATATAAAGTTTAAAGTTGGTCCTGTGAGGAGAGGGGGCAGTCCAGCTGGAGCTCCTCCTCCCTCCTCCTTCTAGGAAAATTGAGCCTGGTTAGTGGAAAATGAGAAAGTTTTTCATTTCTTTCCATCAGAACACTAGTCTCGCCTGTCAGGTGAGTCTTTTCTCTTTCCAAAAAAAAAAAAAAGACCTACAGCTGAAGGAATAACTATCTGAATTGTTGGAGCAGAACAGAATAGCTTGTGTGGTCGAATTTGGCTAGGGAACTTCCTGCTAACTGGAGAAGGCTGCACTTTTTCTTTTGTGTCAGAGCTCAGCTGCTGTACATCAGCTGTGAAACTGGCCCATCAGCTGCATTAACATAACTTTGTTTAGAAACTGTAAGCTTCTAATAAATGCAAATTTCAACCCACAGCCCCATGTGATTCTGTGTCAATGGCAACTGTTGACTTCTAGAAGAGAGAGAGACAGCCATGTTTTTGAGTTTAGCTTAGTTCACTGTTATTCACAGAACATTTGGTATTTGAAATTCCAGCTCTGAAATCAGAAACACACAGCAAAGCAGTGACAGCTGGGATGGAGAACTTGGGGGATATATTTATTTGCACATACTTTGCAACAGCATTTTCCTAATGGAGCTGACACCAATCTGCACATATAGTTTCATAATGGTAAGGCTGCCTGCTGAAAAGGCGTCCAAGAGCAAGGAGGACGGATGGACATGGACGCTTGACCACAGGGAAGACCAACTGGGCTTCAAGTGACAAAGCTGGATCTAGGATCACCCCCAAGACTATGTACTTTTTCCTTCAGAGGGAGTGTGCTCTATCCAAAACAGTCTGAATTCTGAACTCCTAGATTTGGAAACTGGCCACCAAAAGTGTCTCCATTTTTAGCAGTTTGTTGTGCAAACTGGGAGCCCATTCTTTCTCAGCACAGCAATAGAGCCATTTGCAGGACATCTATATGAACAGTTCCCACCCACCCCAATGCACACCGATGTAAAATGCCATGCAGCCCCAAGATGCAGCCAAGGTAGGCATGTGCATAATGCATGGATAACGCAGAAAATGTTTGCTTCTCTTTGGCAATACTAATCACACAAAGTTGAATCTTAATTAAGCCTGTTTCCCTGAAAGCTGTTCCTCTTTTCTCTGTTCTCATTCTGTCTACACAGTCATGCATATTATGGTCACGCTTGTCTGTGAAAGCACCATTTATTTATTTTTTAAAATATTTGGATCACTAGAGCATAGTACTAAGGTCACAAATACTGGGGATAATAATTCTTTGCAATTGCATTCTTGCAGCTTTGGGTGAAGGGTGCATTTCTTCTCTAATTCAAGGTTAACAAATAAGCTTCCCTTTGAAGCTCTCATTTGCTATGCATAACTCAGCCAAGCGACGCAGCCGCCTGCATTTGTATGTTTCCCATGTTAATGTGTCCCATTGATCCCAACAGGGCTTGGAGATGCTCCATACTGATTAGGAAGGGTTTTTTAAAAACCTGCAATCTTCCTAGTAATTCTGGTCCAGCTTTTACACTCCTGTGTGCCATGTTAATTAGAGTCATCTAAGCACTAGGTTTTAATTCTCCACCATGTACCTAGGCCTCTAGGAACCAAGATGCTGGGAAAATATCCAACGAGAGTGCAAACTGATTTTTGTTTCACAGATATAATGCCCCCTAGCCTTTAAAAAGGACTTCTGCTGCAAGTCATAGAAGAATATAGCAATTTTCTTAGCCTTCTTCTCTTCTCAGAAGAGGTGGGAAGAGATGTCTTCCTTTCTCCAGTTCAGGGAGGCTTTGGATCGGCATTTGGAGTGCTAAAGGAGCTGCTGTAATTCAATGGAGAGCTTATCTAGAAGTCAGAGGCTCCATCACTTCTTGGTTCTCAGCCAGGCCCTAATCCAGGAAGGTACTTACAGAATTACATGTGCTTTCCTCTCCACCTGAATATCCTCATGCTCATGCTAAAGCTGGTCACTTGACTAGTGCTATGGAGCTTCTGCCTGGTTCACCATCACCTCTCATCTTGTAGCCCTATGGGGTGGCAAAGTAGCAGTGGGTAAGAGCTAGCCAAGAATGCAGACAACTGATGTGAAGACCTCTGATCCTGGGGCAGGGCTCTCTGAATCTGGTGACTCCTTAGGGTCACTAGCAGATTGGAAATTTGCTTGAGCATTCTTCTCCCACTGCTCTTACTCCAAGGAGAGGCCAAGTTTCAGTTTGGGGCAGGACTGAACCCTGACAGGAGGTTTCCTACTATGAGGTTGGTGCTGTGCAGGACTATGGAGCTGATGATCAAGCAAGGATGCTGGCCACTCTTTCAGGTAAGGGAGATAAATCCATTCTTTCTTTAAAATATTTATATGCTTTGCTTAAGAGTAAAAACTATCTCAAGGTGGCTTCCATAAAAGCAATAATGTACCACACAATGCAATCACAAATCAAAAACATTCATAAGCCAGCAATAATAAAACAGACAACATCCAACCCTGAACTAAAACATAAATATAACCAAAACAAACAACCAGAAGAAAGCATAGCAAACAAAATGTGCACTTCAAGGAGAAGCCAGTGAGAACAGGGTTTTTTTTACCAGATCAGTCTTAAAGACCTGATGTGTCATAGTCCAACAGCAACTTTGCAGTTAATGGTTTTCTCCTGATCTCCTTGATATATCCAGGCTGCCTGCAAATCACCCCTTAGAGAATGTTTTCAGAATGTTCTTCAGGGTGACCAATTTTCCAAACACTGGTGGGATGCAGAAGATCTGCCTTAAAATCCCAGCCATAGCTCAAGTGAGGGATTGGAGAGGAATTCAATTAAGTTCACATTTAAAGACAAGGATACTAAACTCACACTTTCTGAAACAGTACATATGCCAAAAGTCAGCTATCCTTCTAAATTTGCACCTCCCCCTCTGGCTCAGGCTCACAGCTACAGTGGCCCTATTATCATACACAATAAAGTGTGCCCAATTCAAGGCAGGACCCTGTTTTAAAAAACACATAGATACAAGGTGAATCTTTGGATTCACACACACTCCTGTTAAATACATCTTGTGTTTGGCTCACATAAACAGAACCCATTAGTCATATTCAGCCATTCACTCCACCTGGTTATCCATTTTGTGGAGTGGGATAGTACCCATCCCCGCATCCACCATCATTCACCTGTTAAGAATGACACCTACAGATATGAGCCTACAGTACATCCATAGGTTCCCTCTGTGATTTGGAACCCAGCTTCCAGAAATGAAGTTCGTCAAGTTCTGCTTTTAGTAGTCTTTGGAAGCATTCCGAAGCAGAATATCACTCAGTAATTGGGGGCATCAAATCTAATAACCTGCGTTCTAGACCCCTGTTTCTTGTACAGGAGACAATAGGTTCTCTTGCAGAAGAAAAACCATCTCACCCATTTTAACTATTCATTCCCATCTAGAGTAAATCAAAACCTAGAAATATGGTTTTACCACTCTAAAGGAACAACTGCAATTGTCTCCTCGCCTCACCCTCCTGTCACTGACTCCGCCATCCAGACTTCACCTTGGATAAGTGGCACATAACTTTTTCTGATAAAATAATAAAGGAGACTTCTATGAGCAATCATCAATATGACAAAAAGTCACAGAAATCCATCCATCACTGGTGACAGCTGCCAACAACCTCTCAAGCAAAACAGCAGCAGACTGGGAAACAAATTGAGGAGGTGTCCCACCACTCTTGTCTCCAATGCCACATAAAGACAGCGCTGGCTGGCCTGGCACGATGCCTCAGTCCTTAAACATCACTATTCATTTCCCCCTGCTGTTTTGTCCATCCTTGAAGATGTGTCACTAAGATTGACTGATGCAAGTAGTGAGTGCTCTCTCTCTCTCTCTCTTCCCCTCTCTCTCTCTTCCCCTGCGTAGTCAAACAAAAACAAAACAACAAATTAAGAACAGCAAGTATAAACATGATTGATTCAATATGTCTGTCCTTTTCACAATCTTACAGCATTATTCCAACCTCTACACACACACACACACACACACACACACACACACACTTATTTCTTGCTATTTGGGTTTTCAAAATCATTCTGTAATAGCCGTTGCTTGGAAAATCATAGCAAATGAGAATGGAAGCATCACACGAAATACTTAACAAAATACTCTTACTACAATGACTGCATGCCAAATAGTCGTGCCCTTGCTTTTCATTGTCTGCTATTTTCTCCATAAGTGCTTCCATTCATGCACTCACATTGAACATGGTTCAACACTATGAAATTCCTATGATTATTCCATCACCCCTTTTAAAAGAAATACTACTCCCTGTATGCTTGAGGTTGTTAAGATGCCCGCTGTGGGCACAAAGGTGCCCCTGAGGACTTTCCCTGATGCCCACATCCCTTTGCCTGTGACAAGAGCCGTTAGCTTCCCTCCCTGAAAAGCACATCGAACCAAAAGAGGGGGTGGGAAGAGTTTTGTTCTTTCCCACTTCTTTAGCTCTGTGTGCTTTTCAAGATTCAGATTGGCAGCTGAACCAAAAGTGAGTGACTAAGAAGGCATGAAGCAAAGGGAAGTGATCTGGGAGACTAAGGAGGAGGAATACAGAGTGACTGGGGGTTGGGGAGTAAGAAGAAAGAGTGGGGAGAAGATGCTTACACACAAAAACACAGACAGGTTGGATCAGTAAAACAATCATCTTGAAATTGCATGTTTTTTCATGGATTTTGCTCCACCATAAACCATCAAAAAATCACAGATCTCTTCTCTCCATTGACTGAACTGTAATGGATTGTAGTCATTCACAGGCATACCAACTGAAGTCATTAGAAACATCTCAGTGTCCAAAAAACCTATAGTGAAGTCTTATGGTTTCTGCTGCAACAGTTTCATTGATTCTGCCTTGAAACCCTAGTTTCACTGTACCTGACATATGTATACAGTATCTGCATTCTTGGTGGTTATGCCCACCAGTGATTCAAGACTTAGTACTTAGCAGATTGCTTTCATTACCCCTGTAGACAGCTGCATAACCAGTCTGAACCAAAGGTGATCTTGGGGTCATATGTTGCTCAGTCACTTTTCAGGTTTTCACACTCCATTTTTTGACAGATGGTAACAGCTGTTTCCTTTTGGTTTTCATTTCTGAAGGTTTGGCATCTAGTAGATGGCGGTACTAAATTGAGCACACATCCCTGACCTATAAACTGCTTCTCGAGCTATTCTTTTACATGGCTCAGATTCTCAGGTGACTCTTGTATATGGCTTTCAGTATTTATTTCCTTAACTGCGCAATCCTATACATGCCTACTTGGAAGCCCCACTGACTTCTATGGGGCTTCCTACCAGGAAACTAGGTATAAGATTTCAGCCCAAATCTTGTGTTCAGCTGTTTTCTTCATTTTTAAAATTGAGTCCACAATGTGCTTTTAATCCCTTCCACATACTGATATTTTTTGAAATTATACTTATCTGCTCATTCTTGCAAACCAGTATTTGGGTTGGGGGTTGGGGAGTAGATTGGCACCGTTCAACCTAATAATTGCAAGAGTGGAACAATTTCCACATGCACTACAGAAATTTATCTCCTTTGACTCCCCCTGCACTGTCTTCAAACTTGCTCTAGAAGATGGGGTTTGGGCAGAAAAGATTTAGGGGGCATGTGGAGAAGAGGAGGAAATTCCATGTGAACAATTTTTTAGTTGAATATTGCTCTCTAATTTGCAGGAACTGTTTGAAATTTCTTCACTTTCAGTTCTTCTGAGATTTGCAAATAAGATTTCATGAGATACACAGCAACACTGGAACCTTCAGAGCTCACTCTTTTTCCTTGTCCTGTAGATGTGCTGGATAAGACCCTGGCACTTATAAACTCTACCCTTCATATAATGGAGGAACATTTTGCAAAGGGCTTTTGAAAATTGTCTCCAATCATCTAAGAGAAGAGAGTAGGAAGACAGAGGGAAACATCATTAAACATAATTGAAAAACAAAGGAGATAAAATGTCAAACATGTTAGAGTTGCTGCAAGCAGAATCTCTGATCTGGACCTCTTGTAGAGTTGGGAAAAATTGCTCTCCACCACAATAATGACTTTTGAAGCTTTGCTGCAAAACAGCCTTAAAATAGTTACAAATAAATGTTACAAAGATTACAAAGTAACACATTGCTTTTAAATTAATGTGGTCAAATCTTGTTTTTAGTCCTTTATAGAGTTCAGTAAACTTTCCTCTCTCTGGTCCCAGAGAGAAATCCTAAGCAACTTGCTTGTTCATCATCATTGAGGTTCTGCTGGCTCCAATGACTGATTAAAACTGATTAAAACACTGAACTCTCAGGTTTCATCTCATGCTGTGAGAGCGGCTTGGGTTTCCAGAGATGAGTCCTCAATTAACCTACAACTGAAATGGAAAAACACCACCCTTCCACATTCACCTTGCTTGAAACCTCTCTGCCCAATGCAAGCTGCTCTTTGCAAAAATGCATTTCAAATACAATGCATTCAAAACATAGCACTTTGTGCATATTAAACTTTTATATCTTTAACGAAACATGTAGTTTATTGGCCCAGGGGGACTTAAATGCACAATGCTATTTCCTGAACCATACCCTTTCATTTGGTGACAGGTCAAGGTGGAAACCAAAGCATGTATATCCAAGTGGCCTTGCAGAAGAATCTTACCAATAAATCCAATAAACCTTCTTTCTGTATGTCTTTGAAAGTTTGTTTGTCCTCTGCTTCCTTTCTCCAGTGGTTTGAGGTCTGTTTCCAGTCTCACTGATTTCCCCCAGGAATGGATTGGTAGACCTTGTCTACTGCCAACATATTTTCCCCCCTAATAGAGCTCCATTAGGTAGTGCTTTGAAAACATATATGACAAATAAGCAGTTCTGGACTTCCGGGTTGGCGCCTCCAGGCAATGGCGGAGTTCCTCCGATCGGGAGGAATTTGCTCGGCGGAAATTAGGGTCTGACCGCCACGGCGAAGGCGGAGACCCACTGAAATCACAGGCGGGAGAAGCCTGTGAACTTGGGATTTGGCTGGCACCCTTTGCGCCTCCCCTACTCGCGGGGAAACCCTGATTTGGGGATCCGGAGCGAAGTGGGTTCAGCGGCGCGGTGCTTCGAATTGACTGCTTCTTTCACGGAGTGAAGCCGCATTGCTGTTGCCAGAGAGCACTGACTTTTTCCTGTGGACAATTGGATTTTAAACAACTACCCGTGAGTAGAACAGAAAATTAGATCCTTAAATTCATTAATTTGGCATCGAAACGGGAAGGTTCTCAACAGGAAGTCCGCCTTCCTTTTTTGTAAACAGACTGAAGCAAAGAAGTTGCAAGTTAAAGCCTTGGAAAGTTTATTTTTGTAAAGGATTAAATCTCCATCAGTTAAAACTATTAAACCACCCTTGGCAGCAGGAGAAGAGGGGGGAAATTTTGGACCTAGTGAGCCTGCAGGAGAGAGTGAAAAACCAAATTACCACTGCTCCAAACCTGGAAACGGGTTGCCAGAAAGAGTGACCTTTTCTTTTTTTTGACAGCTAGCTAAATAAGAGAAATATATTGTTTCCATTGTACTCATCTGCGTTTAAAAAGTAGGAAAAGAAACTAACTTTATAGTTTAAATTGTGTTTGAAAGGATTGATACAAGTGGAGACTGTTTCCCTCTAGAGGGAGCTTTTGAAACTGTTACAAGTGGAGCTGGGGTTTTTCCAGTTGCAAGATAAGAACTGTGTGAAATAGAGACTGACCTTGGACTTTAAGAATGTTGACAGAAGGAGCCTTAGTGACTGTATTATGTAAGATAAGCTATTTGTTGGAACAGCTCCACAAGAAGACCGACGTTATGAATACCAAACTTGAGAACTTGGGACAAAAAGTGATTAATTTGGAATAAAAAGTGACCATTAATACAGAAATTGTTCAGGATTTGACACAGGAACCTACCTTGACCTGACAAACTGGGGAGAAGACGAAAGAGAATGTTGGTGTTGTTAAACCTAAAATAACACAAGTGGAAGCCCCAGTCTTACAGAGTTAGTTGGTCTGTCGAGAAGGAATGGGGGCATGGTTGGGTCGGGCCCCCCCCCCAAGACCTGCGCTTCAGCACCCTCAGCATCAAAGAATATGAAGAAAAACTGCAGAAGGGACTTGGAAAAGATTTAAGAGCCTCGGACAGAAGATCTCCAGGTTGATGAACTATATGGAATGGACGGAAATGACTGGCAGAATCCGAGACCAGGGAGAAGAGATGGTGGTAGAAGATAGGGAAAGTTTAAAGTTTATATATAGAAATATTGTAAATTTAATGAGTGTTAGAAAATTGTTGGATTGAAACTTTATGGCTTTAGCAGAAATGTTATAAGGAGTTAGGTATAAATAAGTATTTCAGTATTAATGGAAAATAAGGTACAAAATATGTTAAGATATTCATAATGATAAAAATAGAGAAAGATGGAAAGGAATTGCTGAAACAAGTAATAGAAGTGGAATACAAAAAGGGAGGTGAGAGGAGGTCGATGAAATAAGGGAATGAAAGATAGAGTAATGAAATGGTATGGTATATGTATTTAAATTGTTGTTCTTTTGTTTTGTTTAGTTTAGTGTGTTAAGGTTGCGTTTTGCATTGTTTATTGTATTGTTTCTTCTTTTCTCTCTCTTTTTCTTCTTCTTTGCTTTATCTTGTCTTTTTCTCTCGCCTAATTTCTTCTTTTTTTCTTTTTTGTAAGTTTTAAAAGCAATAAAGATTATTTAAAAAAAACAAATAAGCATTTCTGTAACTACTTAGCACATACTTCTGCAGAACTGGTTCCGTTTTTACACAGTCGCATTGTAATATTTCACATAGGTTCTTTTGTTAAAGATTCCTATGCTGTTTCAAGGTTCAGCATTCAGAAAAACTCAACATCTTGGGTCTTTATCAGGTCCTCACTGTCATCAGATTTGGAATAAATCTAAGTGACTATCTCTAGAAATCTTTGTAGATCAGCCTGCTTCTGTGAATTAGATCAGGGGTATCCTAAGAGGATGGTCCAGGTAGGGAAGGGGAAGAAATTCAACACAGTTCACATATAAAGGTGAATTGACATAATTTGCACTTTCCAAATGAAGAGAAGAACAGAAACGCAGCTATACTTCAAAATTCACACTTCTCTGGATTTGGTTAGATCTCTAACCAAGTAACAGGTAAAACAAAAGGCATAGGGTGCATGAAAGTGCACGTTAGTGGGGGGAAATGCAAATAAATGTAGGGGAAATAGCTCTGCAAAAATGCATATAAGAAAATTGGTATATTCAGAGATACTTGTACAAAAATGCTGGTGTATTTTCATGAGGGTTTTTTAATATAAAAAAATTGCATACTGGTGTAGATTTGTAGAGAAATGAATTTAAGATTAGAAAAATGAGAAAATGAGATAAATGAAAATCAAAGGATTCACCCTCCCCTAGACCTCGGGGACCTGAGCCCCAGGTATTTTATACTGGGCTGTGGATCTCATGCCGTTCCCCCACTTTTAAAAAATCTAAAATCTTATTTGGGGTGGAAAAAGCTTTGCTTAAAGAGTGGCTGAGCATACTAAAAAACTCAGTACCAATTAGGTCTAGCCACCCACCATATTACAGTACTGAGTGGGGGGGGGGGGGATGCAAAAATGACAGAGGCTAGAAACAGACTGTTTTACCCAGTTCTAATAGTAAACAGTTCTGTTCCTGCCAACTAACTGCTGGTGTCTTCCAGGGGCAGTTAAAAAGCATATTACAATGGTTTTGTTCATATATCTTGTGTCCAAACATATTCTTATCTAGCGTTGTCAACAACAAATATTGGATAGTCCTGTGCATTGGGTGTGCTTCTATTTTTACTTTCCCCCTTGGTTTCCCCATATGGTTTAGGCCCACTGAACCTAATGTCTTATTTTGATGATTTCTTAAAGCCATAGGAACTCTCAACAGTGCATGAATTTGAAGTGGTGCCTGTGGAGCATTTTTGTGGGATACAACAGCAGCACCTCAGGGAAGCAGAGGGGCAGTGGTTCCCTCCCAGCAGTGGCCCTGTCTTCATTAGGACAGGAATGGGGCAGTGGCAAGGTTGGCAAAGATCCAGATTGGTGGCAGAATGGGCATCCCACTGATGCACACGCACACATCTATGGCATGCCAATGCCACCAACCTTGAGCTTCGCTGACCTTGACACTACCTTACCATGCCCCACCCTGGCAAATGCAGTCCCCTTTCTGTGCCACTGCTGAGATATAGTTCTGGTAAACAACCTAGATCTTAAAACGCGTATTTAGAACTTGTATCAGCTTCCTATCAGTTTTTCAGGTCTCTTTGATTAACACTTTAATTCTTCCCAATTTAAATTAGTCACAGCCCGTAGATCCAGTACAGATTGTGCATCAAAACATTTTCTCTGGAATCCAGTTGTGCTGACTTGTCTTTATACCTCCAGTTCAGATCATATTTTAAAAGCTCCTGCAATTCCCTTCCCCCACCACCCCCTGCCCAGTAAGTTATTACTAATCCAGCATTTAAATGATGATGGTTCAACTTACCATGATGTTTTAAATTATTTAAAGGTGTTGCATTCTCCTTGTATCAATAGAATCCACTGTTTGGGGAGAAGATCCAGGTGCCACTCTTCTTCTGGAGCTGAAGAATGCAGTGCACTAATGAATGAATGAATCACATGGGTCTTTATATCGGTTGTCATCCATTTCTGCCTGTGTAAAGACAAGTTTGCCTTCAGATTTCCTTTTCTAATTTTTTTTTTAAAAGCAAAATGATTCAATTTGTGGCATTTTCTGCCTTCTTTCCTATATGCTATGCAGGCAATTACAATCCGGCTGATGCCACAGTTGTACCAGGCACTTGCCATTTCCACATGTGTCCATAGAATGTGCCATATTTTGCAAAAGACAGTCCTCTGTTTGAAGGGCTGTGCATTCCAAGCCTGGTTTAAAGACAAACAGCTATAAGAAGGGAGAGCAGGGACCTTGAAGCTGGCCATCAATAGTGTGCAACCAAGTCACAGTCTTCCCTACCATAGTGAGATCTATTTACATCTATTTAAGTTATAGTGATTTCTAAGTTTACAGCTTACATATAAATTAGCATATGTATAATTTATGCAAATTGGTGCCCTCTTTTGGGGGTGAAGAATTTTCTCTTTTTTGTCCATTCACAAATGGCTACCCATGTTTGGAGTGTGTGTCCGTGCTAGAGTTTCATTTGCACCTAAGGCTGACTATCATTTAGCATTTTAAAAGTAGTTTTTCATGGCAGGCAATCCATTTGCTTGTCTGTCACTCCCAAACCTTTCTGTTGCTTTCCAGCGCTGCACCTGCCCACCGCAAGCCACAGGGTTACCTAAATCTCAGTAATCTGCCCGAGTTTTTGCAGCCCACTGTGCAGCCTTTCATAAGCAACTCACCCAGCTCCCCCAATCCCCAGGTTGTGCTTACAGCTTTAAATCCTTTTCCTCCTTCACTCTGAATACTAGCAAAGAATATCTGTCCTTTCTGTATGTAACGTTTCTTTGGGGTGCACAGTACGCTACAAATGTATTAATCAAAACCTGAATTCTTTCCTTATCTGCATTTTCAACAAACGGAAAAGTATTAAATACCTTTCCTACTTCTTTGTCTGCCACAAGACGAAATGGTGCTGATTGAAGCTTCTCTCATCTTTCTTATCTGCTCCACGTGCACTGCAGTACAATTCAAATCCTTGTTCCCAGATTGTCCTGTTCTCTGCAGCATTCCCTTCCAACACCAGCTTTCATGGAGGCTGCAAATAGTCCAGTTTGCCCTTACTTTCAGTTTCTCTTCTGATGCCTTGTTGACCTTGCGCTGCCACAAATCTGGTCACATGCAGCCCCTCCAAGTGTTCCTATATTCCAAGGACAGTCCTGGATTTACAGAAGCCACCCGATTTGATCCCAGAATGTCCCACTTTTCCTTAGGACATTTCTATTTTCACTGGGGAAATGTTGGAAGGTGTGGAGTTATCCAGCCCCTGAGCAATCTGAAGGCAGCCTTGTATAGAAGTAATTTCCATTGGTTTTTTAATGGTTGAAATGGACCTCAGTGTCAGGGCTAGGCTCCTATTGGGTACTTCCAGTTTATTGCAGTACTCCACAGGGTTCACCAACCTTCTTACACCCAGAGGCACATTTACAAACATGAGAAACTGTTGTGGCCACATGCACATATCGCAGCTAAGTAAACATCAGAACATATTCTACTGGCTACATTGAAACCTAATTTCTCCTTTCAAGCCTACTTTCCTTAGTGCTGAAAGCCTAATAGTATCAGTGTTCCCTGAAAATCTCCAGTATTGACATTATATATACAGTGGTACCTCTGGTTACATACTTAATTCATTCTGGAGGTCCGTTCTTAACCTGAAACTGTTCTTAACCTGAGGTACCACTTTAGCTAATGGGGCCTCCCACTGCTCCCGCCGTGTGATTTTTGTTCTCTTTCTGAAGTAAAGTTCTTAACCCGAGGTAATATTTCTGGGTTAGCGGAGTCTGTAACCTGAAGCGTATGTAACCTGAAGCGTATGTAACCTGAGGTACCACTGTATTCTAATCAACCGTTTTTAGTTAGTCTTGCTTTAAGGTTTCCAAAACCCAACAGTTTTGAAGCGGGCAGCTAATGATGACAATGATATATATCTATTGCTATCTCATCTCTAGATACAGCCAGGCAGCTCAATTCCTTCCCTTTTTGCATCCGGTACCTAGATCCTTACTGCAGTGACATACCCTCAAACACTCTACCACAGTCTTGAAATTATATTAACTAATGTGTCTTTCCATTATAAACAAAGAAGTGCAGTTAATCATTTTCTCCCAGTCTTTTGTGTGTGTGTGTGTTTTTAGAAGTCTTCTTTAATGTCGTGTGGTTAAAATACATATCTAGATCTACAGTACAGAGCACTCTTTGTACTATTTCTTCCTTCAAATTTCCTTGGCAATCGTGTTCAATTTTATTTTCGCAATCCGAGTCCTTTTTTGATGTATTAAATTGAAAATATCATCTATTATATCTTTTCTCTTCTAACCTCAAAAGAGAAACAGCTTTATAACTATTGCTTTTTGTTCCCAATTACTTACACAGTGGATAGAAATTGAATCTTTAGGCTTTATCTTAGGTAATATAACAGATCCTTTATCATGATATCGTTTTGCTGTATTTTTCTTTGTAAGCAGTGTTCTCCCCAACTCATTTATCTTACCATATATCTTCTTATTAAGGAATTTGGTAGGCCTAGTTCCTCAGTTAATGATTGCATTAAATTCTTCATAAAGTAGCTCTTTACAATTGTCCTACACAGTGTGTTTCACTGTAAGATTAAGAAATAAATTCACACCTAGCATTTGTTCACATTGTCATGGGGCTCCAAAAATATTTATGGAATACAGTTCACTTCTAATAAGAGACAGAGAAAGCCACTCACTATTTTTCAGGAATAGTTTTATAATGTCCACAGTTCCTCTCCCTTTTGCAAAAATAACCCCTTGCTCATTTAAATTACCCTCACTCTCAGTTGTCCTCATTGCCATCATCACATAGCATCATCCATACTTCCATTTGTCCCATGATTCCTAGTCACAAGACCGAGAGGTTTTCCTGGGGGTAGAGATGGGACAAAATAAGAAGTTCTTGGACCCTTGACTAGAAACCATGGGATAAACAGAAGTGCGGATGAGCCCATTGTCAAATGTGTTTGTAGTGTTGTAGTTTTATTTGATTGGTAATAATGTCAACCTTAACATGGGGATGGCAGAGTAATCTTTGAAGATGGACTATCGCATGGATTTCCTTCCAGCCACCCATTCAACCCTTATGACACCATAGATTCTTGCTATGAATGCTTCTTATCTTAATTCTCTTAAACAAAAGGATTTTTAGCACACATACATTAGATGTACATGGACACCTTGCTTGGCAATATACAGTATTTATATATAGTGGTACCTCGGGATGTGAACAGGGTCTGTTCCAAAGCCCCATTCACATCCCGAAGTGAACGTAACCCGTGTCCGCGCATCTGCACATGCGCGAGTCGCGTTTCAGCACTTCTGCGCATGCGTGTGACCTCATTTTGACGGTCTGCGCATGCGCGTGTGGCGAAACCCAAAAGTAACATGCTCCATTACTTCTGGGTCACCACGGAGCACAACCCGAAAATGCCTAACCCAAAGCGTACTCATCCCGAGGTATGACTGTACTCAGTTATGTATAACTGTCAGTGTCCCAGTGACTGCCTCATTGCTTTCCTTTCTGGAGTATTGTTAGATGAATTTGTGTAAGTGGTTCAATACAGTAGCTATCATAATAGGCCACACCCCTTGGAGTTCCAGATGGGCAGAGTTGCTGCTCAGTATTCAGACAGATGCGCCAGCATGCCCAGGTATCTCACTCAGCTTCTGCAGAAGACTAACAGGGCAAACCCTCTGGAATTTCATTAATGTTGGATGGGAACACACAGGGAAGGCAGCTGATTTATAAATATGTGTTGATGGCTGAGATGTGTGTGTCTGTTGTGTGCTTTTATATACATTAAAATGTATCACTGCATCAATGGACAATAAAGCAGAATAAAACCTTGTGAAAAATAAATGCAGAAGAACACCCCCCCCAAAAAAAAACCACCCCAAACAGATGAAAGTGTCAACGAGCACTGGAAGGGATCAAGATGCATTAGCTTAACCCTACCCTAACATCACATGGTTTGTTATCTAATTGCTGCCCAATTAGAATTATCTATGCAACATTCAGAAAATACATTTGCAGAAAGGGGGTGAAACCATGTTAGCCCACTCAAGGTTAGGGGGCAGATCTAGTGGCAAACCAGGGGCATGGTCCAACTTTCCCTCTTCTTCACATATACAGTGGTACCTCGGGTTAAGTACTTAATTCGTTTCGGAGGTCCGTTCTTAACCTGAAACTGTTCTTAACCTGAAGCACCACTTTAGCTAATGGGGCCTCCTGCTGCCGCCGCGCCGCTGGGGCACAATTTCTGTTCTCATCCTGAAGCAAAGTTCTTAACCTGAAGCACTATTTCTGGGTTAGAGGAGTCTGTAACCTGAAGCGTATGTAACCTGAAGTGTATGTAACCTGAGGTACCACTGTACACAGTATTGATGAAGAATGACTGAAGAAGGCATCTGTGTAGCCCCAATTTCTAGAAATGACCTGTAATTCACAAGTACCTAATTGCTTATATTATTTCCAGCATACATTCCCTTCTCCTCCTTCCGCAGGGCACTGTTCCTTTCAGATCTGCACGTCAGGCTTCACACCCCTCCCAACATGTTTGTGCCTAACCACCCATTCACCCTTGCATTCTAGTTTTGCATAATTTCCCTTATTAATACTGTTTCAAAAGTACTTTTCGCTGAGCTACTGATATATTAGCTAGTGATCCAATGTCCTTGATAAGTGAACCATTAATTTTCAATTAAAACTCTAAGTCCAAAGGGGCATAATAACACCCAAGTTTTAAAAAAAAAACAACCCAAAAAATCTTCAGTGAAATATCCATAGCTTCAAACACCCCTTCATCCAGTTGCTCTCTGCCGTCTTTTATTAGTTTGTATGTCAGAGAAGAATTGGGATACTTCACAAGATGGATACTCTTGTTTCTTTCCATTGCCTCTGTTCCTTTCCTTTGTCTGCTTATTCTTGCAAAATGGTTTGATTTATTACAAATGCAACAAGTCTGAGCATAAGCAGCACACTTGTTAGATACATGGATTTTATCACACGTTGCAAGCTCAACCTAAAACATGGCCTCCTTTATCCTTTTGCTTAAAGGTAATGAGACCTTCTCCATTCATCTCTCTTTATTTTATGACACTAGGATGAGAACACTTGAGCCTCTGGCTGAATCAGCTACTCCAACCGACATAAGTACTCCCAGTTTGGAATCAGGACTGGATCATGGAGGAAGTGGAGTAGGCTGTTTCTCATGATTACTTCTTGGTTTTAATTTTTTATCTAAATTGCATTGTTTTAATTATGACATTTTTTAAACCCACCTCAGGACCATTTGGGGGAAGGGCAAGCTATAAGTACAAGTGATAAATAAACATTAAAAGACTGGAGACTGGCTGAGACCATCAGTGAACCTGTTTTGAAGGTGACTATTTCCACTTTGGGATGCGGGTGGCGCTGTGGGTTAAACCACAGAGCCTAGGACTTGCCAATCAGAAGGCCGGCGGTTCGAATCCCCACAATGGGGTGAGTTCCCGTTGCTCAGTCCCTGCTCCTGCCAACCTAGCAGTTTGACAGCATGTCAAAGTGCAAGTAGATAAATACAAATACCTTCTCTGGCGGGAAGGTAAATGGCATTTCCGTGCACTGCTCTGGTTCGCCAGAAGCGGCTTAATCATGCTGGCCACATGACCCGGAAGCTGTACGCCGGCTCCCTTGGCCAATAAAGCGAGATGAGCACCGCAACCCCAGAGTCAGTCACGACTGGACCTAATGGTCAGGGGTACCTTTACCTTTACATTTATTTCCACTTTGCCAAATATTTGGCTTGTAATAGTTTTTCATTTCTTTAGTGGGCATGAGAACTGTGGTTTATTAGCACCACATTTTAAAGAAGAGGAGATAGTGTGGGGGGGGGAGGAAGTAAAAGGAAAAGACAGCTGTGGAGCCAGTTCCATGCACCATTCGTTCATTCATCTATTAGGACATTTAAGGATCACACATAAACAAACTTTGACACCTAGTTACATGCGCACGCAGTAGCCTGTGGTGTGCAATCCAAGCCCCAGTCATAAAAGTAGGGATCATTCCATTCAGCTGTCTTTGGAAAGGAGAAAGGGGGGGGGGGCAAAATCCAGTCCCACCCAAGCAGCTGAGCCAGGCTCTCTGTGATTTTCTGACTGGGAGACCATCAAGCATAGCCCTGCCTCACAACTCCAGCTTCAGATGATGCTCATATTTTATTTATTTAGATCTATGTTTACAAGATCTCAAACTGGCTTTCAAAAAAAGCAGAACAGAATACAAACAAACAATCAACAAATGGCTATAAAGGATTAGATTCAACTCAAGAGCAAATGTCAGCATCTACAAAAAAGCCACCAATGAATGAGTGAAGGTGAAATAAGATGCTCTTGACAAAACATCTGCTGTTCTCTAAGGTACAGACCAGTCTAATCTCCCATGGGAGAGAGTTCCATAGTCTAGGTCAGGGGTGGGGAACGTTGTTCACCCCACAGACCACATTCTCTTCTGGGAAACCTTCACAGGACCACATGCCAGTGGTGGGAAGGACCAGAGGATAGGTTTATTTCACATATATACAGGAGACTAGTTTCTACACACTTCTCTGTATTTTCCATCCAGGCAAATGACAGGAATTATTATAATTCAAGGTCACATATTAGCCAGGAACAGGGCACTTGGAGTGTAAAAAAAGGCCAGCGAGGAACATGTGCAGGGGTAAGGGGGTGAGACCTGGAGAGAGTTCTGAAGGCCAAACAAAGAGGTCTTATCTGAAGGGCCTTATTTCATACCACTCAACTGCCCTGATTTATGCAGGACATCCTGGAATTAATGAAGCCATTCCAGCTTCTGACTGGATCCAAAAATGTTCCACCTTTTGGTCCGGTGCTCTGGTGTGAGCTACTTGACTTGTTATTTGGTCAGGCACTCTGGTGGGAGTCAGCTGGCTCGCGCCAGAGCAGCTGACCAAAAAAATAAGCATCCCGATTTGAATCCCCTGGATGTTGTGCGGTATGTTATTCCCCACCCATGATCTTGGAGTAGCAGCTAAGATGGCCCTGTCCTGTGTTCCTACCACCATACTACCTGGTTCATATGGAACCTACCTGGACCCTGAGATCATCTTCTGAGACCCTTCTTCATGTGCCTCCTCCATGAGAAGTCTGGAGGGCGGCAACACAAGAACGAGCCTTTTGAGTCGTGGCTCGTTATTTGTGAAATGCTCTCCCCAGGGAGGTTCGTCTGGCACCTTCATTATACACCTTTAGGCTTCAGACAAAAATGTTCCTTTTTAGCCAGGCCTTTGTCTGATTGACATCCAATGCCCTTTTAAAATGTGGTAGGGTTATTGAGTTGCTTTTGTTTTTGTTATGTATTTTGTGATTTTATATTGTTATTTTATGTTGTAACCATCCTGAGCCCTGTGGGTAGAGGGTGATTGATCCAAATGTCATTCTTCTCCCATCCCCTGCATTCTCAAAAATGTCTTTTCTAGGAATATTTTTCACTAGGCTTCAGCATCCCTGAGGCCAGCAAGGTACTTGAGAGGCAGGATATTGCTGAACTGGAGTGAACGGTATTGGAATTAGGCCGGGTAGTGAAGGAGAGAGAGATACAGGCATTTTATTGTATCTAAAGACACATTTAAAGTCAAAGCCTTGAAAAAGCAGCAGAAATTATCATGCTGTACATGCCGCCTCACAGCCAGCGCATTGACTGAAGAAAGGAGCACTGCACAAGTTGTTTGACTTCTAGAATCAGTAAGTGACAGATTTCCATTTCCTTGGACTGCAATAATCCAATCGCACAGTCCATCTGGGTGCTTGCAGCTGAAATTGGGGGGCGGGAGGAGAGAGATGTGTCTCCTCTTTATGGTACTTTCTGCAAACAGGATCACTGAGCATGTGAAAACAAAGAATTACACATTAGGAAAGGGTTTGGCAATATGCACACATATCCGAATTGGCTTGCATGAGAAATAGAGCAGAAAAGAAAATCACACCACAAGTATGACAGCTTGTTATAACTTGGTTATAGTTAGCAAGCTTGACATTCTCACGCCACCAGCTAATTTATCCATGTCTAATTAAAATGTTAATATTCTGAAATCTACAATAATTAAAAAAAAACAAAGAAATTTGAGCTTAGTAAGGAGTAATTTCAGGACCTTATACTTCAAAATTTTGGGAACGCCTTTATAAAAAGCAGAAAGAATGTTAAATGTCAGAGTAAAAGAGAATGCAAACATATTATTACAATTTTTACTCCTAAAAGGATTCAGAAAGCAGGGACTGCATTTCCATTCTGAATAATATTTTGGAGTCAATTTGGCAAGCTCTGTAGATGGGTTAAAGATCTATGAATGCATAAATATAGTGGTGCATTTATGTTTTTTAGAATCATTGCACGCTTTTCTTTAAGTTTTGCTTATAAAAAAATGTCCTCAGATTATGGGTGTGCAACTTTTTTACTTGAAGGAAGTAAAAGTCTGATTGCATAATTGCTAGCAACGACACAGGTGATATTTTAATTTTGACATGTCACAATTCACGAGAAAGGAGCAATCCATCCAGTACACCATGGGAAGAAATGAATTATTATTTCTTTTAGTTACTTTGGGGAAACAATTGTGTTACAGTACAAATCATCATAACATAATCTTTCAAGATCAATCAGGTTTAATAATTAGTAGCAATGTCTGGCAATCAATTTAGCTTGTCTTACCTGTCTAGACTATAGCAAAGTCACACCTTGGGGTTACACAAAGAGGTAAACACAGACATCACTCATGGGCACATGCTAATTTAGAAATACACACATGGATTTTAGGCTAGAGTTTGATATTCAAAATTGGATATCCATGGGACATAGAGTCCCATCTAGGTCCAAACACTATCCAGAGAAGGTCAGGAAATAATTCTGAGCAGGATATCTCTGCAAAGACAGGGAGGAGAAATGAATGCTGTGTTGGACACCCCAGTTTTAATGGGCACAAGGTGTTGAATATATCTATTAAGGTGGCTTGTACAGTCAAAGCGTACCCACGAGAGTGCTCTGACAGGTACACAGTTTGCGAGGAATTTACAGTGCAATCTTATGTTGGTCTACGCCAAAGAAAATTCCATTGAGTTCAATGGGGCCTTACTCCAAAGGAAGTGGGTATGGGATTGCAGACTTAGAAACTATGCTATATGATTAATGTCTTCAGATCTGCATGCTGTCATTCCAAGCCTCTTTGCTCATTCCTTGTGAAGTTCCTCCAGGGGGTCTAGGCGCAGCAGACATATTAGCATTAAGCTTATATCTCCCCATATTATTTGAATCAAAGCCA
Source organism: Podarcis pityusensis (assembly GCF_964106645.2). NCBI lineage: Eukaryota > Metazoa > Chordata > Lepidosauria > Squamata > Lacertidae > Podarcis > Podarcis pityusensis. The sequence continues at coordinate 37,474,793 of NC_138032.1, forward strand.
GATATAACTAAATTCTTCAGAACTCTGATTATTCATCCACGAAATGCAAGGTGCTGACAATTTCAAATGGTTTGTATATTTAATCATCTGTGTTACATGGTCCCTTACAAATTCATTAAGAGGCTGAGCATTTCATACTTTTCTTCTGCTCGTATGTCAAGCAATTCTCTCCAATCATCTATGGAGATAAAGCAGAGATGACATTAGCTTGTGTCCTCTGCCATGTCAGTGGGGAACTTGTGGCCCTCCACACTTTGTTGGACTGCAACATGTGCGCGTGCGCACACACACACACACACACACACAGTGCTTTTTTCTGGGGGGACACAGGGGTACACATACCTCTAAACATTTTGTGAATCTAAGTTTGGCCTCCTTGAGGGGCAGTATTTCAATATGAGTAGGAAAACATTTTTTTTTTTATTTTTTAGAAAATAGCACTGTGTGTATATACACACACAATAACAGTCTGCTGTGTAGACTGTTGACTACAACTCCCATCATTTCTGACCATTAGCCTTGCTGGTAGGGGCTTATGGGAGTCCGACTGTGGCTGGAGGGACACAGGTTTCCCATCCCTGCTTTACAACAACCGTGCAAATACCCTGCAGTATCACTGATGCTATATTAATTTCACAGAAACACAGAACGGTGAAGTTGGGTGGGACCCCAAGGGTCATATAATCTATACCCCTGCAATGCAGGAATCACAGCTAAAAATCCCTGATAGATGATCATTGAACCTCTATTTAAAAACTTCTAATGAAGGAGAGCCCACCACTTTTCAAGGTAGTTCATTCCACTGTCGAACAGCTCTTATTGTGTTTGTTTTGTAAGCCAGCTAAATAACTGTTCTCAGAAAAACAAGGTATATAAATATTTTAATAAATGCACTTGGTGCATAAATAAGTAGCCCCTATATGGGCAGCTGGGAGAGGGAGACTCGCCTACAGCTACCAAATGAGTTCAGCAAACTCTGGATACAGAAATTTCTGGATCTGGAAATGAAAGAGAGAGAAAAATCCCGAAACAGGAATGGTAGTCTACATTTCATGGCACCTTGTCCAAATTTTTGTAACTAGGAATGGAGAAATCTGTCAGTTTCTCATTTTTCCATCTTAAATCAATTACCCATATTTCCACATCAGTTTAAAAATTGCTTTTAAAAAGAAAAAAAGTCATCATGAAATTTAATCAGCATTTTAGTGCAAATTTCTGCTAATATGTGCATTTTTGCGAGCAATTTTGAGTAACATACACATTTTTGCAAGACAGTCTTCCTCAATATAATGCATTGTGATTGTTGTTTTCACATGTAATTTTATGCACACTTTACCCTAGTATATGTATTTTTGTACGCATCACTTGGTTGGAGAACTTCATTGCAAAATTCAGAGCGAGGCGAAACTAGGCTTTATTTCACCTGGGTCAAAGACCCAGTTTGGCACACATACACCACATGTGCATTTGCGTACACACACAAACAGACTGGGAACCTCAATGGTGGCCTTCTGGATGCTTCACTTGGGGTGAAGACCCAGCTAGCCCCTCCCCATAACTACAGCTCTGATTCAAAGATACGCAAATTTGAAAGGATGGCTGTATTTCAGTGCACATATTGTTTTGGAAAGAGTGGATTTGGTAGGTTCACCATAAAATGTGAACCCAGCTAAGTTCCTTCTCCAAACCTTTTTGTAGCTCTTTAAACCCTGATCCTCTCTTTTCCTTTTTATTTTTGCATCTCCTGCAAAGTGATTTGCCTTCACTTCCTCTCTCCTGCCCTCTTCTTCTGGTGAAATGAGGAAAGCCAGTGGCATAGCTGCTTTGGGCTCCATGGGAAGGTCAGGGAAGAGTGTATCAGGGGTGTGGAATCTCATACCTGAGGGCCAAATGTAGCCCTCTAGGACTTTCTAACTAGCCCTCCAGAACTTTCAACAAGCCACACACATCAACAAACTTGCTTCATACCTTCCTTGTGTTTTTATTGCCTGCCTGGAATGAGTCCCTGAACTCTGATAATGGCTCTTGCTTGCCTGGATGGAAGATGGAAGATGGAAGATGTAACAACTAAACTAGAAGAAGAAGAAGAAGAAGAAGAAGAAGAAGAAGAAGAGGAGGAGGAGGAGGAGTTTGGATTTGATATCCCACTTTACCACTACTCGAAGGAGTCTCAAAGTGGCTAACATTCTCCTTTCCCTTCCTCCCCCACAACAAACACTCTGTGAGGTGAGTGGGGCTGAGAGACTTCAAAGAAGTGTGACTAGCCCAAGGTCACCCAGCAGTTGCATGTGGAGGAGCAGAGACGCGAACCCGGTTCCCCAGATTACGAGACTACCGCTCTTAACCGCTACACCACACTGGCTCTCTACTGTACAAAGGTAAAATTTACCTTTCATTGTTCCATTCGCTTTTGTCTCTAGCTACACCCCCTTTGGGCATGTGGCCCCTGGGAGGTTGGGGATAAAGGAATGCAGCCCCCCATCTCTGATGCACATCCTATGGTCACCAAGGAATCTATGAAGAGCAGCAGTTGAAGCAGTCACAGCAGCCGAAACATCTAAGACCCTGGGAAGGAACATTTTCCATCATTGTTATTCTGTATTCATTTTCACTGATTGTCAGCTGCCTTGCTGGAGGCCAACAAACAGGCAGAAAAATGGGATAATAAATATTTTAAATAAAGTAATGATATGTTTTCGGCTGCCACAGTTTTGATGGCTTTTTGCAGGTCTCACCAAAGAAACACAGAGAGAACTAGCTGGGGAGAAGTCAGAAGGTTTTATATCTGAAGAAGAAAATCCATTGCAAGCTCTGCCTGTAACTACCTTCCCAATCATTATCCAGGAAAGGCGGTCAGTTCTCTCCTGAAATCCCTCTGTAAGAGCCAATCTACAGGTTGTGCTGGATCTCTCAAACATTATTATTATTATTATTTACTGAAATGCAGATCAGCTGTGCTGTCTGGGAGATGACACACACAGCATAATTGGGGACTACGATTTTGTTCACAACTGGAAAGGGGGATATTTAACTCCTCTCCTCTGTTTCAGTTTTCCCATCTAAATTGGCACGCCAATCCAATCAGCTGCTGGTTATCCCATAGGAAGGAAGCAGAGGTATCTGAATTCTGCACCCAGCAAAGCAAACGTAAGCTGAGAGGGGGTGATTTAGAACATGGAAATAGCAGGGGGGGGGATTTTTATGGCCCCCTCCCCAGTCGTTTCCACAAGCAAAATGGGGTTGTTGTCCTACCTATGGTTTCTTTCCATAAAATGCCACTCTTGGTGTTGGAAACTTTCACTTGATTTGCATACTTTGTATTTTATTATGTTTGTTACATTGTACCCCCCACTCTGCTATTATTCTTAAAGAATAGTGGCTTGGAAATCTTCTAAATAAGATAAGCAAATAAATACAAATTCAGAATGTCAAAATAACCCATCATGAGTCTCCCAAGTAATGCACAATTCTGCCCCCCCCCCAAAAAAAGGTAGTTTGGTCGTGTTGACATACAGTTGTAGTGCATTGTTCATTGTTTGAAATTGTGATGTTCTGCACAGCCCACTCTGGGACCATCTGGTGAAATAAATCTGGTAAAAATAACGACTAATGAGCTTAATAAGTATGATCATTTTACCCTCTTTAGTTTTGCTAAAGTAAAAACAAATATGTTCTATTTGCACAAGAACACTCAAGGATTCTGTTGTGTGTGGGGGGGGTGTTAATCCAATGGACATGCTTTCAGATGCTGGATAAAACTGAAAGCACTGGGGGATATCTCTCTCTCTCTCTCTCTCTCTCTCTCTCTCTCTCTGTGTGTGTGTGTGTGTGTGTGTGTGTGTGTTTGTGTGTCTGATAATCTTCCTGTTCCCCTAAGCTCCGGCTTATAGCATTTCATGCACTGCTTTTTATGTTGTGAAGGAATGTGCCAACAGATGCAATTAACAAAGATATTTTGCAAAGCTAATCAAACCAACTTCTGTTCAAGCATGTGCCACTACCCATCAAATAATCCCATTAAATGACTGATTTGGGCGTGTGTTTATTAAATCCATAAAGCACTTAAAGTGACCAAAATAAACAAAATGAAAATGAGGGCAGCAGGTTCCCAGCTGAGCAGCCTACAAACAATGCAATCAGATGTTCTCCAGCCTTGAGCCGAAAGTCCTGTTTGAGTCGGCAGGAGTCTTTGGATCAGAGCTGTAATCAGGACAACAACAACATGAGCGATTCTCTGTTCTTAGTAGGTGGAAATCCCTGATTATGGCGAAATGTCACTTTAATGGCCAGGCTGCTGTCGAGAGCCCTGTTAAGCCTGTTGTGACGCTGCACATGGAGCCAGGAGGAAACGCTGTCAGTGAAAAAAGACAAACGGGTCCTGCTATCTGTCGAATGCCTGTACAGCAGCTACAAGGCGATCCCGCCTGCCAGGCTTGTCATGCAGTTACGCAGCAGGTGAGGCTGGCAAGGAAGACACAACTTGGCAGGCAGGCAGGGGTAGTGGGGAGTTAGTTTGCAAAGTTTTTCTTTTCCTGTGTGGAATGCAGCTATGGAGAACGCAACGTCTGCTATCAGCAAGCCCATAAACACATGAAAAAAATCAGAGCCCAAACTTCCAATTTCACCAATCATCACAATTCCCTGGCTTGGAAGGCAGATTTCTCCAGCCCATAATTCTTGGTCACATCACAAAATCAAATACCCTTTATGCCCTACTGTTAGGCAGAGTGATTTGCTCATCATTGTTATATGTGAGGAAGGGCCATAGCTCATTGGTAGAGCATCTGCTTTGCATTCAGAAAGTCTCACGTTCAATCCTTGGCATCTCCAGGTAAGGCTAGGAGAGACCCTTGTCTGAAACCCTAAAGAGCTGCTACGTTAGTCATTGTAGACAATGCTAGTTATTTCTATTTATTCATGTTAGACTTGTAGAAGTCAGTTGGCCCACCATCTGATTATGTATTTTGTGGTTTTATATTTTGATTTTATTATGTGAACCACCCTGAGACCTCCGGGTATAGGGAGGGATATAATTTCAATAAATAATAAGTATAATAATAATCTGTTGTTGATACCACACCACACTTTGAGCAGTGTGATCAGAAGAGTATGCACAGCTCCAGCAGAATGTCACAGTTTTCCTGCTTCCTAGTAGTAGTCAGCCTTTTCCAGAGCTCCTAGTTAAGAAAACCCATTTCCCTCACAGTTCAGTTCAAAATATAAAGTGTCTATTGTCTCATAGTACAAGACAAGCATAAACACACTAGGTGCATAAACTTTAAGAGATGCTGGTACGAACTAATCTACTATAATACAGTTCTCTGTTCTTACAAAGATCAAAGTTTATGGAGAGATCCACTCACACTTTACCATGCTAGCTCACCATGCTATACCATCTCCCTATAGCACTTAACCTTCACCAAGATGATGAACCCTCACACTTGGCAAATACCTGATACTTCAGTTAAACCTGCCACGCCATGTGGACACATTCCTCAGAGAAAGGGAGGGTGGACAAGTCATGCTTTAGGCTCCTTGACCTTGGACTGTTTCTAACCACCCAGTGCAACTGGATCTTTCTCTAAACAGAATCCAGATGTGGGAGATGGCCTCCACGAGACAGGTCCCAAGCAGTTAATGCAATTTCACCCACTTTTTCTGAATTACACTAACAATTCATTCATTAAATGCATACCCCACCCTTACTCCCAAAGGGCATCCAAATACACCAATGGTTTAACAGTATAAGATGGCTTTCTGTCTTTACTGCCAGGGAAGAAGAGAGGAATTTATGAAATTTTCTGTCTCAGGTGCCAAAATAATTCGCCTGCCTTGAATATTATGCAGCTTAAGTGAGGGCACAGGGTGCCATTGGCTGATGCTCTTTAGGTAGCAAAATATCTCGGAACCCCATTTTCTATCCACCCTGCAAAAAAAAGTTATGTTTTTCAGGTTGGGCTATCAAATGGGATTTCACCCCATTCTGCACATGTGCAGCTACCATTCGGAAGACTGAATACACTAAGCCAGCTGCTTTAAAGGAACCTGCACAGAATTTCTCTACCTAGGTAAACCTGTACAGTGGTACCTCAGGTTACAGACGCTTCAGGTTACAGACCAGAAATAGTACCTTGGGTTAAGACCTTTGCTTCAGGATGAGAACAGAAATCGCGTGGCAGCAGCGGGAGGCCCCATTAGCTAAAGTGGTGCTTCAGGTTAAGAACAGTTTCAGGTTAAGAACGGACCTCCGGAATGAATTAAGTACATAACCAGAGGTACTACTGGACGGTGGAACTCCTGGAAGGCAGCCTTGAGGAGCTGCCCAAGACAGCTGAGGGAATTTTTAGGAAATTTCTGTGGAGACTCTGGAGAACTGAAGACTGAGATGAAAAGGGACTGGGGAGAGAACAGAGAGAAGGAAGCAAAAGAGTCCTTTGGAGAAGACAGCGGTAGATAGAATAGCATCTTTCTGCTTTCACACAGCATTTGTCCAGCAGTGGGACTGAGAACTTGCAGATTCCCCATAGGCATCTGGTTGGTCACTGTGAAAACAGGATGGTGGATTAAATGGGCCATTAGCCTGATCCAGCAGTCTTTTCTACTAATGATGTAGTATAGCTGCACTCTACCTGAGGGTTATCTAACAGCAGGAACATTCACCTGAGCATGGTTAACTTGCTCCATCCTCTTTTGTTGTTGCTGCTGTTTTCATTTAGAGACTTAACTTAAATTGCATACTTATTGGATTTGTTGATCTTCTTTCATCCTCTCCCCTGCCCCGCCCCATGTTTTTGGCAGTTTTAGGCACAGATCACAACTTGACTAATGGGAACTGATGCATAGATCTTTCATGGATTAGAGGCACAGTGTGCTGAAGGATGGGCCACATATTACCCTCTTAATATTGTACTATATGTATCATGGTCCTCCCTGATTGTGTGGTGATAAAGTAACCACAGTGCTTGAATGTCTCACTAAAGTAACTTAAGTATTGCCAGTAACTCCAGTTCACAAGCATCCATTCTGGAAAACAATAAAAAAAGCACCTGCTATTGCAGGAAACCCTGAAGACATGCTTCATCAATATGTTGCGTCTCCTTGGGGATAGCTAGGATGGGCAAATCCCTAGACTTCCATTCGAAAAGCAAGAAAACAACAACTGAACCCCCCCTGAAAAACTGCCCTGAAATCCCCAGAAAACATCAGGATTGAGAGTTTTGAATGTGGAGCTGCATCTTTTCCTTCCGTAGGGGCCACCTGGGAAGAAGCCTTGAGAGCAGAAGCACTCGTGATTGTATAAGTGCTTAGTTGACTGATACCTTCTGAGTTAAAACAGAGGGAAACCTGTGCATCATCCCAGAATACTGCCAACTTGGAATTAGGCAGATTGGGATGTTTATAAAATCTGCCCCACTCTGAAAAAAGAAAAACACTCCCCATTTCAGTGATCTTCCCAGGCATGTGCTAAACATTTCTCATCTGCCATGCTAAATGGCACATCCCTCAGTTCAGTTCTCATTTTAACGCAAACTTAACTAATGATCATTTTCCTGATGGAAAGAAGTGAACTGTGATGCTATGATTCTCTGAAATGTTCATGTCTGTGAATTTTGCAATGCAATTGTGTGCATGTGTGTGCACAGAAATGTGTATTTTGTGTTTAAAATGAGCACCAAATGGCGATTTTAATTTTTTTAAGCAAATTTTGTGGAACAATGCACACTAAAAGTGCTGATGAATGTTGACGTTCCTTTTTTTAAAGAAATATGAAAACTATAAATGATGTAAAAATATGTAAAATGATGTGGAAATGTGACAGACTAAACAATAACTTACAATTGAAAGAAGGAAAGGATTGAAATTAGCAGCTTTTTCCATCTCTCCCCACAGTGTGATCCTTCATACTCTCATCACAAGCACTTTGGAATGAGAGGGGAAGGGATCATGCTGTGGATCCCACAGTGGATCATCTCATCTAAAGTGGCAGTTTTCCTCCTTTAAAGGAACCATTGCACAGCATGATCCATTCCCCTCTTCTGGTAAGTCCTGATGGCACTGTTGATTGTCTCCTTCACATGCGTAGTTGGCATTTTAAAGGAGGTAACTAGCAGCGCAAGGCACAGTACTTGCCAAAAGACAGGCAGGGATTGCACTGTGTGTTGTTTCGCATGAAAAGCGATTTTGCATGGAAAGTCCTTTGTCTTGCACCATCCCTTGGAAAGATTGCTTTCATGCCAAAAATCAAACCCAGGCAAAACAAACAAACAAACAAACAAACAAACACATACCAGTAATTATCACAGGGGCCTCTGTGAAATTGTCTCATTTTGCCTAGGGAGCCCACCAAATCAGAAGCTGCATTTCATGTGCTGCTGCATGTCATACGAGGTGCTCCTTCAGGCTCAGTGAGCACCCTCACTGAAAAACAGGGTACACTGGAGGCCTCTGGATTACCACAGGGGCCTTTGGAGCCTCTGGTACTTTGCTTGCTGGCTTGGAGAGGGCATCTCACATGATGCTGAATGCTACCTCAGGTGAGAGCCAGTGTGGTGTAGTGGTAAAGAGCAGTAGACTCGTAATCTGGTGAACCGGATTCGCGTCCCCGCTCCTCCACATGCAGCTGCTGGGTGACCTTGGGCTAGTCACACTTCTTTGAAGTCTCTCAGCCTCACTCACCTCACAGAGTGTTTGTTGTGGGGGAGGAAGGGAAAGGAGAATGTTAGTCACTTTGAGACTCCTTCGGGTATTGATAAAGATATCAAATCCAAACTCCTCCTCCTGCTGCTCCTCTTCTTCTTCTTTCTGTTAAACTGGAAAAGATGCTCCAGAAGCCATGGGGTGCTTTAGCTCTGTCCGGGGTGCTGACAACCTGGGAGGGAAGCCTGAGAGGACCACTTGTTTTGTCAGTGTTATACTTCCTTCCCAGTTGGCCAGCACTCTTTTTACTCCCAAAGGCTTTTGTATCAAGCAACCTCCAGCATGACTCTTCAGCCCAGCTAGGCAGACCCCATTTTCTCCCAGCTTCCTTTGGACACCTGTCAGTTTGCCCAAGCCCTTGCCTGCAAACAGGAAACTCAGCTATATTTCCCCAACCTATTGGGAAACCCAATCAAGTTTCTTGGAAGTTATACAGTTTGCTGAATTTCCATATGTAGTCTATACACATGTGACATTGAGAATTCACTGTGTGCCCTTTCATCTGCCTAGCACCTCTGTGGTCTACGTGAGAACTGCCTCTACCATCTCTTATTTGCAAAACTTTGGGGAGGGAATAATTCTGATATCTCAATCCTGATTTTGTGTGTGTGTGTAAGTAAGTAAGTAAGTCAGGGATTCCTAGGTGGTGCTGTAGTCTAAACCACTGAGCCTCTTGGGCTTGCCAATCAGAAGTTCAGTGGTTCAAATCCCCGCAACAGGGTGAGCTCCTGTTGCTCTGTCCCAGCTTCTGCCAACCTAGCAGTTCGAAAGCATGCCAAAAATGCAAGTAGATAAATAGGTACCACTGCGGTGGGAAGGTAAACGGCGTTTCTGTGCGCTCTGGTTTCCGTCATGGTGTTCTGTTGCACCAGTAGTGGTTTAGTCATGCTGGCCACATGACCTGGAAAGCTGTCTATGGACAAACGCTGGCTCCCTCGGCCTGAAAGCGAGATGAGCTCTACAACCCCATAGTTGACTTTGACTGGACTGAACCGTCCAGGGGTCCTTACCCTATCCCTTACTCTACAAAAGTCTTCTTCTGTGACTGTCACTGCTCATGCCCTGGCCAAGAGCTACACAGCAGACCCCACTGCCTTTCAAACCAGAATGAAATACACAGCACACATTTTGCCCCGGACACATTGAAACAAACTCAATTTGTGTGTCAGCTGCACTTTTTTGGAACATTAATTGTGTATTTATAAATAACTTGGAAATCACCACAGAGAGGGGAACAATAATTGCTCATTATTTTCCCATTATTTCCTTCTTTGGTGATATATAAATTAGCAAGGATGTTTGAAGTTCACTGTTTTGACAATTCACTGACATTAGCCATTTCAGCATTTGTTTGAGCAGGAATAATTTGCAGTTTTCATTGCCGTGGAGAGGCAACACTAGCAATTTTCTGTTGGTGTCTGCAGAGTTTGGCTTTGATCTTGCCGTCATTGGTGTGTGGGTGGACGGCTGAGGCATCAGTTGCTCGACCAGACCGTTTACAGTTTTTCTTTAAAAAAAAAAAAATACATTATCAACCACATTTCATAGGAAAGGCCAAGAGGGGGGAAAATAGAATTTACAATTAAATGTCTGACAAAAAGGACATTTGGTGTCTTCACTGATTTGCCAAGAATTAATTTGACTGATGTCATATATGCTGTCACCAGGCAGCCACACATTTCAGTGATTTCTACACTGGCCAAACTGGGAAATCCCCTAAGCAATAGTCATGAGTTAGACATAAAAATGGGTACAAAAATTGGATGAGCCTTTTAATCTTTTTGGAACTCCATTCTCTGGCATGACACACACGCACGGGGAGAGAGAGAGAGAGAGAGAGAGAGAGAGAGAGAGAGAGAAGATATCTGGAAAATGACAAAAATTGGAATTCATTAAGAAATTTGACTTTGGCTTGTATCCAACTAAGTCATACTAAGAGTAAACACCTAAAAATAGGACAGCTAACATCACTGAAAAGTTAAAACCAATTACAGCATATTGAGATATCAGCTTAAAGGCCAGAGGCCTAACTAAATGAAAATGTTTTTGCCTGTGAATAGGCATGATGCTGATACATTTAGGCCAACATCTGTCAGGAGAGCAGTGAATTTTGAATTCTGTCTTGTGGGGATTCATTTCAGCACCAAAAAAAGGGAGCATTGGCTTTCAGGAAAATGCTATGCACCTGAGGGTAGTCTCTTGGGGGGGTTGTTCTCTCCTAGGTTCTTAAATAGTTCCAAGAAAATAAATAATGATTAAAGGTGGAAAATACTAGTTTGCATTGATGTAACCATGGAATTAGCTGCTGTTCAGTAAGAGCATCAAAGATGCACATGTGTTCAGGTGTATTAAAAAAAATGAAAGCATCAGTGGCTCAGCAGAGATGAAAGATTATAAACATACTCCTCCTCTGCTTAGTGATCTGTGCCTTTTTGTTCTGAAAGATGTTTTTTTTCCTGCCCAATTGAATGCTCAGCATCTTGTTAGCTTACATCCACTTGCAAATAAATAAGACATGGTGGTATTGCTTAACCGGTGATTATACATCTGTTTATGATAAATGTGGCTCAGGCCTTCAACAGATATATGATCTAAACCTTCAAAGTACATTCTTCTGTTGCCCGGGGGTTGTGGCATGAATGAATCTGAGCCCCATTTCTCTTCTGATGCTGATCCTCTCCCAAGCAAAGGGAAGGAGTATTGAATTATCTCAAGAAACCAGAACTAAAATTAACCGTAGTTCAATTAATTCAACAAATTCAAACATGTATGGGTTTATAAAACGACTACTCCAATTGCACATTTTCACTTTCTTTCAGAACTTGGAAATTACACTCAAACCAAGTTAAGATTGGGCAACTCTAATTCAAAGCTTTACCACAGAACCGGCTTAAATACAGACGACTCCCCACTTTTGTGGGGGTTACATTCCGGGGGCCCACGGACATAAGGGGAAAGCGTGTAACTGGGGAGCACCCTCTTAAAAGTCTTTAAACCCCTCTCTGCCCCCCTCTCGCCAATCCAGTCCAAAACCGCTACACACATGCACAGACAGCACAACTAAAATGGAAGCTCTGGAGCCAGTAGGAGGGTGGAGGTTGTACAGGAAAGTAGCTGCTGCTGCCTTGCTACCCCACATGTCAGCTGTTAGGCTGGAAGCTGAGCAGCCTAAACAAAGCTCTGCTGCACCTCCGGTTTCTTCTGACGTCCTCTTTGGGTTCCAGGGAGGGTCTCCTTATGAGCCACAGGGACTTTTAGCTCTCTCCTGCAATTTCCAGGTTGAAATGATTTGTTTAACAATTTCCCAGTGCTGTGTGTATATGTAATCACATGTGAGGCAGTCACATTTAAGTAGGGGGATGCCTGTATTAGTTAATGTTAAAGGGCCAGCATTGCGTAGGGCTGGAGCCGGTCATAGGTGAGGTCAGAGCCAGGGTGAGCAGGACCACTTTTTTAATTTTTCCTTCTCTTTATTCCCCCCTTCTGTCTCTCTCTCTCTCACAGTTTTCTATGCCCCTTCTTTCTCATTCTTCAACTCCTTCCTGCACAGCAGGGAAATGCAGCAAGGCAGATCACTCCATTCATGTTCCAGCGGCTTACTCAGCTTCTGCACTGGGAAGAAGAAAGAGCCTTCTCTTCCTCTTTCCCTAACATGGAAACAGAGGGGAAGACCACTCTCTTCCTGATCTGATCAGTTTCATTGACTTATATGCTGACACCACATCCACGCATCCCAAGCAAACTTGGGACATTGATGATCTCTTGGATGTGGCAGGTGATACTCAGACTAAATCTGATTTTGGGTGCTTCTTCAAGAGCAATAAATAAATAAATAATGGCTTGTGCTCTCATTTATTTATTTACTAAAGTTGTATCCCACTTTTCCTCCAAGGAGCACATGGTTCTCCCTTTCTGCCATTTTATCCTTGCATCAAGGAAGGCTACTTCTGAGGTAGGCTAGAATGAGAGATAGTGCCTGGCCACCGTGGAATGAGTTTCATAACTGAGTGGCAGTTCAAGGGTGAGATCACTTTAGGTCAGTTACTCATCTTAACCCTGGAAAATCTAAGTGTTAAGAGCAAACAAAACCAGACAAGCCAGTAAAATGTCAGCTCATGGTAACCATATTTATGTAATTCCATAGTTGATGAAAGGTCTGTAGACCATATCTGGTCTAAGGCTTATTCCCCGCTTTGTCCCTGTAGTACTGCACTGCCACCATATGGTAATTCAGCCTTGGACTCACTGTAATGATGGAAAGGGCTGGAAGAAAGCCTTTATGACAGAAAACAAAATATGATATAGAGCTCTCCTGTTCTAAGCAAAAACACATTGCCAGGTATTTCATAGCATTCGGCTGTGCTGAAAAGTGATTTGCTCCTTTGTTGTTGAGTACCTCTGTTTACAAGGATAGACAAATGTTTTGTGTTGCTACAATAATTTAGCATAGCATTGCTTGGAATGGTATTGATGGACCCCATTGGGCTTTGTCTAGAACCATTTTGCTCATAAATTTGGGGATGGTCAGTTGGTTAAGCCTGGTTTTGCCTTTAAAAAATAAAGCAAGTGGGAAAACCAGAATCGGAGACCATCTCTATTGTTCGAAGATAACCTTTCCACTTTCTGCTAACAATTTTCTTTTTTACTCAGCTGGTTTTGTAAGGAGCTAAATTATCAGGCAGGCTGCTGCAGAGTTTGCCTTTGCTGCAAGAGAAGCTCTTTTCTGCCCCCTACCGTTCATTCCAAAGTTTGAGTGTCCTCGCCATTCAAAATGCTTAGATGCAGCAGGTAACATTTTTCAAAAAATGAATTTCACTCTTTTCAATAAATACAGCAAGGAGAAATCAGTTCGGGGAAAACAGTTTAAAATGACAGTGCCTGCATGTGACTTACAGTAAATCACCATTGTTCAATGAGAAACAAAACCAAGTTTATTACTGAAGGCACAAAGCTCCTGAAAATCCAAACTTTCAGTGAGGTGTGTATGCCTGTGATGTGCTAAGGCTGAGATAAAGTTAACTGTCTCACTTTTTGCATGTTTTCAGGTGTGTCATAATGCGTCTTCTTTATCAGATATTTTTGCCACTCATTGGGAACATAATCAGCTTGTTCAGAAGCTGTTTTTCAAAGCATAGTTTTCCTTCTTTCAATTTGCCCTTGCCGTATTCAACCTCAGTTTGCCTGCAGTGTTGTTAATCTGATTGGCTAGGCCAATGTGACTTTCTTAGTGACATCATCATGGTCCCTTCTGATGCAATGACTTCATGGATGCCTGTGGTCAAAATCACATGGGTCATCATCACAGCCATTGGCACTAATGCCTGTGGGCAAGTATGGTATGGGTGAGAGCAAAGGAGGAGGAAAATGACTTCAACATGAAGCAATAGCCAAAGGGAACAAATCGACACTGAGCAGAACTGAAGCAGCACAAATGTTCACTGCGGTGGGGTATCTTTGGACAATGTATTTGCTGCAATGGCTGTCAAACTGGAATAATTAAATATTCAATTCAATCGTATATTTGAACTATTAAAAATATGCAACAGGAACTGAAATGGAAGGAAAAATTAAGTAGTATGATACACCCGGAAGAAGTATGAATTCTGCTTTCTGCCATCTTTTTTATCTTTTATTTTTTGTCTGGAAATACCATTATACCAAAAAATACCATTATAACAAAAAGCTAATTATAGTGCACTATTTATTAGAGGGCATTACTAAACAACCTAGTCCCTGATATCTGTATTGAAAGCACTTGGGTCTGAAATGAATTGTGTGCCTAATCATGGCCAAAGCTAATTTTAGGCACCAATGTTTTACATCACTGCATCACAAACATCCACATTCAGTGATGGCAAGAGGCCAAGTTATAGAGAAGAAGGGTAAACTGCCTGAAGAACCCCCATGGTCTTGTTTTACTGCCAAACCAAGCAGCCTCTTTCAAGTGAAAATTGAAGGCAGGTATTCAAAAGAGCAGAGATTGTTCTTTTAAATAAAACAGCTATAAAACATATGTATAGTGACAGGCATGTGCAGCCATAAACTTCGAAAATGTAGTAAAGGCAATCCCAGAGGAATAAAGAATAAAATATTACATCATTCCAGCTTGGCTTCCTCTGATCAAGAACATTACTAAAAACACCCTCAAGCCACATATCAGTTCTGTAATGGATTTCATTCCCCCCTTCCATTAAAATAGCTTAAATTATTTTTAATTAAAAACACTAATTGTTATTTCACACTTAACCATGAATGGCAGACATGAAAGTACATGATTTGTCAAAAAGCAGCCTTACAGGTAATTTGCACACTAGTAAGCAAAGTAGAAAATGATTCTAATGGCTGTACCAGAAAAGAAGGAAGGAAGGAAGGAAGGAAGGAAGGAAGGAAGGAAGGAGAAATGCATAAAAGAAGAAATAGCAAGCATAAACTTTTAATGCATTAACTACTGCAATGAACTAAAGTTGAAAGTTCACAATTTTGAACAGGCATGAGAAAACGTGTGCAGGGAAGTCACTTACGAAGTAATAGCAGCCAGCACTGTGCAGGATCCAATCAGATACCATGTAACAGAGGGATGATCAGATCCTTTGTGGTGCCATGAACCCCTGACATTTTAAAAGGGTTTTAAAGGGTTTCGAAAATCCTTAACCCCACCCGCTTGAATTGTTACAGAGACAGGTGAATTACTGTGATTCAAGGGTTGTGGTGGACTAGGTGTGGGTGTGTTGCTGTACAGCCCTACTTATCAGTCACCTTCCTTCTAGCTCTTCTTGAATGGAGAAGATATCCCACAAGGCAGCAGAGGTTTAGGATAAGAGTCTTCCTTCTCCTAGATGGGCTACCTGCCCAGGTTGATAAACCCCATCTGCCCCCCCACTTCCCGCTACAGACCATGCAGAAACCACTTTCTTGACTGTTGGACCTACTATTGGTCTTGTCTGCTCAATCTGCCAGGGCCTGTTTTCATAGGCAGAGGAAGTTCCAATTGGCTACCCTCACCTGGCCTAGCCAGCCAATCAAAACTGTTTATCGGGGTGTGGCTGCTGTCACATGCTGACAGCTTCTAGGAGCCACCTCCTAGGGGCTGAGGTCACTTCAGGGGCCACAATAAAATATTTGAGCCCCCCCCCCCAAGTTGATGGGCATTGCCATTCAAACAGTGTGTGTGTGTGTGTGTGTGTGTGTGCCGTATGATGTGATCAGTTATGTGGCGCAGGGCTTACCTGCCCTGCTCCCATATTTTATTCAAGTTGGTACCCCTGGCCACAGGTGGGAACTGAATGCAGGGTGAGGACCAAAGGTGGAAAACTACCCTAGAAGGAGCACAATATGTTCCCCACCAGAGGCTGTACCCCTCCCTATATACCGATACCCCAATCTCTCTGTGTGTATTTTGTGTGAATGATTATATACACACATACATACACACACACACACACACACACACACACAGAGAGAGAGAGAGAGAGAGAGAGAGAGAGAGCTGAAGACTTAAAGTAAATTAGTCTAGCACAAGTGACCTTTGGTATGATGGATATATCATGCTGGTTTATGGTTTTACTCAGATCACAGTTCTCTATAGATTTTGAAACACCCTAACAGTTGTATTATCCATATTTAACTACTTCCAGAAATTATTCCCAAAGAAAAGAAAGGCAATATTACTTGAACATTTTGCAAAAATTGTCAAATTTATTATTTAATATATTTGTGAATTATTAGTCCCCACTCAGTAAAAAGGGCAAATCATGGAGAAAAAGGCCCTGAATAATTTATCCCAGAAGGTTGCAAGATTCATCTAATAAATTATTTCATACCTATATATCTGTCATTTCTGGGTATATGAGAGTATAGTGATATGCATTAATTTTATTGCACTATCCCAGTACTGAAATAGAATGATTTAGATTTTTTGTTTAACCTGAAATGAATCTTTTGGAATCTTTTGGGCTACATCCAAGGAAAAATAAATACACCGAGAAGACTCAATCAGGCTTGGAATGGTACATATTGTGTGGGTATAATTTATAATAATCACTGCAGAATTATTGCAACTCTTTTATAGAACATCACTCCCTTTCTCAGCTTTCATATCCACCCATACAATAAATCAATCAGATAAATAGCCTTCACTCAGAAAATGGAATCATCTCAAAGCATTCAACTCACAGAAGGAGGATTGATTGAAAACATTTCTTCACAACTCCACCAAATAAAGGTTTTGGGATTCTGGTTGCACATTGTTCTCACTAAATCCTGATGGCTGGCGAATCGGGTTAGTGGGAAGAATCCATTTCATGTAATGGGATAACATCTGCAAGCCTTTGAAGAATAGTTACAAAACCATCGCATACAAAGATTGCTGCAGAATATATTTTTTCAGATAACCTGTATAGCAAAGAGAAACAAGAACAAGAGCACAAGTTCAACCAAATAACCAAGTACAGTAGTGCAAATATTAATATTATTTTTATTAATTTTTTTATTTAAAAAATGAAGAAGAATTTAAAAGAATACCTTTATCTGTTGTTCCATGCCAAATATGGAATATGCATTCCAGCCCAGATTCTTGCCCAGTATATAAGGTTGCAGCAAAGGGCTTGTCCAATGGGGTCAAGCTGCAGCAATAGCCGCCCAGATGTGCTTAGTGGCAGAGGAGAGGTGGCATTGAGGTTGGGGCAATGTGGATGCTTCAGCAAAGTATGCCTGTTCTGTCCTGGACACATCATTGGCTCACCTCTCATGCTCTCAGTAAGCAGCAGCGACACCGCAGCAGGGGGCTGTTGCCGCAGTTCTAACCCCCACACCTCCGGCAGCTCCTGCATGGGTGAATATTCTCATGTGACTTAATACACCAGTGTTATTTCCTTATTTCTATATTGCTTAATTCCCAAGGTGACTTCTCAGTGGTTTACAAGTGCATAACACTGCATAACAAATACACTCAGTTTTTTAGTAAATAAGTTATTAAATTGCCTGCCTCCCCACACTCTAATTGTATTATTTAATTCAACCATATTTACTACTGCTCAGATTCTCACAATTCACTTATCCAGGGAAGGAGTTTGAGATTTTTCTCAAACATGTTGAATATATTGTCCCATGTTGGTTGGAACATGTTGTCATCTGTGCAGCTGTTAACAAGTGAATGATCATTTCTGATTGCTCTGGCAATGCCAAATATTTCATTTAACCAAACAAAATTAATAATAAATTTGTTGGGAACTTGCAACTTAAAATTTCAAGTTCCTTCCTCATACAGTGGTACCTCTGGTTATGAACTTAATTCATTCCGGAGGTCCGTTCTTAACCTGAAACCATTCTTAACCTGAGGTACCACTTTAGCTGCGGGGCCTCCCGCTGCTGCTGGGGTACGATTTCTGTTCTCATCCTAAGGTAAAGTTCTTAACCCGAGGTACTACTTTCATGTTAGCGGAGTCTGTAACCCAAGGTGTTTGTAACCTGAGGTACCACTTTATTGGTCCAGCAGATCTTAATTTTGGGGCAAGAGCCAAATAAATGGTATATATCTGCTTATTGTGCCCAAACATATACTGCATTTACTATTTGCCCTCCATGTCTATTAAATGTAACCTTGAGAGTATCAAATGCCAGCTGTTGTCAGAGCCATGGTTGAAATTTGTTTTATTTCCTATTTATTTTACAGATTGGTAAAAGTTGCATATATGCATTCTCTTAAAATGCAGATTTTGGTATTTTTTTCAATGCACTTCCTACACACACACACACACACACACACACATCTGTGTGCATTCTTTTGAAATATGAAACAAAACACGAAACCTCTTCTTAAAATTCCAAGAAAGGTGTGATCCAATTGGGAGTTGTGTTTTGATGTGCATATCATTCTGGGACCATTGGAATAGGATGGTTCGCTTTAAAATGCGGAATGCACAAATTTCTTCTCCATACCTAGAAAAAGGAGCAGCACCAAGAAAAATAAAAATGAAACGCAAAGAGTGGTGAAATGGATTCCCCAACGCAGTTCATCTTATCACATTCTTCAGCAGCAAAAAAATAAAATAAAAACCATTCTACTCTACTCTCTGAGAAAACAAGTGACGATGACAGCAGAACACAATGGAATACTGTTGCCCCAGAAGAAGAAAATATGATGAAATTTGACGGGCGACTGTATTTTTCAATATATGTTTCAACTTCCTGTACCTTTTTGACACTTTGTCTCTTTTTTTTGTTTTCTTTCTGGTTTTCAAGTTGTTATTTCATTTATGAATCGCTTCCCACGAGGCACCCCAAAGCAATATACAATATAACAACGGCTATAAAACAGTTACATACATAAAAACAGTAAAAACGTTTGCCTGTGTAAAAGCAAATTACAACAGTTGCTCTGAGCCAGTTTTCTTTGAACCTCTTACATCAGGGCAGATTAGGCACAAGCCTATAGGCCCCACATCTTTTAGGGGCTCCACGAGAATGGATTTGATCTGGAAAGAAAATTACAAAAATGTATTAGGAGATTATTTGTGAGGGGCCCCCAAGATTTTGACTGCCTAGGGGCCCCCACGGGGTCTAATCTGTCACTGGCCATCACAATGAAATCCGGTGCCCCCCTTTTTTGTCTGAGTGGGTTGAAATCAAACTACAGGGGCAAAATAAGTGTGCACAAGTCTTCCCAAGTGCCAGCAATCACCTGGTTGTTGTCAGTACCTGCAAGTGCCCACCACCAGTTGATTCTTGGGAAGCCCTATACAAGGATACAGTGGTACCTCGGTTGTCGAACGTAATCTATTCCAGAAGACCGTCCGACTTCCGAAACGTTCAACAACCGAGGCACAAAAGGCAGTCGGCAAAGTCAATGGAGAAAATGGAAAAACACACAGCAGAAGCCGTTCGACTTCTGAGGCACGTTCGAAAACGGAAGCATTTACTTCCAGGTTTTCGGCATTCGAAAACCGAAACCTTCGGCTTCCAAGACACTTGGAAACCAAAATACCACTGTATTGGGAACTGTTAACTAAAGGTTACAAACTCTGCAAGAATAATTTGCCATGCTGGCAAGACTTTGATGCCCATCTGGGTCAGATTTCTTATGTGGAGATCTATTACGTACCTCACCCTTGTACATAGCCTCTTGTAGCAAATGGCCCTTTGCAGTTTACAGTATAAAAACACAATATACATAGCATAACAACAAAACCCTATAACGATAACCCCCCCCACACAATTTTTTTATTCTGCCACAGAAACTTCTCCTCATACTCCGACCTTTCTTTCTCCTCTGCCTCTGAGGCTGCTCCCAAGTCCCATGCGCTGTGATGCCTCAGGGGGCCTGGTTAGGCAGGGCGACACCTCTGTCTTCCATTAGCCAGCAAAGCAGTTGATTGCTGTGGAAGAAGCTGTCACCAGTGTTTTTCCACTGTTTGTGAGAAGTGCCTTCTTTTTCATGCTTGGTTTGTGGGCAGGGCCAAGAACCATTACAACTCCACTGGCTCGATTCTGGATGTCTTGTGTGTATATAAAATTTCAAACTGCTTGACAAGCAGGGCTCAAACAGACAGGAGACCGCCTGGGGTGAAAAAGAATTATTATTCACAATGGCACACACCTCTTTCCAAAGGGAGGATGGCTGTTCAGCACCTTGTAAATGCCCAATCATTCATCCATGCAGATGTAGGAAGGGGTGGCAGTGGAAGAGAAATAGATGATGCTATATATCAAGCAATAACAACCCTAACCTTAAATTGAAGCTATATGCCTATACAGTACTCATTTTCGATGCCAAGACCAGCAAATACACCCACCCACTTAATATCTTAAGAAGGGCTTTCACAGATGCAGGAAAACATTGAGTACTGTAACAGTAAGACAAACAGAGATGAACACAGTAGGCCTGAGAAAAAGATACTCAACACAGAGCAGGCAAATCCTAGCTGATATGTGACACTTTTAATTCTGCCTAATTGATAAGATTGGAACAGCAAGATCTCATAGCTTGGGAGCAGATCTTTGGTTTCCTTTCCACTAGCACGATCACATCTGGTTCTTCTGCAATTTATTTTCGCTTCTCCTTGCCCTGCCATGTAATCTTTGCTTCAGCTAATCCAGTTCACTGTTCAGTAAAATGGTGCAAGTCACCCGAAGGGCATCTCCAAGGCAAACAGAAATATAGAACAGATCTCAGAGGGGTTTGAATCTACTGGTGTGTAATAAACAAAATAATGTATAAAGGCATATGGAACAGTCAGTTAAAATCATTGAAAGAGATAAAACATAAGAAACACGAACCTTCACTCCCCCCACGATTACCAGCTGCCCTTGACTCCAGCTGTCAGAAGAATTAAGTGGCTTGCTAATATTTTGCAAAATACGTTCAGGTTTTGGTAAGTCTTCCAGGGAGCTGCACAGTGGTGAAATAACTTATCTATATTTACTTGCATTCATTGGATGTGCTAGCTGGATTGGTATCCATTCTGTACATGAGACAAATAAGCGAAAACACTGACGATTTTCACTCCTGCTTCTGTTTTCAACAGAATTCTCAGACACCTTTGTTCTGAGCAGGGCTTTTTTTCAGCCGTAACTCATGAGAACTCAGTTCTGGCCCCCCTCAGGTGTGCACCATTGCCTTTATAAGAGAGCAATGGAAGCATTCGTGGTGAGTTCCAGCACCTCTTTTTTTCTAGAAAAATAGCACTGGTTCTGCATAGTAGGAATTTTGATAGAGCAAAGAGATTCTTGTACTCTTTTGAACCTGTGGAAAATGTGAAGCCAGAGAGACCTGTAGAGAAAGATTATGTATTTATCCATGCACGTGCAATGCACAATTGATTATATAATTTGCCAGAATACGTGATCAGAGAGATTTCATGGAGTGCATTGTTTTTCATGAAACAAGTCCTAGGTGAGTGAATCCTGGAAGAACCATTTACTCTGTGTCATCCCTGAAGCAGAATAGCTTTTTCTATATTAAATGGTGAACTTGGTATTATTTCTGTCCCAGATTTAGATAAAGAGTTTCCCAGAAAACAAAAACAAAAGCAAAAAAATTGCTAGAGCAATCATTCACCACAGTTGTCTGTGGTACAATACATATTTATAAAGAATAAATGACAGGTGCTATAGCAAAATCTGACCATGAAAATAAACTCTAGAATTAGAAGGAGATAGCCTACAGAAGAAAATACCTGACTATTGAGATAAGACAAGCAAAGAATTTTTCCAGTCTAGCCTCAAGGACTTATTTTCTGTTATGATACATGGTGATCATCAATAAGAAATATACATAGGACAGGAATAACATCTATTAGATAGAATAGCCATGATAAACATATAATTCAAACTGCCAAAAACTAATTGTAGGTGAGAATGAAAGGAGGTCTGTATTCATATTGCATTGAATTCAAATTTTGTGAAGCTCAGAACAGAGAGTGAGATTTATGAACAACCTTAGTACCATTGATTTCAATAGGTCTACTCTAAGCATGGCGAAGTCTGGATCCACCCCAGCATGTGTCTTAGCATCCTGGAACTGTAATATTTATGAGTGCTGGGAATTGTAGCTTAGTAAGGGGCAAACCATAGTTCTCACAAAGTGCTTTAAAGGTGTGGGTGTGATTTAAATGTATGGTGTGTATGCAGCCACACTGTTGTGTAACTATTGCACAAGCACTTAGAACTGCCCTTGACTGAAAAATATTAAAGGCACTAATTATGGCACAAATATTACAAGTTGTATTATTGATCAGAAATTGCTCAATGGCATCTTGTTTGGGCTACCCTTAACACAGTTTTTGTGCGGCTACCTTTGAAGAACACTCAGCTGATTCAGAATGTGGCAGCCAGGTTCTTAACAGGATCAAGTTATATTGTCAAGCATGGAACTCCCTTGCTGCAGCAGCTGCACTGAGCCCCAGATCATTTTTGAGCCCAATTCAAAATGCTGTATAAATCCCTAAACAAGAGATGGGGAACCTGTGGCCCTCCTGATGTTGTTGGACTACAAGTCTCATCATCCCTTACCATTGGTTTTTCTGGCTGAGAATGATGGGAGTTGAAGTTCTTCAAAACCTGGAGGGGCACAGATTCTCCATCTCTACCTGAAAAGCTTAGGACCAGGTTCCTTTAAGGACCACCTTCTCCCATATGAACCTGCCCAGATATTAAGATCTTCTGGTGAGGCTCTTCTTTGCACCCTATCATTATCTGAGACTCCTTTGGTGGGGATGTGGGAGACAGCCTTTTTGGCTGACATACTCTGTTCCTGCCTAGTAGCTCCCACTGCCTCTTTTCTGCTGCCTTCAACCATCTAAGACTTTCTGATGATATTCTATGATTTGATGAAGACTTTTCTGTGTTTTTCTTTTTCATGGTTTTAATGTGCTAGTGGATTGGTTTTTTATCACCTGTTGATGTCTGCTACTTTTAACCCCATCTACTGCTTTTTTTTTTTACTACATCTTAGTTTATTGTTATTTTTCCTTTTTTATTGTATCTTTTGCTATTTCTTTGTTTTATTGTTAGTTGCTTCAAACATTTTTGTTGAAAGAGAAAGCCAGGATATAAACTGTCACATTCAGTTAATATAAAAAATAAAAATGCTAGACACTGGTGTAGAAAACAAAGAAGCTATAGCCAGTCATACGGTCTACAATACAGTCCTCTGAAATCCATAAGCAGAGAAGTTGCCACCTACCGAGTCAGATAGTTGGTCCATTTAGCTCGGTCTTGTCTACACTTACAGGACGTTCTCCAGTGTTTTAGACAGGAGACATTCCCATCCCTTCTTGGAAATGCTGAGGATTCAACCTGGGCCCTTTGCATGTGAGGCAGATGCTCTAGCACTGTACACCAGCCCTTTCCAAAGCATGTGCTGGATTGTAGCCACTATGGTCAACAATACAATGTTGTGGCTTTGCAGCAGTTAAGGAGGCCAAAGTACACATAGCTAGGGTTAACCCATAGCTTCAAATGTGAGTCTTCCCCACTACCCATTTAGCTATTTTAGAAGGCTGCAATGGACATGATAAGCTAAAATGGAAGTGAATCAGAGAATACAGCTTACAGATTTCTCCAAGGAAACCCTAACTGTTCCCCCATAATTAAAGGCTGAGTTTCTGCTTGTACCTCTCTTTCTGCCTTAAGCCACTTTCCTGAGAGCCAGTGTGGTGTAGTGGTTAAGAGCGGTAGACTGGTAATCTGGGGAACCGGGTTTGCGCCTCCACTCCTCCACATGCAGCTGCTGGGTGACCTTGGGTTAGTCACACTTCTCAGAAGTCTCTCAGCCCCACTCACCTCACAGAGTGTTTGTTGGGGAGGAAGGGAAAGGAGAATGTTAGCTGCTTTGAGACTCCTTCGGGTAGTGATAAAGCGGGATATCAAATCCAAACACTTCTTCCTATACCCTCCTTTACAGGTCAAAGTGAAAAACTGGGACGCCGTCTTCCAGGGCCGCATGAGTCGCAGGACTGCATGAGATCACGGCCCTGAAAAAAGCATTGCACTGCCCCAAATGGCTGCTGTGCTCTTGCGTGAAGAAACAGGGTGTCCTGGTTTTCCCAGGACATTTGAGGGGTACACCATCTTTAAAGGAAGGAGTCTACTCCTTTCATGCATTCCATAGTGGGCTGCATCATATGTTTTAGGAAAGGAAGGAAAGAAGGGTCCCTCTTGCAAACGATTCACAAAGGCTTAACTTATGCAAGTGCAAAACTCATAGAGCACCATGTTCAGGACTGAGCATCAATAGTGCTGCTTGGAGCTTCACTCTCTATTCCATGGGCACAGCCTGAGCTTACAAAGCCACAGGACTCAATAGCGGCTGATGTTCCCTGGAATTCACTCTCCGAGGAAGTAAGTTATTAGTTCACAATTAAAAACAGATCTATCTGGTTTCCCAAGATTGATTGCACACTTAATCAGCTCCCACTTGCCTATACAGTATCACTGAAATGGAGAGATAATAAAGCCATGGTTCTTTTAAGAGAGCGACTGCACTGCAGATCAATTTCTTCAAAATCTTCATGTGTGCAGAAATCCTGTGGGATGAATATTTCATAAGGGGAACAACGCCGTTAAAATTAATAAAACCCCAGCCTGCCTAGTTATGAACTACAGTGATTACTGAAGAAAATAATCCTGCTCATATTTTGTACCACCAAAGTTGGGCCCTGAAGGCATCCAGGGAGAAAGGAGAACGCTTTTGAAGTGAGGTGTCACCAAGAGTAATAAGAGTTTCAGAGACACAAAATCCAGGGAGAGGAGCCTGCGACAACTGGGGGGAAGCTGAATCTTGTTCTTGCCTGGGGAAGACTGAGAAATTGAAGTTAATTAATTGTTACACACTTTCCCTCTGTGTCAGGCCCACTCCTCAGCTTCCTGAGCAGAAAATAGGAAGATCTAGAGAAGCAGCATTTAGTCACTCCGTATTAATTCCTGACAAACATTCCTGACCCGCTTTGTCAAAATCCAGCTTGTGTCCTGAAAACACCAATAGGTTTGTTTAGTCTTTAGGAACACAGGTCGCTTGGCTAGGGCTCACTGTGCAGCTGGCATACATTCCAGCTGTGCCAGCCACACTGTGTCCATACCAAGCCTTTTGTGATAGTTCTCATTTGACTGCCACCCGACATGTGCGCAGGAGTCAAGTATGTGTGGAAGGTGCCTCCTGCCAGGGGCTCTCGTGACGGCCACACCTTCCCACCTTTTCTGCAGCAGTGGAAAGGGCAGAAGCCCCCTCCATCCTGAAGCACAAATGTTAAAAGAATAGCCCCCTCAAACAAATAATTGGAACCTCGGTCTCAAAGCATAGGTGGAAACAGCTGGACTACATCAAGAGTATAATAGCTATGGATACTGAACAGAAAGAATGTGGGAAATGATAGAATATATGGGCAGTGCGGCTGGTTTTAATATTCGGCATTTTATTGGCTTCTGAGTGTGTGTGCGTGTGTGCTGTGATGTTACACGATTACCTTTTATGCATTTGAATGGTCTAAAAAGATATCAAATAAATAAGATCACATGAACCTCAAAGCCTATTTTGCACTTCTGTCTAGGTTGCACCTGGGGTAGGTGCCCCTCTTGTCATTCGATTTAATATAATGCAAGCCATGAGGCACATTACTCTTTCCAGCAGGGTCTCTCTCTCTCCCCCCACCCTCAGCATTTTCTCTTCTGGCTTCCCAGGAAACTGATCGTGTTTACAATTACATTTCTCCAACCGTTCGCTAAGAAAAGTAGCAAGCAGATGCTAGTCCCAACTGAAAGCACCAAATACATAAATAAGCCATTTTGGAAATACCAGATTGCTCTTTTCTCAGCTGTTTTCAAAGCAAAAGCATATAATAAAAAACAGAGTACAAACATGTGTCAACAGGTCTTGTCTGTAGCAGGTCTGTAGTTTGGCATTACGCTCTTTATTCAGAAAGGAATGGGCAGGAGGTGACAGAGGGCTGAGGCGGTTATGGGCATGGAATGAATAAGAAAGAATGTAAAATTGTGTGTTTTGATTTTTATTTTTATTTTTTAAAAAATGTTAACTTGATAATGTATTCATAATCTTCTCTGCTTATGACACACACAAAAATGAGTGCTTGCCTTCTGAAGCCCTCATCTGGCAGCCAAAGATAGCAGATTTCTAAGGGCATTTTTTATGCTGCTTTGATGAGTGAGAGAAAAATATACAGAGCAGCAAAATGACATTTTTCTATAAATTTCACAGTGCTCAGCAGGCATGCGAGTATGGCAGCATTCATTAAGATTAGTTAGAATTACTTAAGCACCGTGAATTTTCTCTATCAAGCTGGTAACTGGGACACTGCGGATTAGTTATTGATCAGCCACTGTTAATACTCAGAGCTCTTTCCATGCCTGTTGTTGTGGGGAGTGGGAGTGGGGGACGCCGTCTCGCGAAGCTGAAGCTGTGAAATTCACAAATTAAACAGACTCTCTTCATTCTCCCTTTTGTTTCTAGAACAGACAAAAAAAGGCGGGGGGAGAATGAGAATTAATGTGTTGCCTCAAATATTTTCTCTCTTCCCAGGCTCAGCAAATTTCTTCAGCCCTCACAACAGAGCAGGGCATTCCAAAATGGCTCCTACCAGCCAAGCCGGTCCTACCATTTGGTGGAGTAAAGCAGATGCCTTGGGGAGCTGGTTTGGGGCATTGTGAAAAGGTAGCAAATTCTTCATTTATTATTGAATTTTTATCCCCAGAGAGAGGTGCTTGTAGAAATGTCTGCCTTGGCTGCCAGAATAACTTATCAAGTCTTGGGTTCTGTGTGCCTGGAGGATGGGAAGGCACATGCTGTTCCACCTCAGGCAGCAAAAGATTAGTGGCCAGAGGGGTGGGCTGGCAATGTGCACAAGACCTCCCAGCACTGATGTTGCTGTGGCTTACCAGGAAGGAGAAGGGCAAGATAGTGAGGAGGTCAGTGCTACACCACACAACAGTGAAAACAACCCAGACCTTTGGCTGGTACATCCACATAGCACTAACCTCCGCATTGCCTTGTCTCTGCCTTCCAGCAAGCTGCAGTGACACTGCTGCTGGGAGGCTAGATGCATGCTGCTATCCATCCTTGCCAGCCACTATTGCAGCAAAACGTATTGAGGCACTTCAAGATAAGTTAGCAAACATTGCTTGAGGATGAGGAGAACACTATTGCTTAAAGTAGTCATAAGCTTAAGGCGGCTAGTAGGAACCCAATACTACTCCACTGCAGTGACTGCCGTGCCTCTTCCAGGCTGCTGCGACACTGTTCTAAACGGTGCAACCCTGTTTCACGGCTTTCACTGTTGTGTACTGTCTCTGTCTGATCCCTGAAAGATGTGGATTGGAAAGGCAATAGCACAATAGCAGAAGATATGTTCTATGTGACTAAGGTTTAATCTCCAGTGTTTTCAAGTTAAAGGGTCTCAACAAGGCTAAAACCTCTGTTTGAGATCTGCCAGGTGGAAGAAGCAACAATGGGATACATCAAACAATAATTTGACTCAGCAGATGACAGCCATATACTGTATGTTCACATGATTCTAACTCTGCATAGCAGGAACAGTCAGTTGTGGTAATGAATATTAATTGACCCTCATTTGGGGGAGAGGCTATAACTCAGTGATAGATCATATGCTCTAGGTTCAGTTCCTGGAATATTCAGTCAGTGTGGACAATATGAAGCTAGATGATCAGACTAGGTATGGAGAAATGTCATGTGTTCAAATTATGTGAAACTGTCCATTAGGGTTTTAAGGAAAGAGGGAGTAAGCCGCTGTTGATGAACCCTCAGTGCTGGGGTAACCAAGAGCACACTGGCCAACACTGGGATGTTCATCCCACTGAAACGAACAATGAGATGTACATTGAGATGTATGTCCCAATGAGAGGGAATGTCAACATGTTCTCTAGGTATTTTCTTCTCCCTCACCAAAAGACAGATTGGGGGAAATAGCTGCAGAAAACTAAGAAATAATGCAAGTAGGGGATTTTCACAAACACTTTTTACGCACCCCAAGTTTGGGCACAAATATGCCTCATGAAAATTCAGTGCAGATTCTTATAGTCAGAACAGAAGAACCAAGAATTGTCAGAGGGGAAAGATCATCTTATTTCTCCTATATGATCTTTTCTGCTCCGGGTATAGCATGCAAAATTATTTTATAATCATATAGTACTGGAAAGATATTACATCAGATTTGGTCAACCACACAATTTATCTAGAGAATGATGTCAGCAGGTTGTTTTATCCCTGCAGGAAGCCTCTATTTCATGATCTGGCATCAGCAAAGTTGCATGGGAACCAAATTCCAAGGTAATGTTTTCATCCATGAGGAGTCATGCAAACACTTTTAAAAAGTGCCAAGTATTCTATCAGAATTCATGCAGTTCAGTGTATATATTTTTTAAAATGGAAACTTGTAAATGAGAAAAAATAATTGGCAAGAGACAGAGAAAGCCATACATTCATGTATTATTCTATAATTAATCCCCAATGCAAGATAAAAGTTAAGGGCAGCATAGGGATGGAAGGCTATGTGAAATTCATTTCTTTCAGTTTTTCATTTTTCCAATCTTAAATTCATTTCCCAACATTTCTGCAGGAGCTGATACTGGGTGGAGCCAGTGCTGTTGCTAAGTAGTGCTAGGGCTGTGTCTCACTTTAAAGTAGTCCATTTTCTCTCTGTCTCTCAACCACTTATGAAACAGAAGTTTGTCTCTGTCTTTGTCGGATGGTTGGAACTCCAGTTGGCTAGAAAGCGCCTTCAAGGAAAGTAGGACCCAAGGAAAAGGGAAAGTTCATACTGTTGGGCTCCACTTCACAAATGGTCTCCAGTGATCCCATCTAGCTTGTCTCCTTCATGGGAAGGCTGGGTGGGGCAGGGAGAGAGTATAATGCTGGGTGCTGCTACTCTAAGGAGCAAAGCTGACAGCACATGGGTGGTGGAATTCATAGAACAGAAAGATCCTGTATACCCTGGGTACCTATTTATAAAATGGAAGAAGACTCTGTGTGAACAATTCATCACTCTAGATAGAACCAAAATGATGAGATGATTCTCACAAGCAGCTAAGGAACACTCTTTTCCTCCAAAGGTACTGTACTTTGCTATCATCCTTTCTACTGGACTTTATTAGCTCCATCTTGGGCACCTTGCAAATGTAACTTGCAAAAAATGAATGGAATTGCAGGGTGGGACCACTTCCTTCTATCCCTCTCCCCTTCCCCCACAAAACACACACATGTCTCCATCTGCAGAAAGATCCTGAGTGAATTGCAGATAAGGTAATGCAGGATAGCTTCTAAAGGAGATCAAATACTATTATTATCGCTCTCTTGCTAAAATGGCTTGTATCCGTAATGTAACTTTCTTTTCATGAAGGTCAACCAAGCCATTACAGAAATGAATGGAGGCACTGTGGGCTTCTCTTGGCTAAACAAGAATGCCTTGCCCTGAGCTTTGCAACAATGAGGAGCCATCATGCTGAAGGTTTCTGTTTCCTTAAGGGCATGAGAGCCAATACATCATTAACTAAACACAGAGGTCAGAGGTCTCCACTTATATTTTTCTCATTTTAAATGACTATTTAAGGAAGGAGAATGGAGGAGGAAATGCTGATGTGGATGAGAAAAATGAAACAATTCACCTACATGCCAAAAGGTTTAAATGCAACTGTTTGATTCTCTATGGACCCATTAAGGCTTCAGGAATTCAGCAACATCCCATTTCGTGGCTGGATAAATAGGTGCTCAAGCACACAGAGGAGAAAAGCTATGAACAAGACCTCAAGGCAGTGCTCACTTCATGACCCTTCGAGGGCTCGTAAAAGCTGCTATAGTGGTACAGCTAAAGAATACTGTGATTGGGCACAGAAGCGGTTCACCAGGTGGGGCAGAGCTGCTATGCTAGCTTCCTGGCAGGTGAGTCACTGTTGCTTACTAGGAGAGGTGAAGTGGAGGGGAGATCTGCGTGGTGCAAACCAGGCCCACCAGCTTGGCCCCGGGACCAAGGGCTGCCGGGGCTGCACATGCCATGGGCGTGTGGGCATCTGACATTGGACGAGCACATCGGTGGGTGTGCTGACGTTGGACGTGCATGCTGCCACAGCGTTAATGGCCCCAACACAAAAAGTTGTGGGTGCCCAGCCCTGTCATGGGAGATGTTGTGGGAGCGGGAGTACCCACAGCCCTGCACACTCGGCGCTTATGGTGCAAACACAGCAGCAGAGCCCATCTGGAGCTCTTGCTCCTGTGTTGGACCAGCACCAAACTCCCCAGTGCCTCACTTTCCTCCCTCCCTGTAAGCAACAGCAACCCACCTGCCAGGAAACCAGCACAGTGATTTTACCCTACATGGCAATCTGCTTTTCTTGGGGTGTAAATAACCGCAGATTCAAGTCCATGCTCACCTACAGTAAGTAGGCAAGTCGTTCTTTCTTAGCGTAAGGACCACCACAGACCAAAGAAACAGGTTAAGGCATGTTCCCAGTGCCATGACAGTCTCTTTTTCCATGTATGTGTATATGTAGCATATCAGCAAACCAAACAAATATATGATCGTTCTTCGCCATTGGCTAGCTGGCTTGGTCACTGCCCTTTCCTCCACTCAGAAGCAAAGCACTCCACAGCTTGATGCTTGAGATAGAGTAACTCTGCTTCCATTGCAGGCACAAATGGTGGGCCATTTCCCCCCTAATAGAAGGAGTGGGTGGTATCAGTAGTGAGAGGCCAGAGGCATGAGCGGAGGGCAGACAGTGGGGCGGGCGTGCCCTGCAGGTAAGATGGAAATGGCGCAACCTCTTCCATTCTCAGGCAATGACTAGGGGGTGGGGGGAAAGAGAAGGAGGTGCTGGTTATCAGTGGATTTCTGGTCATGCCACTTGCAGGTTCCTCCCCTCCCAATTTTATTTGTATGCTTCTTTTCCACATAAAAGAATCATGCTCAGAGTAGCTTACAACAAAGAAAACACAAATGCATTTCAAACAAACCCAGTTTTACATGTCTTTATTCAGAAGAGAGGAAGGGAGAGGACTACTGTGCTTGGGTCCTCCTTGGGGGTTTCCCAATAGAGCATCTGACTGGCAACTGTCAGAACAGGATGCTGAACTAGATGGCTCTTCTTTTGTTCTAAGTATTCTATCTCATACCTGCATTTAAAAATAAAAATAAATCCATACAGGATTTATATTTAAATAGCTATTTTGAATGTGTTTTCTCGCAGAATACATCTTTCTAAATTTATTTGATTCTAAAATACAATGTTTATGTGGATTTGGGTACTTTTTTGTCTATGTCTTCTTCATGCTCTACTTTCTTTTACACAGAGGCCTTAAGATTCACTCTTAGCTTAGCCTTAGAGGAAGGATGAGTCATCTTCCAAAAGCTGATGCCCTTGACATTCCAGGGCTGAAAGTGAACCCATCACACTAATTATTGGTTCAATAAAGAGACATCCATCACCCCATCCTGAGGCATATACCTGCAATTTCCATAACAAAACTGTGATTGGCTACAGCTGGAGATGTAGGGAGAGAGGGGTGGTCTCTGCTCCCTCCATCACCCAAAACATAGACAGAAACCTGCTATTTGTTTTAGTTCTGTGCTTGCTGGATACAAGACAGACAACCCAAACAAACTTCTGCCTCTCTCTTCTAGAGAGGGATGGTACAGATACATTGGTTAGTCTCTGCACCTGCCAGGGGGTTGGAGGACTTCAGAACCCCGTGCAGATACTTATCCGACATCATAGCATGCTATTTGCCCATGGTCTCTGATTTCTCCAGCTTTTCTGTGGCATCTCTCCCTTGAGATCATAGATACATCCTGTGTTTCAAAAATGTGGATCTAACACAAGCCATTCCAAGAGGGTTGCACAAACTACTTGAGCAATGCAATCTTTTTTTTAATATATATTTTTAAAATTAAAACAGGAAGGAGTGATTTAAAAACAAACAAACACCGAAACCCAAAGGACCTTCAGCTGTCCCACTTCTTCAACAAAAAGCCTTTCTATTTTTTTCTAGTGTCATCTTGCTTGTGCAGAATACATCTCCTGGTTTATGTTGCTAACAGGGCATTTCTATAAATGTCTACTCAGAAGTATGATCCACTGAGTTCGATGCAGCTTACTCCAAGGTAAGTAACAAACTGCAGCCTTAAAGATTACCTCATTTTGCTTTTGTTCACATTCAGCAGTGAAATATCGTATTCCTAAATACCTGTGCTCTAAAACAGGGAAGTGTTTTTCAATGTATGCTGAAAAATGTTACGGCATTATGCATTGCCTAGCGAGGAATAAAAATCAAGTTAGCAAAGAATCCCTGTGTTTGGTTTTCATTATTTACAAATTCTGCAACTCAGCTATCTCCAGCTCTTAGTTATTCTTCTTCACTTTCTGCTGGGAGGTAAAATGTATCAGAATCCTGTTTTCTCCTTTTAACTCCAATGGACCTCAATGAAGAATTAAGTTGAGGATGGCTTCATGAAATTTTACATACACACACACACACACACACACACACACACACACTTTTTCAGTGTGTGGAGGAGGGAGTTCATAAGTTGGATACTGGATACCTGATCACTTGTGTGCACAACTCTTTCCTGAATGATTTAATAGGCCAATCTACCAGGACATTTTCACCTAAATGACTCCACATGATACTAAGGCACATGTAATGTTCAAAAAGGCTTCATTTTCTCATTTCTGTAGCGCTTTGTGCCCATAAAGTATTTTCAGGATCATCACAAATAGAGACATGAAATGCTTCACACACTCGGAATAGAGTCCAGAAATTTTGGGAACCACAGAAACTACATTTCCTATTGTTTCCAGCATCTCTAAATGTGGTTGCAAATGCTCACAGCTGTGTCTAGGCCTAGCGTAACCCCCCATTTTCACCCTTTACCCCTGCAGTGCTAACTTCAGGAAAAGGAGGCAACAGAAACAGATGCTGAGGCGGATAACACAAAGAGATTCAGCTAGGACTTTTTGGAGTCATGCTCCAGTTACAACTGGATCCAGAGAGCAGACTATCCAAGTGCCCCTATTTTCCAGGAACAGTCCTGGATTTACAGAAGCCATCCAGGTTTCTGATTTGACCCTGGAATATCCTGCTTTTCCTTAGGACATCCCTATTTTCATCAGAGAAATGTTGGAGGGTATGAGAGAGTCCAGCCCTCATCCTTTATGATTCTGCATCTTCAACAGGGTAGATTGATATGAGGTACTCCAAGCCTGAGAGAAAATTTTGCTGGGTATGGTGGTTGAGAGATCTGGGGTTCTGATTTGATAGTTATCTTTTAGGTGTCAATTCATAAAATTAGTAAAGGTAAACTGACTGTTAGGTCCTGTCGCAGACGACTCTGGAGTTGCGCGCTTATCTCGCTCTATAGGCCGAGGGAGCCAGCGTTTGTCCACAGACAGCTTCCAGTTCATGTGGCAGAATGACTATTAAGCCACTTCTGGGGAACCAGAGCAGCACACAGAAATGCTGTTTACCTTCCCACTGCAGTGGTACCTATTTATCTACTTATCAGACAGCTTTCTAGGTCATGTGGCCAGCATGACCAAACCACTACTGACACAGCAGAACACTGTGACGGAAACCAGAGCGCACAGAAAGCGTGTTCTCCCTAACCAGAGAGCACGTGTTGCGGTTGGGGAAACATGCCACCCTGCCATGACTAGGCAGATTTGAGAGAAAACCCAAGCCTTCTAAAGGGTTAAGATTGGGTTGCTGGGGATTTTTGTATGTTGCTAAATTCAGAGGAGGGGTTAGAGTCTATAAATATAAGGGGCCAGAGGTTGGACTTCCTCTTGGCCGTTTTGCTTCGGATCAGGAGAGACGGTTGTATTTCTGAGCTTATTTGACTTCTACTTTCGAATTCCTTGGGCCTAGGTTTAAAAATCTTCCCTTTTTCCCTCGTGCTGCTCCGTATTTGATTTTCCTTCCCAAATCCCCTTCCCCTCCCCACCCCCCCCATCCCGTGTGTATTAATTAATCCCTCATTTTAGTTATATATTTAGAGGAAGTTTTTTAACGCCTAGGCTAGAGGGTGGGTACCCCCCCCCGGCCTTGGGGCCTGCC
The DNA here is from genome assembly GCF_964106645.2 of Podarcis pityusensis. Lineage (NCBI taxonomy): Eukaryota > Metazoa > Chordata > Lepidosauria > Squamata > Lacertidae > Podarcis > Podarcis pityusensis. Next base: position 37,509,060 of record NC_138032.1, read on the forward strand.
CCTGTTAGGGCCCGGCAGCCTGATTCCCGGGCGGCGGCCGCTGGCTGTTGGCCGGGCTCCAGCCACTTGTTAAGGTGGGAGGCCTGCAGCGAGCCGCCCAGGCCTCGCGGAAATTTTCTTGAATTTTAACAATAATAATAATAATATATAGAAATAAATAGAATCCTCCTCTTACCTTTCGCGGTTTTCCTGGTGCCGTGGGGGGAAGGTGCCTTGGTTTGGCCCCTAACCAGGGCCGCGGCAGCGCCCGCCATTTAAGGGGCACCCTTCACGGACCTCGTGGGTGCAGGGCTGCTTCGGGGAGGAATTGCCTTCCCCCGGTTTCGGCCGCTCGCTGCGAGAGCGGCTGAATTGTTAAAGGGTAGCGGCGGCTGCAGTGCGGCCAAGTTAGCGGTGGCCGGGGCCAGGGCTCCTTGCGTGCCCGGCCTCTCCGTTAGGTTTGCGGGGCCGCCTCCCCTGGGGCTTGGGGCTGCGGCTCGTTGTTGCGCCCGCCATTTTCTGCTTCTTCGTGGCGCATCTCCGGGGGAGGAGGATTTCTCCACGGTGGTTGATTTTTTCCCTGCTCGCCCTCCGGTGGCCGTGCAGGGTTATTGCAGCTGAGCAGTGTGCCGGCGCTCCCCCTGGTGGCTCGGCTTGCTAGTGCACCTTCTCCAGTGTGAGTTTCGGGCTGGCTGGTGCCCCCTGCTGGCCGGGCTCAGGAAGTGCATTTATTTTATTTTAATTTTTAAGTTTATTTGATTTTATATGCTTAAAATAAAATAAAAATAAATAAATAAATAAATAAATAAATAAATAAGAAGAAGAAGAACAAGTACATAAAACAAATATAAACAAATAAGTAAAAGTAATAAAAAATAAAATAAAATAAATAAATAATCGAAATATATATATATATATATATATATATATATATATATAAAAAATAAATCATTCTGTTTTTTGCATTTATTTAGTTTTAATTTATCTGACAGCGATTGGTGTAATTCCTTCACTTCTGTAAATTATTTAGTTGCGTTCAGCAGCGCCGCCTGGCTGCGGCAATCGTTAATTCTCATTTTGATCCAATAGCAGGTATGCCTCCTAAGAAAGCCGCTGCTCGTCCCGCCTCGGCCTCTGGTGCTAAACGGCCTATTAGAGGTCCATCGCAGGCGCTTCGCTCTCCTACCCCAAGTCAACCGGTGGGACGGGTGCAATCCTTGGTAGAAAGTATGGCCGGCAATCCAGCAGCATTGTCTCGCTTCGCAGCCGAAATGGATGGTTTCCTGCAACACTGCTCTGCACAGCCTTCCACGTCTGGGAGGCGTCCTTGCCCAGTAGTGGCATCATCTCCAGCGTCGCCGTCCTCTAGTGAAGAAGGGAGAGATGGCTCATTATCTAGGGGTTTGATAGCCGATTCCCAGCTTGCTCGGTCCTGTGTCTTACCTGCTGCTCGCGGCCGTTCGCGGAGGCCGCGCCGTTCCGCTGGGAGGGCCGCGGGAAGGCAAAACCCCTTGGCCCCTTCCACCCGCCGAGCTGTGCGCACCCAACCTTCGGATGAGGTGGCATCAGGTTCAGGCCTATCACTGGTTGTTTCTCCTCAATCTGCTCCAGGTACATCACAGCTGAGCCCTGATTCTGAGTCTTCCATTGAGGACAGCTTGCCGGTTCCCGCCAGGAAGTCTTCGGGCGGAAAACGTCGCCGCAGAAGGTCTTCCCGGAAACATGCCAAGCGAAGGAGGGGTGAATCATCTTCCTCGTATTCTGGTACGTCATCCTCCAGTTCTGATGATGAGTCTGGCGATTCCAGGGAACTTTATTGGGGTTTTGGAGAATCGGCCTCGGGATTGCCTCGGTGGGCTTGGGATCGGAGGGCCAACACGCACCGCGCAAGGTATGGGGCGGTCCAGGAGTGCAGGGATGGCGTGTTGGTGCCTGACGTTAAAGTCTCTACCAATTCTGCTAGGGACATTATCCCTGGTTTGCATTTGTCAACAAAACTGCGGTCCAGGATTCTGAACGGCCGTTATGTGGACATCTTCAAATTGGCCCCTCCTTCGGAGGACCAGGAGGCAGGGAAGTCGCCCAAAAAACGCCAGGGCACTCCCTCAGTAGACAGGACTTTCGAGCATTGGCTCGATTGTTTCCAGGTCTTTGCTGGTGTGGTGGTGGCAGCTTACCCTCGGAGATCTCTTCATTTGATAGTGTACTTGTCTATTGTTCGCTCTGCTTTCACCAAAGCTGGTGAGAAAGCTGCGATAAAATATGATGAGAACTTCAGGCGCCGCGCCGCTAGGATCCCCTCAGCACGATGGGATCGTAAGGATCTCGACGTGTGGACCACCCATGTAGCTCCACTCATCGATAAGAAAGCGCCGGAGCAACAGAAGTCGAGGACTGGGGCGTTTAGGACTAGCCGTCGTTTCCCATGCTGGGATTATAATAAGGGTTCTTGTCAGCGGCAGGGGTGTAGGTATGCCCACATTTGTGAGAAATGCAATGGTTCGCATCCCGCCTCCTCTTGTTTTGGCAATCGGCGGCCCTTTCGTGGCGGAAAAGGGGGTTCTCAGCAAACCCCCAAGCAAAACACCCCTCTCGCTCCTGCCCCAGGCACAGGAAAATGAGCTTTTGTCAGCCATGGCTCATACCCCTGTTCGGTTGCCGGCCCTGCAGCTTTGGTTGCAGTCTTATCCTAACAGGGATGCTGCAGGTTATTTGAGGGATGGTTTTTCTGTTGGTTTCCGGATTCCGGTAGCCATGCCTCCCGTGGCACGGAATCCGTCTAACCAAAAATCGATTCGTGAGCTACCTGACGTCGCTCGCAGAAAGATTGCAAAGGAGCTGGCCATGCATCGGATGGCCGGTCCTTTTGATGCCCCTCCCTTTCATAATTTGCATGTATCCCCATTGGGTATTGTCCCAAAGAAGGCTCCGGGTGAATTTCGTTTAATTCATAATTTGTCACATCCTAGGGGTACTTCAGTCAATGATGTTATCCCCCCGGAGCTTTGCTCCGTGAAGTATGCATCTCTTGATCAGGCGATCAAGATGATTAGGAAGTTCGGCCACGCTGCCCTATTGGCAAAATGCGACATTGAGTCGGCATTCCGCCTTCTCCCAATTCACCCGGATGATTTTTGGCTACTGGGTTTTCAGTTTGAGGGCAAGTATTACTTTGACAAAGCCATGCCTATGGGTTGTTCAATAGCCTGCGCTGCCTTTGAATCATTTAGCACCTTTCTCGAGTGGGCCCTTAAATTTAAAACAGGATTGGGCGGGGTCACGCATTATTTGGATGATTTTTTATTGGCCTCGGCTCACGATACTGGTGAGTGCTCGGTGTTGCTACAGGCCTTTGCTGACCTTACGCAGGAGCTGGGGGTTCCGCTTGCTTCGGAAAAGACCGAGGGTCCATCTACTCAGCTTACGTATTTGGGTATCCTGTTGGATACGGTTGCCCAGACTTCTAGTTTGCCAATGGACAAGCTAGTAGCCTTGAAGAAGGTCATAGAGGAACTGCTCCCTTTGAAGAAAGTATCTCTTCTACAAATTCAGTCATTGTTGGGGCATCTGAATTTCGCGTGCAGGGTGGTGGCGCCTGGGCGCCCTTTCTGTTCGCGCCTGGCTCGCCTCACTGTGGGATTGAGGGCCCCTCATCATAGGGTGCGCCTATCTAAGGAGGTGAGGGCCGATCTTTCCATATGGCTGGAATTCCTGGAGGAATTCAATGGGGTGTCGTTATGGCAAGACACTTTAAACTTGCAAAATGATTTTCAGGTACAATCGGATGCTGCAGGTTCCCTGGGTTTTGGTCTTTACTGGAAGGGGCGGTGGTGCGCAGAGCGTTGGCCGCCTGAGTGGCAGGGAGGAGAAATTACACGGGACCTAACATTTCTCGAGTTTTTTCCCATTGCAGTGGCTGTGCATTTGTGGGTCGAGGAATTCAGGAACCGTCGTGTCTGCTTCTGGACCGATAATCAGGCGGTGGTGAACGTGCTGGCGAAACTGTCATCACGCTCTCCCAGGGTGTCGGCCTTATTGCGGGCCTTCGTGTTGCATTGTTTACGTCATAATATAGTGTTCTCTGCACGTTTTATTCCTGGGGTGTCTAACGAAATTGCTGATGCTCTGTCCCGTTTTCAGATGGAGCGGTTCAGACTTCTGGTTCCAGAGGCGCGGATACGTCCGGAGTATTTCCCGGATCATCTCTGGAACCTTGGCAGCAATTAGTTTTGCAGGGAGTAGCGGCTTCGGTTTCACCTTCTACCCTTAGATCTTACACAAAGGCTTGGACCGATTTTTTGACATTTACGCGCCAGACAACCTCTAATTTAGAGGGTGTTCCCCCCACCTCCTCGCAGGTGTTGAGCTATTTAGCACATTTATTTCAGTTAGGGCGGGCAGCAAGAACTATTAAGATACAGGCGGCTGCCATAGCCTTTTTCTGTAAGACATTTTATGATAAGGACCCTTGTGCGAGGTTTATAGTGCGCAGGGCCCTCGAAGGCTGGAGCAGACTTCGTCCGTCCCAGCCGGCCTCACGGTGCCCCATTTCCTTTGATTTGTTGAGTAGGATGCGCAAGAGGCTGCGGGTGGTATGCTGGTCGGGGTACGAGGCTCGCCTTTTCTCGGCTGCCTTTTCTATTGCCTTTTTTGGAGCCCTGAGAGTGGGTGAGCTGGTATTTGAAGATATCAGAGATGGTCGTTCCAGGGGCCTTTTGCTCAGGGACGTGCAGCTAACCCCCGCAGAATTGAAAATCACAGTCAGAAATTCTAAGACTGATCAGAAGGGTAGGGGTGCCGTCATTCGTCTCCCTGCTACGGGAGAGGCAGGCCCTTGCCCTGTGAAGGATGTCAGTAAATACTTAGCAGTACGCGTCACGGGTGATGGGCCTCTGCTTAGACATGAAAATGGGTCGCCCCTAACGAGACGCCAGTTTGCACAGGTGATGCGTAAAGCGATTTTCGCTTGTGACGGCACGTCGGATGGTTTCGCCCCTCACTCCTTTAGGATTGGGGCCGCAACAACGGCTGCTCATTGGGGTTTGTCGGCCGCTAGGATAAAGGATTTGGGGCGCTGGAAGTCGAATGCCTTTCGGGGCTATGTTCGTTAGTACTTTCGGACTCTTATACTGTTTGTTTTTGTTTATCTCAGGTCTGGCGGCTGTTCGCATCTGGTTGGTGGGGCACAGCATCATCCATTGGGCTGGTGTCGCAGCACGGCAGTCCAGGCTGGGTCCAGGTCTCGGCTTCCCTCCTCATGTGCAGCTGTCATGGCTGTCCAGACGGGGTATGCGCTGGTCAGAGTTCCTGCCGAGGATTCGGAGGCAGTTGCTCTTGGAAGGGCCGCCCACGGCTATTGTGGTGCAGCTGGGTGAGAACGACCTGGTATCCGTGGACTGTTTATCACTTCGTGCTGCAATTTTGAGTGACTTGGAGATGCTGCGAACATTGGTGCCGTCAGCTAAAATATTTTGGTCTAAGCTATTGCAACGCCGCATTTGGATGGGCAGTCGTTGCCCGGCAGCCACAGAAAGGGCCAGAAAACGCATCAATTCTGCGGTGGCTAAGAAGATTTCTGAGTTGGGTGGTGATGTGATTTCCCATCCGGTGATTCGTTTTCAAGCTGCGCCCCTTTTTAGGGCTGATGGTGTGCACCTCTCTGCCTCAGGGAATGAGGTTTGGCTGGGTGCAGTGGTGGCCAAGCTGAGGGCTTGGTTGGGGCTGTGAGTGGTTTGGCGGTGAGCTGGAGGCTCCATGGCGGTTAGGCATTGGTTAAAGTGGTGCTTGGAGGGGTAAGTGCCTACCCCTCCAAATGATGCGAAGGGAATTCCGTTAAAGGAATCCAGGGGCTTGCCATTCATTTCGTCCTTGTCCCTGGCATCGGACTTGGGCCGTGCAAGCCCCAAAGGAACATGAGGGTGAGAAGTGAGGGACTGATGCCCAGCTTCATTTTCTCACCCAATACTTGTTTCCCACTCTGGCTTCCGCTGGTGTCCGGAATGCCAGCTCTGTCCCTGAGGGCATGGACAGATAGTCATAACCAATGCCTAAGCAACCACTCACATTTTTTGTATGAATAAAGTTGTGGCCAAAATTATGCCAAAAACCTAAACAAAAATTGATGTGTGAAGTGTGATTTATTTGGGGGGTGGCAATTGTGGGACTCAACACGCAAAGCGTGTTCTCCCTAACCAGAGAGCACGTGTTGCGGTTGGGGAAACATGCCACCCTGCCATGACTAGGCAGATTTGAGAGAAAACCCAAGCCTTCTAAAGGGTTAAGATTGGGTTGCTGGGGATTTTTGTATGTTGCTAAATTCAGAGGAGGGGTTAGAGTCTATAAATATAAGGGGCCAGAGGTTGGACTTCCTCTTGGCCGTTTTGCTTCGGATCACCCGCCCTCCCTCCCTTTAATAGGGGGGTTTTCTTGATCGCTTGACCTTGCTATGCCTGTCATGGTGTCGTCTGCCTTGGTGCGGGGGCACGGTAGGAATTTTGCCATCTGGCTGATTGGCTGGTGCCATTTGGTTTTCGCCTACTGCGTAGCAAATCGTCACAACTTGTAAGGTTGGCGGTTAGGCATTGGTTAAAGTGGTGCTTGGAGGGGTAAGTGCCTACCCCTCCAAATGATGCGAAGGGAATTCCGTTAAAGGAATCCAGGGGCTTGCCATTCATTTCGTCCTTGTCCCTGGCATCGGACTTGGGCCGTGCAAGCCCCAAAGGAACATGAGGGTGAGAAGTGAGGGACTGATGCCCAGCTTCATTTTCTCACCCAATACTTGTTTCCCACTCTGGCTTCCGCTGGTGTCCGGAATGCCAGCTCTGTCCCTGAGGGCATGGACAGATAGTCATAACCAATGCCTAAGCAACCACTCACATTTTTTGTATGAATAAAGTTGTGGCCAAAATTATGCCAAAAACCTAAACAAAAATTGATGTGTGAAGTGTGATTTATTTGGGGGGTGGCAATTGTGGGACTCAACACGCAAATGCTGTTTACCTTCCCACCACAGCGGTACCTATTTATCTACTTGCACTTTGACGTGCTTTCAAACTGCTAGGGGGAAATAGATATGCATTTTGATATACCGGGGTGGGAGAGAGACCTTGGTATAACACCCTGAAACAAAGTGAAGAGATTTGTGTTGCAGTGTTATGGAGATTGCTTTTTCAATTCTCGCTTCCTAGATATGTGCTTACTTTAGTTTGAGCATGTTGTGGCTGGTAGATAGGAACATTTGTGTGGCAGGGCTAGCTTAACCTCAAGCACACTGCTATAGAGTTCAGATGAGAGAGAAATGTGGTTTGGTTTGCATTTTTATGCGGACCTACCTAATTCACACTTCCCAAAACAATACAGGAGCCTCAAAAATTGCACTTCTCTGAATTTTGCAGTGAAGCTCTCCAACCAAGCTGTGTGTACATAAATGTGTTGTGTTAGGGGAAAGTGTGTATAAAAATGCAAGCATTCAGTGAAAATAAAATACAAAATGGATTATATTAAGGAAGATTGCATGCAAACTCTTTCTATCAAGTATAATTGCCCACAAAATGTGGAGAAAATCTGAACTAAAATGCACAAAAATTCCCATTACCTTTTTTTTTAAAAAAAAAATGCAAACTGATGCAAAAATGTGGAGACATGAAGTAATGAGGAACAGAAACTGAAATGGACAGATTTTTCCATCCCTGCTGTGGGCTTCAAAGCTAAAAGAAACTGTCAATCCAAACATCCAAAGCACAACAAAATAAGGGGCAAAGAGGGGTGTAATAATACTTGGCTGGACATTAAATGGCACAGGGAGCTAACGTGCAGATTGTACTGGTCACTTTATATGATCTATAATAAAACCAATTTTGAGTTAGACAAGTTGTCATGGACAAATTGCAAGACTGGAGAGACCTTGAATGCCCAGACCTTCCTATGCCATCAAGGCCAGGTGTGTTGTAAGTGAAGATGGGATTGTCTGTGACATGCTTCTCTCCAGTTTGTTCATGACCTTTTCAGCAGAACGCTCCACTTTGTATATTTCTGTAGTTACCTCTGACCTCTTCAGATGTAGTCACTAAATGAGTTTTGTATAAGACCAAACACAATTTTTTCTCCATTTGTATTCCGCACGCATGCCAACAAATTCTGATAAGCCCCATGCCCTCACACTGTTTCATTTGTATGTGCTTAATCTGCCTTTATCCTATTTGATGGAGCATCTTCTTTAAATTGATTCAGGCACCAGCGTAGTAGGGACTTTGCATAGATTTTGCATGCATGACATTTCTGCACAGTTGGGTCGTATTATACACCTAACTGAGCATATTCTACACATAAAATTCCATATTCAAAAGAAAAACCGAGTAGAATCAAATGGCAGGTGGAGGGAAGTGTGATAATGCTGGCTGTTACTTGATTCTTAGGCATGATCTTTTGTTACTGATTAATATTTAAACATTCTGGATTCAACATGCAACACCTTTTGACCATTTTTTGTCCTTACAGTTGGTCTAGGCCTACAGATGTTTAACAAAACCGCAGTTCCCATCCTCCCTGACCACCGGCCATGCTGTCTGGAGTTGCTAGGAATTGTAGATTCAGCAACATCTGGAGGGCACCATGTTGGCTACCCCTGAAATAAGTAGTTCCTCCCTGGCCCTCTTTCCTGGAATTCACTATAACCTGGATAGCTCCATTGGTTAGAGTGTGGTAATGGCAAGGTTGCAAGTTTTTTGTTTTTTTTTTAAAGATATTTATTAAAGTTTCAGATAAAAAGAAACACATCAATAAAAACAAGAATTTAAAAGTAAAAAGAAAAATACACAATACAAAATACAGAAAGAAAAGAAAAAAGAAAAAACAGTTAAAAACAATTCCATCTTTTCATCACTACTTTTGAATTTACTTATTTTCTGGACCTCCTCATACCTCCCTCTTTTGTATTCCAATTCAGTTTGTTTGTCCAGCAATTCCTTTCCCTCCTTTTTAATCCCAATCCTTAATCTCAATATAATATAACATTAAATTTTTACCTATTAATAGCCAATTTTCCATTCTTTTAACCTTTTTAATCCTGATCCTTAATCTTGATCTGTATATAACTTTAAAGCCTGTATAGCTAGAAACCACTTAATTTCAAACCATCATCACTCTAACATTCTTTAATTTTGCAATATTTCTGTAGGTAATCTTTAAATTTCTTCCAATCTTCTTCCACCGACTCTTCTCCCTGGTCACGGATTCTGCCAGTCATTTCCGCCAATTCCATATAGTCCATCAGTTTCATCTGCCATTCCTCCAGTGTGGGTAGCTCTTGTGTCTTCCAATACTTTGCAATGAGTATTCTTGCTGCTGTTGTTGCATGCATAAATAAAGTTCTATCCCTTTTTAACACCGATTGGCCGACTATGCCCAGGAGAAAGGCCTCTGGTTTCTTCAAGAAGGTATATTTAAATACCTTTTTTAATTCATTATATATCATTTCCCAGAAAGCCTTAATCTTTGGGCACGTCCACCAAAGGTGAAAAAATGTACCTTCAATTTCCTTACATTTCCAACATTTATTATCAGGCAAATGGTAAATTTTTGCAAGCTTGACGGGGTTATGTACCACCTGTATATCATTTTCATAATATTCTCTCTTAGGGCATTACATGCCGTAAATTTCATACCTGTGGTCCATAACTGTTCCCAGTCAGCGAACATAATGTTGTGTCCAACGTCTTGAGCCCATTTAATCATAGCAGATTTCACCATTTCATCCTGAGTGTTCCATTTCAGCAGCAAGTTATACATTCTTGACAAATTCTTAGTTTTGGGTTCTAACAGTTCAGTTTCTAACTTTGATTTTTCCACCTGGAAGCCAATTTTCTTGTCCAATTTGAATGCCTCCATTATCTGAAAATAATGAAGCCAGTCTCGCACTTTGTTTTTTAATTTTTCAAAACTCTGCAATTTCAGTCTATCTCCATCTTGTTCCAAAATTTCCCAATATTTCGGCCATTTGACCTCCATATTGAGCTTTTTCAAGGCTTTCGCTTCCATTGGTGACAGCCACCTTGGAGTTTTGTTTTCCAATAAATCCTTGTATCTTATCCAAACATTAAACAGTGCTTTCCTGACAATGTGATTTTTAAATGCTTTATGTGCTTTGACCTTATCATACCACAGATATGCATGCCATCCAAATACATTGTTAAAACCTTCTAAGTCCAAAATGTCAGTGTTTTGATCCCTGTATAGGATCCCTGTATAGGATAGCTTCATATTCCTGCATTGCAGGGGGTTGGTTGGACTAGATCAGCAGTTCTCGACCTGTGGGTCCCCAGATGTTGTTGGACTACAACTCCCATCATCCTTGAGCTCTGGCCTTGCTAGCTAGGGGTGATGGGAGTTGTAGTTCAACAACATCTGGGGGCCCACAGGTTGAGAAAGGCTGGACTAGATGATCCTCAGGGTCCTTTCCAACTCTACAATTCTATGATTATGAACTGATGGATAAAGGGGATTTATGGAGTGCTAGTCATGATGACTAACTCCAGTTATCAGAGGCAATATGTCTCTGAAGACCAGTTGCTGGGGAACAGCATCAGAGCTTTATTGCCTTCATGTCCTGCTTGCAAATTTCCCATTAGGAACTGGTTGGCCACTGTGAGAAAAGGATGCTGAACTAGACGGCCCTTTGGGTTCTTATGAATCTAGCAGGGTTCTTACGAATGGTCTCCAACTGCTTGTTTTTAGTCAGGAGGAAAAGACACACATAACCATTTATGGTTCCTTTGCAAGGATACAAAGTGTGATACTTCTCAGACCCATGATACTGTACACCTACACTTCAATACCAATACACTTCAATATCTGACCATGAGAGGCATCTTCCAATTCCAGCTGCAACACACTGGTCAAGGATCACATTGCATGGCCATCATTCTAGGTGCACATCAGAGGAAGCCCTGTGGCATTCAGCCGGACTTATATCCAAGTGAATACATGCAGCATCAGCAGTTGCCCATGAAACAGAGCACTAAGTGAAACTGCCTGCAGCCATGTGATGCAATTCAAAATGGGTGATTGTCAACCTCACCTATGCACTCTGGTAAGTGGCAAGGAAGGTGATTCTTTGTGGAGGGTGCTGAGTCATGCAACCAAAAGTTGCTGACATCAGCAGGGGCGACTGTTCAGACAGCAACTGTGCATACGCCTGGTACTAGCTGCCCGCCAGCCATTCAATATAACCGTAGGATATTGATTCAATAGCCATGGAACCACCAGTGGATTCCCCTAGCTAACACCCTAACCAGCCACTGCAGTACAGGATCTGGCTGCAATGCTATGCCTATTTCCTTGGGAATAAGACATGTTTACCCTTGCATCGCAGTATATAATACAATGGTCGCTCGGGTTGCGAAGGTGATCCGTGCGGGAGGCACGGTCGCAACCCGCAGTGTTCACAACCCGCAACACTGCATATGCGTATGCGCAGGTTGCGATTTGGCGCTTCTGCACGTGTGCAACCGCCAAAACCCGGAAGTAACCCGTTCGGGTACTTCTGGGTTTCAGCGGGTCTGTAACCCAAAAAAACGCAACCTGAAGCTTCTGTAACCCGAGGTATGACTGTATATGCAGTATATAATACGCATCAGATGGCTTTGTCCATCAGCTTAAATCCAGGCACTCAGGCTTGCACTGATATGTGAGCCAGGCTGTTAATTACCTGATGTTGCTTTGTGGGTCTGCCTTAATAGCACAGCAATTGTACCTGCAGCAGTTCCAATTATAAATGAGAGAAAGTAAAGAAAAAAGAATCTGATGAATCCATGGATTGGCTAAAGAATTATTAATATGAAAGTGCTAAAGAGCTGGAGCAACATCTGCCCTTCATAACACGAAGGCCTTGGTTGTGAGGTGGGAGAAACAGTTACACTTACCAACAAAAGTTGTGCAAATCTTAGTGAGTTGCAGAAAATTCCAGTGGAGGATTTCAATGTGCCTGGCAAGTGAAGAGGAGTCAGAGGCTGACATTAAAGGGGCTTCACACAGCCTGAAGAAAAAAAATGGATTAATATATGCTTTATGCTGCAGCGAATTCTAAGCAGCAGCATTTTTGATGAGCTGAAGAATGCTAATTTGAAGAATTCATCAAGAAAATGTATTGATCAATATTTTATTAGCAGGGATTAATATTTCCTATAAGGGGAGTTAATGATTAACAATATTATGCTTATGTCGGGGGCAGAAGAGAATTTAGAAGCTGAGGACTTATGCTGCTATCATAGTTTCAAACTCTTGTGTAAAAATGCAAGCAGAAAGTTAATAGAAAAAAGATACACCCTGGAGTTTAAAAAAAAGCAAACAATCCAACAAGAATCCTCAATGCCTTTTGGTAGCCACATTCATTTAGGATACCCCCCTCCTGCAGCTGATTCTCAGGCAAAGTATTACATGCAGTAAAACCAGGTAGAAGCTGGAGAGAGGAGTGCCAAGATGGCAGAATGAACTGTACCACTTCAGGCAGTAGATGGGGGAATGTTTTTTGATGCTTCTCCACATAAAAACTCCCAATAAATAGAAGCACAACATGGATAAAGGTTTTCTATATTGGTCCCCAAGCAAGGGAGGCCAAGAATAGCCCTGGGGTAGAGGGTCATCCCCCCCCCCCCCCACTGGCTAGCACACTACCCCAGATTCCTATCTCAAGTCCAGCTCTGCTTTGCTTAGGAGTAAGGCTCTTAAAGTTTGCTAGAGAGAACATTTTCAAAGCAATCAAATGACATTTGAATAGATAAATACTCTTTCAAAGATGTGACAAATATATGTATTTTGCTGAGATTAATTTCTCTACTGAAGTTCTTTCATTTATCTCACAAGAATTTTCAAAGTCTCTTCTATCAGAATAAAAGCCAAAGATTAAAGTCTTTATTTATATAACTGATATAAGAGGTTCCAGATGCAAAGAGAGAGAAGTTTCAGTTCGGGTCTTGTTTTTAATGTTTTAGGTTTTGTTTTAACATTCTCTCTCCCAAGCTTATGTCCACCGATGAATTCAAGTGAACAAGGAACATCCTAAAATTAATCTTTTGAGGAGTCTCAACGCTTTTGTTAAATGCAAAATTTCAGAAAGCTCTATATAATATCTCCCACTGGTCACAAGAAACAACCAGCATTGATCTTACAAGTTTGTGGATGTGGAGTGTTCAGTACACTAACTTCTTCCACATCACTCACACTCACCTGTTGGTATAGCTATGGTGTACATTCCTTTTCATTTCTAGTATTCGGTTGCCAGATGTGATGCATGAGTGTTACTTACCTTCTGTTGGTAAAAGAATTAACTCAACTAGGCATGTGCAATCCCTCCCAGTAAAAGAACTTTTGCTAGTCTTACTGAGGCCACACTGACACCAACAGCACTACGATGTCTCGTAAAACAGGCATGACTTCCCCCAAAGAATTCTGGGAGCTGTGGTTTGTTCTGGATGCTCATTGTTGCTAGGAGACCTTTATTCCACTTCCAGGGCTACTATTCCCAGAGTTCTCTGTGGGCTGGGGGGGGGGGAAGTTATAGCCTTAGATTCCTCATTATGGTGAACAGACAAGCAGCGAGCATCATTTTTATACAGAGTGGCCTGAAACCTGAAACACACATCAAAGTGGAAAGAGCACAGAGCAAGTCAGAAACAGACTGGAATTTGTAAAATGCACATTACAGAAACAAGACAAATCTGTGATGTGTCCTAGATCTAAATACTTTCCTTAATTTCTTTTGAGGGATAACTTTCAGCTGCAAGCATCTGCAATTCTTTTGTCCCACTCTGAATCAAAAGGTTACAGACTTACATTAAAACTTGTGAAGTGATGGAGCCTGGAGGAACAAAAAGGGATTCCAGTCACTGAATGTTACGGGTAGGATGGTGGTGTGGAAAAGGGGACAGGGCTTCTCCACTTTTAATTGGTAGTAGGGGAAGCAAGCAGCACAGCATAGTCTGGGATCACTTTGAGGTAGCAACCCAGCAGAGGTAACAACTGAGCAGAGGAAAGGTTCCAGAACATTACACCAGCAGCAGCCACCTCATGTGGACAACTCCAGTCCCTGTTGTTTAGGAAAGAGTGAAGGAATGACAAGAGGGCAGGGCAGATTCAAAGTGAGAAGGCCCCCTCTAACTTTCAAGCTCTCCCCCGCCCCCCATAACAAGTGGTCAAAGCAGCTTAGGGGGTGTCTATGGTGTATGGAGAGTATAGATCCATAAAATGGAAGCTCCCAAAGCTCACATGAGCCCACTCCTCAAATCACAACACTTTATGTGCTTCCTTCTGTGCAATACTACCTCTGCAATACTACCTATTCAATGCCATTGAGATGGAGCTTGCAAACTAGCAAATAAATCACAAGGAGGAAAGCAAACCCCTTTAAGTCTCCTCCCCAAATCAAATTCAAAAGTGCCTTCTTCTTTTACCTAGAAACATCTCTGTCATACCTGCTATTTTCAGACCAATTGCCCACAAAACACTAGAGAAGATAAACTGATTTCATTTTTTCCCATCCCCAAATGGTTATGGCTGCTTTACTGGATAATCATTGCCGCTAGATTCATCTCCCCAGAAGGATCTACCATGACTGCAAATTTCATCAAATTCTACCCCAAAGTAAAAGAACAAAATACAGTGGTACCTCGGGTTAAGAACTTAATTCGTTCTGGAGGTCCGTTCTTAACCTGAAACTGTTCTTAACCTGCCGAACCACTTTAGCTAATGGGGCCTCCTTCTGCTGCTGCTGCTGCTGCCGCCAGAGCACGATTTCTGTTCTCATCCTGAAGCAAAGTTCTTAACCCGAGGTACAATTTCTGGGTTAGCGGAGTCTGTAACCTGAAGCGTCTGTAACCTGAAGCATCTGTAACCCAAGGTACCACTGTAGTGAGAAATGTTTCCTTTTTAAATAGCACCGCCAAAATAGTTTAAAAAAGCCTAGCACAAACAACCTCTGGACCTATTTAATTGTAAGCTGGCAGGCGTTATTTATTCTAGAAAGGCCACTATGTCTACAAATTCCATCCATTTCTGCAGCCAGATTTTTTATTTCCCAATAAGCATGGGGGGTGGGGAACAAAGCCTCATTTTGTCCCAGATTATGAGTTGAACTGGGAAGTCTCTGAAGCATTTTGGATCAAGGCAGATAGTTTCTAAAGTGCCAGATCAGTGTCCAAACTGTTATAAAGCAAGCATTTCACCCTAGCTGTCTTGCAATACATGAAGCTGCTAATTACAGCAGAACCAGGATCTTATACTGCGACCTTACAATCCAAGAACCTTCTGCTCCAGGGCAGGAATCTAAGCAACAGGCTTAAAAACTAAAGCAGTCTTTCTATTCTTCATCCATCTTTAATAAATGGGGCAAGGGAAATCCCATACATCGAATAGGCACCAGTCATGAATTATTGAACTTACTAATATAACATATGAATGCTCTATAACTTGCATTGGATTATTTGCAGTGGGGGCTTTTTATATAAAGAAAACAGAAAAAGAAAATGGCTGTTTAGTACTGGTATTATAAGAGTCTGCTAGCCTCGTTATTATCATAGGCTTTCATTAGAAATCCTTTATATCTGTAAACAGTACCATTAAAATAATTGTCCTTTAATTCACATTTATTTATTTTTTATTAGCTTACCTCTCAGCTCTAGCAATAAATAGAATGCAATTGTCAGATGCTGCTTCAAACTGTCTTAAAAGATGTCAATTTCCACAGTAGTACAAGGAACAGATTATATAGGCAGGAGGAGGAATCAATGACTCAGCACTCAGGAGACACATCCCTGCTTGTTATTTCTGCTAAATCATCTGTTTCCTTCCCTTATGGGCAATACTTGCCAGGGTATGCAGATATACTTAAGGTGATGGCAATTCGGATTGCTAGGGGAGGAAATTTGAGGATAAAGTTAATTTGATATTGCTGATTTACACAAGTGGGGGGCTTTATGGGAGTGGGGGGTGCTCTCTGCATAATCAACTTATTTCCTCTCCTTTTGTAGTGCCATGTGTTAAAACTTGATGTAAAATCAGTAGAAGCCAGGCGTGTGGTGTGGATTCTGAAGTCTGAGATTAAAGTGGATAATTTGCTTGCAGCAGCTGTAGTCTCAAGAAGCAAAACAAGAATAAAGAACCCCCACCCCACAAGGGGGGAAAAACCAGCAGGATCTGAACAATGTGCCCATATGAAAAAAGGCACTTTAAGCAAGATGCTGTTTAATTTTTTTAATTTTTTTTACACATTTAATACAAGCAAGGCTGTTTCATTTACATCCAGCCACTGATTTCAGAATAGGGGATTAGTGGTATCTTCAACAGATGTTTCTAATAAACTTCCTGAATATGATTTTCTCCCTACAGGGATTAGAGGGACATAGAGGAGTCATTAGTTGTGAAATGGATTTGTCTGGATTACCATGTATTGTATTTAATAAAAAATAAAAAAAAACCCACAGCTATTTTGCACCAGTCTGAATAAGGCATTCCATTTTGTGCTCTAAAGGAATTTACATTGTCTGTAGATTTGCAAAAATATGACTAGAGCAAAATTTCAATCTGTTTCTCTCTGTGTGCCATTTTAATATTCATTTCCTCAGCAAAAAGGTTGTTTGAAAGACTGCAAAGGTATTTTATAATGGGTGAACATTTGAATGCTTCAGCTCCTGGTGCTTAAATTCTTGTATCAAAGGCATGAGGCTCTAATGACCTGGAAACTCACTGCTCCAACCAATGCCAAAGGGCCACATCCAACCATCACTAATGTTGAGGGTGAGGTAAGAAAGGAAGATCACACCCTGTCCTAATTGGGTACCCTTCCACATCTTTTCTACTCTGTTGCTCTAAGGTCATACAGTCGTACCTTGGTTCTTGAACAGAATCCATTCTGGAAGTCCGTTCAACTTCCGAAAACATTTGAAAACCAAGACGTGGCTTCCAATTGGCTGCAGGAGCTTCCTGCACTCAATCGGAATCCGCGGATGCTGCATCAGATGTTCAGGTTCCAAAGAACGTTTGCAAACCAGAACACTCACTTCTTGGTTTACAGCATTCGGGAGCCTTCAAGTCGTAAGGCATTCGAGAACCAAAGTACAAATGTATTGAGTTCAGTAGGATTTACTTCTGAGTTAACACTGTAAGATTTGGGAATCTGTGTTTCTTATGCACCAGATCATATAAATAGACAAAAGGGCAGGGAATTTACTTGGGTATTTTCTTTTGCCAGTATTATCACCACCACCACTGCCTCCATTTGCCAGATCCATTTGGACCTGAATACCCCTTGTGAAAAGCAACCATTGGCCTTCTGAAATCCTTTCATTTGTCATAACAGCTCCTCCACCCTGTAATCCTTCTCCTCTTCCTCCTCCTCCTGTTTATTTATTTATTTATACCACACCCACCTGGCTGGGTTTCCCCAGCCACTCTGGGCGGCTCCCAGCAGAATATTAAAAGTAGAATCAAACATTTGAAAACTTCCCTAAACAGGGCTGCCTTCAGATATCTTCTAAAAGTCAGACAGTTGTTTATTTCCTTGACATCTGATGGGAGGGCGTTCCACAGGGCGGGCGCCACCACCAAGAAGGCCCTCTACCAACCTAAACATCACCACCATGCTTCTCCTTTGGTCACAAGATACCAATGCCGTTCATGCTATGACCCTAATCCCTTTGCTGTGAAAGCTGGTAAATTGAAAATTTCACAGTCCATTCTGTTCTGTCCCAGTGTGGTGCAACTCCATCCTGCTATATTCACTACTCTCTTTGATACCTGCACTGTTAAGCGAAAAGGAAATGGTGGGGAAGTCTGGTGCTACAGAATGCAGTAGCACAGTAGCTCTTTGCTTGCTGGAGCCTTTTGGAGAAGCCACACAGCCTGGTGTGGCCTTTCCGGAGATTGCCTCAGGCTGCGCAGCACCGGGAGATGCCATACGGACTGGCACAGCCTAGGAGGAAGTTGCCCAACCCGCACAACATCAGGAGACACCATGCGGCCTGACGCAGCCTGGGTAGAGGTTGCCCCAGGCAGCACAGCATCACACAGGCACCACACAGACACTCCAGAGGTCTGCAACAGTCACTGGACAGGTCTGGCCCAATACATTTTGGCACCTGAAGTCAACCCCAAAATGGTGTTCCCTTCCACACAAGGGCAGAAGGGGTGAGGGAAGATCTACATCAGGAACAAGGGGGGAAGAAACATTGACACTGGGCAGAGGCGGGGCAAGGTGGGTGCAGCGGGTGCGGCATGCTCTGGATGCCATCCTGATGGGGGTGACGTTCCGCCCCCTCCCCACGACTCCCAAGCCTACAGCGCCCCCGGCAAAGTTGTGAAGGAGCTGCTGCACGCCGCTTTGCAGCTCCCTCCTTTTCCTGGCTCGCTGTAGGCTTGGGAGTCGAGGGCGGGGGGGTGCCCCCACCTGCGATGACTCCCAAGGCAACCCTAACCGCTAGCAATCGGCTGCATGCAGCTTTGCAGCTCCAGATGTCTCAGAGCTGCAGCCACAAGCAGAGGATCCCACCGCCATCCGTACAGCACTCGAGCGGTGCTGTCGGCAAACCACCTGGCGGCGCGTGTGCGTGCTTCGTACGTAGTGGCACCGTGCATGAGCTGTACATACGGCGCATGCGCATGCACCGCCAGGTGGTTTGCCCCACCCCCAACACCCTGTGCCAGGTGCCAGTTAGCCTTCCTTCACCCCTGGCACTGGGAACTGCTGCTCCTGTGTCGCCTCATCTTGCCTCATGTGTGGGCAAGTGCTGATGCAGGGATTAACAGTAGCATTTTCAAGCAGTTTGGAGCTTAGGGCTAAACAACACTGACATAACATACTGTTTGGTCAACAGATGTTGATGTTGTAGCTACTAATAGCAGTTTAAATTACTATGCGTTACATGTGTTACTCCACAGCTCCAATGTGTTTCAGGCCAAAATGTTTTCTCGTGAAAAACTGGCGAGAGATTTTCCATCAGCAATTTAAAAATTGACCAGATAGTGAGAAGAGACAAAGTAAAATACAGTTTTATTTGGTTTTGCTCAGGTCTAGAACTCAGCAGTATGCTATTCAGCAAATATTGTAATTCAATTGGGGAGGTGAAAGATGCGATACAATTGGGGAGGTGAAAGATGCGAGACAAAAGACATTCGAGTCGGCTAATAAATGTGGGAAATTGCTGGCTTGGCAAATGAAAAAAAGACAAAAATTAAATACAGTTACAAATTTAGAAGTGGAAGGAAGGAATATACAGAACCCAGCTGAGATTAGAAATTGTTTCCAGAGGTACTTTAAACAACTATATACACAAGGGCCACAGAAAGAAATTGACGTAGACCGATTTTTGAAAACAAATGGATTACAAAAAATCTCTCAAGAAAATAAATTAATGTTGAACTATAAAATAACTGAACAGGAGATAGAAGGTGCCATTCAGAATATGCAATTGGGTAAATCTCCAGGACCGGATGGACTGACTTCTAGATACTACAGATCTTTAAAAGAATGGTTAGTACAACCTTTGAAAGAGGTCTGCAACGAAATAATGGAGGGGAAAAGGGCACCAGAGTCGTGGAAAGAAGCGTATATCACACTGGTACCGAAAACAGAGACTGAAAAGACGCAGCTTAAGAACTACCGCCCCATATCACTGCTCAATGTGGATTACAAAATTTTTGCAGATATCTTGGCTAAAAGACTAAAAAGAGTGTTAGTGGAAGAGATACATAAAGACCAAGCAGGCTTTCTCCCAGGTAGACATTTATCTGACAATGTGAGAAACATAATAAATATTTTAGAAAAATTACAAGTGAATATAAATACTAAGGCAGTTTTAATATTTGTGGACGCGGAGAAAGCTTTTGACAACATTTCTTGGAGCTTTATGAAGAAGAACTTACAGGGTATGGGGGTAGGCCAAGGCTTTGAAAATGGTATAAGTGCAATATATTCTGAACAAAAGGCTAAATTAATTGTAAATAATGTGGTGACGGAAGAATTTAAGATAGAAAAAGGGACACGACAAGGTTGCCCAATCTCCCCATTGCTTTTTATATCGGTCCTGGAGGTTTTGCTGAATATGATTAGAAGGGACCAGTTGGTTAAAGGTATACAGGTCGGAACCAAACAGTACAAATTGAGAGCATTTGCAGATGACTTAGTATTAAAGTTATAGTATATTAAGTTAAAGAATCATGAGAAAACAAAGAGGGAAAGAAATTGCTGACTTAACTAATTGAACTGGAATACAAAAAAGGGAGTTATGAGGAGGTCAGGGAAACAAGGATATGAATGTAAGTTATGGAAAGATTGATGCATTTTTCTTTTTCTTTTTTTTCTTTTTAAGTGTCTTTTATTCTTTTTTTCTGTATTTTGTATTTTATATTTTCTTGTATTTTTATTTTTTAATTCTTGTATTCTCTGAAACTTTAATAAATATCATTTAAAAAAAGAAAAGAAAGATGCGATACAATGGGACCTGTTTATTCATTCAACCCAAAAGAAGTATCTTGAAGTGGGAATTTCAAACATTCCCAGCAAGCTGTATAGTTACCAGGGCAAGAATTACTCTAGAGAAATATAAAGGTATGGAAAATGGTCTTGGAGGAATCATGAAATCTGAGTGCTTTTCTTGGAGACAATTTGCAAGATATAACAGCAAAATTCACTGAATAAATTGCTATATATTTTTGGTGATTATTAAGGCATTACAATTATTTATTTTAATTTATTACAAGATGTCTAGGCCAGTCTTTCCCAGCACAATAGCCTTCACAAGGCAATGCACATAATCTAGAGTAAAGCAAAACATATGCCATCATCAAATTTCACCCAACAAATGGCACAAATTTATCCAAGCAACACCGTTAATAAAATGCAGACTGAAATTAAAATGTATTTTTTAAAAACAAAAAACCCCTGCTTGTGAGTTACATTAATTTCCAGTGGGAGGGAGTTCTGTAGGTGTGGGGATACCATTTTAAAAAGCCCTTCCTTGGTATCCATCAGTCTAGCATATCTCATAAAAACATACAGGGGCAGAGCAGGACTTCACGTGGCCCATTAACAGCTATAGAATTAGCTTCAGTTTATCTCCCATGAAAGCAGTGGATGTAATTTAACCGCCTCCTGAAATATTGGTTCCTTCAATGGAGTGTAGCTTGACATGAAAATAAGCTGCTTTGAAACCTACGACGCCTTCTATGAAAGCAAGCTATTTCATTGATATTGCAACTAGTATGCAGCCCAGCAGAATCTACCTGCCCTGTTTTCTGCATGCAGATTGCCACTGTAGCTGCAGTGTGTCATGCCACTAAGTGACTCACTAGAGCTGCATGCTAGCATCATCTAATAGCATAGCTGGCTCACCCACATTATTCCCAGGGTCAATTCACACAAATTGCCATCTTGAAGATGGCAATACAGTATACAGTAGAGTTTGGTATGCATCTCTCTCCCTCTCCCTGCTCTCTGCTTTACCAAGTTCCCAGCCTCCGCTCAACTCACATTCACCCAAACATGGTGGGTTTTGCTTGAACAATATTGCAAGAAACATAGATCACACCACCATCTAGGCATTTGTATTAATAGTCCATCAAACTCTGCATAAGGCCACTCAGCCTGCAATCTCATCATACCCATTTTGTTTTGTCATTAATTGGCCCTCAGCAAGTGGTCCACTACTAGTTGTTTGTAGAGAAGAGAAAACCTGTGCCCACCTCTGCCCTGTACACCATACAGTGGTACCTCGGGTTACAGACTCTTCAGGTTACAGACTCCGTGAACCTGGAAGTAGTACCTCGGGTTAAGAACTTTGCCCCAGGATGAGAAGAGAAATCGTGCGGCAGTGGCGCAGCAGCAGTGGGAGGCCCCATTAGCTAAAGTGGTACCTCAGGTTAAGAACAGTTTCAGGTTAAGAACGGACCTCCAGAACAAATTAAGTTCTTAACCAGAGGTACCACTGTAATTAGCCTGATTTGTCTGAACTTTTAATGAGAATGTTGCCCAGAGAAAGTTTGGGCTCTTTCTAAGTCTTCCTAGAGAAAATAACATTTCCCCCTAAAGCCTAGGGGGCTTCTCACAAATTCTCCTTCTTCTGAAATGTACCATTATGGGAGGTGGCAGGGCAGGGAGACACTTCAGTAGCAGCAGAGGTCTGATCTTTGAGGTCTAGAGTCTCACGTAGGCTTTCCATTGCTACTGCAGAGCCTAGGAAATTGATTAAGCCAGGGGGCATAGGAAACTCCATTTCCCAGGCTCACCAATGGATGCTTCCAAGAAGCAGGGGAAGCCGGTGCTGTTTGCTGGAGGTGAGCAAGCCATTACAAACCAGACCTGAACTTTGGTTTGGTCTCCTTTTCAGAATTGGAAGTCTGCTTCCACCAGCAATGCAATTCTGAATTGTGGTGCCATCACTGCTGGTACTTACAGGAGACCAACATAATGGAAACTAGCTGTGAAAGTGCAGTAATGTCTCAGGTCCTTACTTAAACATTGTTCTTCAATTTCACATCTGCCCTGTGATGCTCTTAAAAATTCAATTCCTTTCATTCCTGAGAGAACAGCTTGGGAGGGAGAGGGCTTGCAACACTGAAAAACTAAGATATTGATAAAATGAGAGGGTAACTATAAAAATATATATATATATATATATATATATATATATATATATATATATACACTGCTGCTGCTTTTTACTTAGGCAGTAGCAGTTTGGGGCTGTGCTTCTGTAGCAACAAATGTGCAATATTTATGACACTGCTTCTTTTCTAGACCAATATCATTCAAGTCTGGAAATCTTGTAAGATGAGCGAAGCAAACTATCTTCATTATGCTGTCGCATATATCATTTGCAGTCCAAATGAGCCAATACTGAAAAGCAAGAGGCAAGGTTTCGGAAGCCTTATAAGTAATTTTTCCTCGTTTTTGTTTTCTAAGAAGAAAATGCAATATCTCTAAAGGGAAGAACTGTGCAAATTTATACAACAACAGGTCAGAGCCAACCTTCCTGTTTCTAAAATATTCATGAAGCAGCGGGGTTATTCTCTCAGAGAAAGTGAGAAACGTGTTCTCTAATGTTTCCTTTCATACTTCTCAAATGCTATTGTTACTTTTTTAACGTACACCTTTTGTCTTTGTTCAGATACTTTGAGGCACATAAAATTTGGGGGGAATGGTTGTTATAAAGATAGGCATAACTATTTGGATACACAGTGGGAATAATTTGGTAGAACCAGGTGGTTCTATCCATGGTATAAGGTGGTAAAGGGTTAAAAGGAATGGCATCTATTGCTTGTATTATGACAGTGGGTGGGATTGAGGGGGGAGAGAGAGAATTTCAGCCCTCTGCCAGTTTAGTTCTGCATGAGCTGCCCCTCAAAGCTAGTCCTGTTCATTCCCTGTTTAATAAAGCAACTATTTTGCTGTTTGCTTGGAGTCACTGCTGTGGCACATGGTTAACAGGAAGGTATGCATCCATGTGCCAGTTTCCCCCAGAAAACCCACTCTTTACTGCTAAATCAGAACAAATGGCAATCTGCAGAAAACCTGAAAATCAAGTTTCAGCACTAAAGATTGGGTTTCCCTGGATGAAATTGTGGGGCAAACGGATATGAGAATGAGCCCTAAAGGGCGAAAGCATCACCATTCCATTCCATGCACATGCATATTGTCTAATTTCCTTCAAAAAGTGAAGGGCTATAGCAACAGATAGATGCGTATGCACAAAGATGACTGTTTTTGCAACATCTTGTATTCTCTGCAAACTTCAGGCCAGTGGTAAGTCTCATTATGCATGCATAGAGCTTCCAGAATCTCTATTCTGTTGACGGATTGCGAACCTACAGGATACCAGGAGAAAAAAGCCCTGAGGGGAATTGCTTCAACAAGAATAATCCAGATGTGGGAAGGAGGTAATCGGTATAAGCTCCAAGTGGCAGGACAGGCTCTGCAAGAGCTCTTAAAAAAGCAGGACGTTGCTTCAACAATGGGGCGCATGTGACGTTCTCAAGCACTGTTGTTGGCTTGCAGAGTGTTCAAAATGTGCCTCTCATCTGAGAACGAGAGATGATTTTTAAAAGCAGGGCTCTAGCTTGGAACTCTGCATTCTGGCATCAATGGCAGGTGCTGTTATGAAGTGATTTGCTTTAAAGAAAGGACAACTCCCTAAGAGTTAATGCTTTCAGACTGGTATATTACCTTAGAGGGTATATTATTTTTATTTCCATATATTTGGGGAAGGGGTGTTAAGGAAAAGCAGGGATCAGATAAAAATGGAAGGGAAGTTAGTTTAGGGAAGGTAACAGTAGGTTGTGTTGCTATGCTCCCTCCTCAATAATAAAATAAATTGATTGTTTTTCTTAGGAGGAATGCATAGCTCTGTCTAAGTCAGGAATATGGGCATGGTGTTTTGTTTTGTTTTGTTTTGTTTTCATGAACCCAGTTTTGTTGTAGTTTCTAGGTTTCAATTTTAACTTTGGGATATATGATGTTCAGCAATTTTTGATTATTGCAGATATCGCCGTTAAGCCCAATAGCAAACTATAGATGCCCTAGTGCCAGCATCTAATTTTTAGATAACCAGTCAGTGGAGGGCCAAGAGAATACCTTAGAATTCCGAGGCTCCTGGGATCTCATCAGTGCTGCTAGAACTTGTGTACTTGATTCAGGTGGGAGAGAAGTTTAAAATAGACATTGAATCTCTACTTTCAAAAGACTAGTGTAGGTACTGGAGATCAGAGCTGGGCCGAGATTTTTCTGCTGCCGCCCTAGGGATGCAGTGCTATGCCCCCCCCCCCAAGAGAGGGCATCCCAGGAGGCAGAGGATAGATCAAATACCCCCCTCTGACACTGGAGACAAAGCTCTAGTTTTGGGGAGAGAGAGATATCAAGTCAGATTCCCCTTTCCTGTTGTGGCTTGAAGCCTCTGGTGTCCTGGCCCAACCAATGATGGAGCTGCCACATCAATAGGGCCAAAGGGGTGGCACTCTGCGGGCAAAATGGGGGGCATGCAGGGGTGAAGACTAGAAAATGGCTTTGAAGGAAACAAAGGGTCCATTTCCCTGACATACTCCCAGAACTACAGTGGTACCTCGGGTTAAGTACTTACCGTATTTTTCGCTCTATAAGACGCACCAGACCACAAGACGCACCTAGTTTTTGGAGGAGGAAAACAAAAACAAAAAATATTCTGAATCTCAGAAGCCAGAACAGCAAGACAGATCGCTGCGCAGTGAAAGCAGCAATCCCTCTTGCTGTTCTGGCTTCTGGGATAGCTGCGCAGCCTACATTCGCTCCATAAGATGCACACACATTTCCCCTTACTTTTTAGGAGGGAAAAAGTGAGTCTTATGAAGCAAAAAATACGGTAATTCGTTCCGGAGGTCCGTACTTAACCTGAAACTGTTCTTAACCTGAAGCACCACTTTAGCTAATGGAGCCTCCTGCTGCTGCCGTGCCGCTGGAGCACGATTTCTGTTCTCATCCTGAAGCAAAGTTCTTAATCCGAGGTAATATTACTGGGTTAGCAGAGTCTGTAACCTGAAGTGTATGTAACCTGAAGCGTATGTAACCCGAGGTACCACTGTATAGGAGCATGTCTAAATTTCTCCCTCTCCTTTCCCTCCCATTGATTCCAGTGAGAGGGAAATGGTTGCAAAAAAATGAAACCAGGTAATAGTTATGTTGTTTGATGTGTTCTTAATTGCATCTGTTTTAATTCATATTGTGAGCTGCCTTGGGTCCTGTGTTGGAAGAAACTCATGATATACAAATGAAAAATGTATGGAGGAACACAAGACCGCTACAGTACCTCTGCTCCCCTTCTCCATAAGTGCAGACAGAGGCATTCTCTCCAAGTCATTGACAATACATTGCTAATGTGGGAGCTCATGGGATTTTGGCACCTATGTTTGCACTGGACCAGTCATTGATGTACCCACATGAAACTCCAGCGCTACATTAATTGATGCTATAAGGAAACCTCTATTTTCTCTCTCTCCTGCCTGTGTTCAGTGGTGACTCGATATTTAATCTTTAGTCTTTGCTTTGTTTTGCCTCACATAAGAGCAATTAAGGTTGCAAAATACATTGTTGTCCTGGTAATGCAAGTCTAATTATGATAATGTTGAGGATAACAAAAGTTACCAAGTGAAAGGGGGAAAAAAGGAAGATTGCAAACAATTTTACAGCACACACTGAATTGAAGGTAATTTGTAGGCAGGTCACCCGGGTTCAAGTTTTTGGAGGGCAAACATGCATATTTGTGAATTTGCCTTCAAATAAGAATGTTAAATAGTAGCAATGATTAACAGCAACAGTGTTGATCTCATTTGCTCTGCTCGTGACAGGAACACAATTAAAATCAAGCTGGCAAATTGCAACAATATTTTGCATGCTAAACAGTACGGTATATGAAAACACCTACTGTGATCATGCTGGTAAAGAAATGATTATGATGATTAATAAAATAATAATAAATAAATAAATAATATGACCCTTAAAACCACTTACATGTGCATTTTCCTACTGAAAACAATGACTGAGGCAATTGTTGTGGGGCTGCTGGCAGCAGAAGGTTATGAGATTTAAAGCTGTTGAATCGTAGGGATGTGATGCAGATTACTCTGGGGCAGTGGGATTTTGCCAAGAGATAGATCCCATGCAGCAGCTTCTATTAAGCACAGCAAGATTATTTTTCTTGAAAACTGAAATCACTGCTTATCCCCTTTTCTGCCCTGGGAAGTGCTTCGGCATGGAGAAAATTGTTGATATGGATGAGTGACTTTGATGTGGTGCTCCGGAGATATAACTGCTGCCCTTTATATAGCACAGGTCAAACTTAAATCTAGTTCAAACAGGCATTAGTCACAGACAAGGGATATAGCTTTCAAAGTCTAGCAACTAGGACTTGCATTGGGGCCAGACAGGGACATCACCGCAACTCCCCTCGCAGCAGATGAGCAAAATCCAGAAGCAAGCTGTCAACTTGTCCAGGAACAAGCATCTATAGACACCGTACACTTCTGCTGCAGGTAGAATCGGAGAATATTTATAGCATCCACTCATCAGCTCACAAGCAAGAGCCAGGAGGGCTCCTTCCATCCATGTCTTCAGCTGATATTAAGAAATTGGGGGCTTCTGCTGAGGCTGGGCAGCTGTCCCAAACTGAGCGATCTCAACATGCAGGATACCTTTTAGAAAGGAGCGTATCTCATATATCAGAAGGGACAGGCTTAGTGTAAATCAATGTTCACCTCAGGGAACAGACCTGATGACATCCATCTCCAAACACATTCAGCTCTTCACTTCTCTTCCAGTATAGTTGCACAAGTCAGAGATTATACTCTGCTCCACCTCAATTTCTGATATGGATGGAGAAGATGTCAAGTCAACTAACATCTGGATTTTTAGGCTTGTGTAGATTATAGGTTTTCATGGATTTGGAAATCACGTTGTAGCATGATTATTGCCTGTGGTATGCACATTCATTGTTGAGTCCCATGATGACCTCAGGACATAACAAATTTGTAGGTTTTTATAACAACAAACCAAAATGTTCATCAATGTACATAATCATTCAAAAATTGTAATTTTTAGGAGTTCACTGTCCTCAAATTTTAAACAGGCATATTGTGCTGTCTTGATTTAGGGGTGCAGCACTGCCAGCAATTTTTCTAGTTCCCTTTTTATATATACAACTTGGCCATGAATTCCTTCAGTCACTTTTGATGAAGAAACACATAACAAGCTTCCTAAATTCCCTTCCAAATTTAAAAAAGGAATTTCTGATGTTTACTATGAAACTAAGAATACCACAGGATGTAAAATTATACAGAAAACAAGGGAATTGGCATATTCCTCACCTACTGTGAAAAAATTCAAACAGCAGTTCATCAAAAGCCAGACTTTTTATCACTTATAGCAGGAAAACAACCAGAAACTTAAAAGGAATCCTGGGTTGTTGCAAGTTAAAATGTCAAAATGTTCCACCTTTTTGCAAAGTGGGAAGGTCCATAACTGAGTGGCAGAGCATCTACTTTGCATGCAAAAGGTTTAATCCCTGGCATCCTCAGGTAGGGCCCTGGAGAACCAGTGCTAGTCATTATCCACAGTACTGAACTAGATAGACCACCGCTCTGCCTGGTAATGGCTGGCATGGTGTGGTGAAGCCACAGAACTACCCATCCAACATTGATGTCATTGCATCCTACTTGGATGATGCTAGTATATGGGATGGTTGCAGGGTTGGGGTCATGTAGACAGTCCATTAGCCCCGACCTTGCTGCTGCTCTGCCTCACCCCAGCACCATTCAGGTAAGCTGCAGTGGTGCCAGTATCAAGAGAGTGGCTGTGCCCCCCCCCCATGCCAGCCATTCCTGGATCCGACAGTAGAAGGCAGCTTCCTACAGGGACCCTGAAGAAGTCATTGGATTGTAGATCCCATCATCCTTGACCACTGGCCATGCTGGTTGAGTCCATCAACCTCAGGGTGGCCATAGACTGGCTCTATGTCAGTCCCTATTCCTTTTCTCTTCCTCTTCTTCAGAAACGGAGCACTGCTCACTGATCTGACGAGGAGTATAGATCGCCCTGGTGTCAGATCAAAATTATGCTAATAACACTCCAGTTTAAGAAATGCGAACTCAGTGCAGTAGAAACAAGAATGCATCCCAATGAATCCCATTTGGAAGGCCTTACTATCAAATGCCTTTTATTTCACAACCCATTTGCTGTGGCTGCAATTATAGCACAGTAATGCCCATCATTACTTTTCAACTCCCATTCCTTGAAGCTCTGGTGCAGGCTATCAGAATGGATGACCGGCCATTTGGCCGAGGCAGAAAAAAATTAAAACAACAAAGAATGCAAAAAGCCTCGCAGTCCGTTTGCAATACTTGCAGCCTCATTGATCATCTCATTTGCAAACCCTTTGGTTGCATTTATCTGTCGGGCTGCTCATACAAAACATGCACCATCATTAAGTGTTCTGGACACCCAGAAAGGGTGACTCAGGCCAATCTGCTTTTATTCATACCAGATTATTCATTTCATTCATTGGGGGGGGGGGGGTTCAATCCAAAGCAGCTCAAATTTATTGCCTTAAGAAAATATTTCAGCTAAATTGAAGAAAGCTAGTATCCCTCCTGCCATGTGTGCTGATTATTTTTTATGTTAATTTTTTTAAATAAAGAAGCAGCTAGGATATTTTTTGAGATATCTCTTTACATTACAATGCCATAATTTAGCTTTGAACGCTGGATGCTCCAGGCCTTCACCACACAGTTCTGCTGTGAACAGCAGGATAGTTGCTCTCTTAAATCAGAAAGTTCACACACATTGGCTGAAAATAGCACTGCATCTTCCATACGCTAATAATGAAGTTATGATGATGCATTTGTTTGACCAGTCAGTTTATGCCTCCAATTCCCTTTGTAATCAAATGTCCCCAGTTTATAGAAAGCAATGTGGTAAGGTAAAGGTAAAGGTAAAGGTACCCCTGCCCGTACGCGCCAGTCTTGACAGACTCTAGGGTTGTGCGCTCATCTCACTCTATAGGCCGGGAGCCAGCGCTGTCTGCAGACACTTCCGGGTCACGTGTCCAGCGTGACAAGCTGCATCTGGTGAGCCAGCGCAGCACACGGAACGCCGTTTACCTTCCCGCTGGTAAGCGGTCCCTATTTATCTACTTGCACCCGGGGGTGCTTTCGAACTGCTAGGTTGGCAGGCGCTGGGACCGAACGACGGGAGCGCACCCTGCCGCGGGAATTCGAACCGCCGACCATGCGATCAGCAAGTCCTAGGTGCTGAGGATTTACCCACAGCGCCACCCGCGTCTCTAAGCAATGTGGTGATACCCACATTTTTAAAAGTTCTGAATATAGGTTCATACTATCTGGAGCCAGTGAAAAGGCCGGTTAGATAATATTCCTAGTGATTCTAATTGTTCAGCAGTTTTCCTAATATAGCAACATTTCATTTATATAGAATGAGGGATATGAAACCTCCCAGAAAGAATTCAAATCCCCATTTGTACACACTAATAATAGTACACACATAAGAAGCCACCTGCTTGTTGAAGTGCTCATTTGAATTCCACCCCAGCTTGTGAGCCTGCTCCTCAATGGTTCATTTCACAGAAAAGTTACGGAAATTTTTGTGCTTGCGTGTTTCACTCACAGGCTCACTGCTTCATGGGTTTTGTAGTAGTCTGTGTTTTGTTTTGTTGTTTGCTCAGTTCGAGTAAAGGCCACTAGGCATTTTAACCAAATTCACCAGTGACCCACTGTAAAACAAATTGTGGGCTTGGCAGAGTTCATTTGCCAAATGTTCAGCCCAGCAAATATACCTGAGGGATCAGGAATGTTAAACAATCCACAGCTGGAACTAATCCCACAAGCTTTAGTACCACAGTTCAAAAGATGTCTGGGTGTTATCATAAATAAGTCAATGTCAGAAGGAAAATGGACTAGAAGTAGATAGCTAGAGTTATTGTAGATATTAATATTGCACAGCTTCAAATAATTAGATGAATACAAATTGACTCCTCTTGGAATAAAAATTGTCCAGACCCATATTATGGTTTCAAAGCTTTCCTAACAGAACTTTCTTCAAAACAGAACATAAAACAATAGCGATACATCCAATTAGTTATGTAATATGATGTGGATGTCCACAACAGGTTCAGCTTCTTATGAAAATGAAATTACTCAAACAGAGCTAAAATCAGAGGTCTGTCTTTCTCCACACAGACTCCATTAGCCTGGTCTCTCCAGGAGAGACCTCATTATCCCATCCTTTGTTCTCTGTGGCTTCCAGAAAAAGTCTCAAAGACAACTCCCTAAGATGGAGATTTGCAACTGAATAACCTGCACATATGATCTAGAGTTAAACCCCATGTGAGAGAGCAGAAAACATAAATGGTTAATTATCAACCCATTTAGGTGCTCAGAGAGCTCTTCTTAGCTTTAGTCTATAGTCCAATGGAATTCTCTATGTTACAAAAAAACACAAAGGAATTCTCCATGTTAAACTTTCAGCAATACACATTCAAATTTATTTCCATTTCAGTGTTACTTCAACAATTATAGTCAACAAGAGTTCCCAGGGGATAAGATTTAAAGTATAAAATATCGAAAAATAAAATGTTTTTTAAAAGTATCCTACTCATTCCCACAATACTTTTTTATGTGTATACAGAGAACATACATCCTCTATCCTACACTGAGGTACAGGAATGCTACATGCATCTCTCCATGTGCTCCTCACTACAGAGGGAGAAGAATGAGTTTCCAAGTCTCACGTAACACAGGAAGATGAAGCGATGCTTCTCCTGTTGCCACTTCTTTGTAACATCTGAAGCTGCCCTGAATATCTCCAATCTTTCCCAACTGCCTGGTTTATAAAGAACACCTCTACTTTTATCAGTGCAAAGATTCATAATCTCAAGGCTGGCAACCATTGAGGGGGCACAGTACTCTCAAACCCAGGGACCAAATGTCCTGGGAAGGGTTGCTGGAGCAAAGGCAGGAAACTGCTAATCAATGAAAGGTGATTACATTAAGAGTTACAGTCCCAACACAGAAATTAACCTTAAGAGAGAGCATATCCATGAATAAAACAAATTGACTCTTCTGCCGTAACTTTGCTGCCTCTCAGGTGAGTTATTAGTTTCACCACAGTGCACATTATCAGGTGTCAGGTCTGAAGGAAATCAGCCCACTGGTTTTAGAGTTAAGAGCACCAAGAGAGTCAATTTCATGGCTGTGTAGCAGATAGGTTCTTCTTTTTATTTGTTCTGCCTGTTGCTAATGTTTCTTTTTTAAAAAATTGAACAATTAAAGCAGAATCAGAAAGCTGTAAATTGTATGGGTTATCTTCAAAAGTGGCTTAATTTCAACAATAACGAGCCTTGAGAACTCACAGATTCCCAATGAGCACTTATTTGAAACAGTTTTTGCTTCCATTAATGGATGGAGCGTTGCATTTGTACTTCTGAGACTAGCAGAGCAATCCTAACACTGTCCAGCAAGCAATGAACAATGAACTGGTGGATCCACTACTGCAAACCCAACATTCTCCCCACAGACCCCCTTGAAAATTGCTGAGGGTCTTGGAGAACCACTTAGTAATTTTTCTGCCTGTTGCAGCAATTGTCATGTGCTGTGCTAGATGCTGTGTGACCACCTGAATGAAGCTCACAAACCACTTGTGGCCCACAGACCACAGTTTGGAAGCCCCTGTGCTACTGCATCCCAAGCCCTCCCAGCTCATGCTAGCTAGGGCAGGAGGTGGTGGTGGTTTAAAAGAAGAAAATGCTGTAGCAGCTCCAAGCATGAGGACCTGTAGGACTTTGAAGCTAGCAGTTCCATAGCTGCTGGTTTGTTGTTGCTGCTGTTTAGTTGATTAGTCGTGTCCGACTCTTCATAACGCCATGGACCAGAGCATGATACCAAGGCTTTCCATTGGTTACTGCCAAAGGGAGAACCACTGGCAGTAGCATCTCAGCCAACTGAATGAAGCTGGGAGCTGGTGGAGGCTTGTGGAGCGGCCACTATATACCATTATTAAAAACACATATACACTGCTATCAATGGGGGAACAGCAAAGTTTAGGGCAGTGCTCTTAGATTCCTTTCCAGGTGATCTTTCACAGTGCAATTCTGTACATGTCTGCTCATGAGTAAACTCCCTTGCGTTCAAAAGGGCTTGCTCCCAGATCAGGCCTGCTAATCAATTTGATCCCCATTTTCCTCCCCATTATGGTGATGGAGAGGACAATAGTTATCTCTACCTTTCAGAGACCACCTCATTACAATGTTGGGCTAGGGTGATTTGGCATGAGACCAGAACTGCAATAGTGTATGACTGGTGTATGATTACATGTGTGTGTTTCTCTGTGTGTGTTTCTGTATGTGTGTAAATGAGAGGGAACGTGTGTGATCTGCATGTTCTGTGAGTATGTATGTATGTGTGAGCAAGGGTGGGTGTGTGCTTGGTAGCATGGGTAGGTTGCCCAATTTTGAATGTAGCTCTCAAGCTGCCCAAGGTTAGCCACCCCAGTGTACAGCACTGCAGCCTTTGTTGTTGTTTAGTCGTTTAGTCGTGTCCGACTCTTCGTGACCCCATGGACCAGAGCACACCAGGCACTCCTGTCTTCCACTGCCTCCCGCAGTTTGGTCAGACTCATGTTCATAGCTTCGAGAACACTGTCCAACCATCTCATCCTCTGTCGTCCGCTTCTTCTTGTGCCTTCAATCTTTCCCAACATCAGGGTCTTTTCCAGGGAGTCTTCTCTTCTCATGAGGTGGCCAAAGTATTGAAGCCTCAGCTTCAGGATCTGTCCTTCCAGTGAGCACTCAGGGCTAATTTCCTTAAGAATGGATGCGTTTGATCTTCTTGCAGTCCATGGGACTCTCAAGAGTCTCCTCCAGCACCATAATTCAAAAGCATCAATTCTTCGGCGATCAGCCTTCTTTATGGTCCAGCTCTCACTTCCATACATCACTACCAGGGAAACCATGGCTTTAACTATACGGACCTTTGTTGGCAAGGTGATGTCTCTGCTTTTTAACCTTAACTCCCCTTAACTGGGCTGTCATGGACTGGAGCACCATCTCCTACCCCTCAATTCTACACCTATTAAATGGGAATTTTAAAGGGTCTGTCTCACAAGGT
Source organism: Podarcis pityusensis (assembly GCF_964106645.2). Taxonomy (NCBI): domain Eukaryota; kingdom Metazoa; phylum Chordata; class Lepidosauria; order Squamata; family Lacertidae; genus Podarcis; species Podarcis pityusensis. The sequence goes on from NC_138032.1 coordinate 37,542,720, forward strand.
TGTTGCAAAGAAGATTAATATAATGATGGTAAAGCATTTTGCATCCTATTTAAAAGACTAACTATTTTTTCTGTAAGCTGGGAGCTAAAACTGACCCATAGTGACTATACTGAACATTTACCTTGTTATTATGCAACTTTAATCCCATTGAGGCTGCAATTCTATGCACAATTACTCTAAAGACTTAGTTCCAAACATGCATGGAACCATGATTAATGATATCAAGCCCTGAATTAACCTTTTATTTCATTATCTTGGCTGATGTGTGTATGATCTGAACCAGTCAGTTCCTTACTCATCCCATCTGTCACAAAACCTGATTGTCACTTTCATGTCCTGCTTGTTGCCTTCTCATTGGCATCTGCTTGGCCACTGTGGGAAAACAGACTAGATGGGCCTTTGGTCTGATTCAACAGAGCTCTGCTTATGTGTATTATTGTGGTACTGATGGTGAAAGCAACAGCTGTCAAATTTCAGTTGTCATAAAGCTCTTGCAGGCAGAAAGCCTCTGTCATGGAAAAGGCAGCAACCCAGCTTAAGCCCCAATCTACTTCAGTATCCCTGAAGTTGATAGCTAAATCAGAGTGACCTCACTTGGTTTTTAACTATGGCTGAGTGGGAAGGGCTAGTTCCAAGTACTGCTCTGCCACACACCACTAAGAACAGAAATCATTTGGCCAGGAAGTATAAAGAAAGTGGAGGAGAAGAGTTTCTGGTTTCCCTATCCCCCAAACTGAGCAATCCCCACAAAATCTGCACATATCTGGAGGTGGATTATGTCATACCCTCCAACATTTCTCTGATGAAAATAGGGACGTCCTAGTCCATACCCTCCAACACTTTTTCCAATGAAAATAGGGACATTCTAAGGAAAAGTGAGAGCTGGACCACAAAGAAGGCTGATCGCTGAAGAATTTATGCTTTTGAATTATGGAGGAGACTCTTGAGAGTCCCATGGATTGCAAGAAGATCAAACCTATCCATTCTTAAGGAAATCAGCCCTGGAAAAGACCCTGATGTTTGGAGAGACTGAGACCACAAGGAGAAGGGGTTGACAGAAGATGTGATGGTTAGACAGTGTTCTCGAAGCTACCAACATGAGTTTGACCGAACTGCGGGAGGCAGTGGAAGACAGGAGTGCCTGGCATGCCCTGGTCCATAAGGTCATGAAGAGTCGGACACGACTAAATGACTAAACAACAACAAAGGAAAAGTGGGACATTCTGGGATCAAATCAGAAACCGGGACAACTTCCATAAATCTGGGACTGTCCCTGGAAAATAGGGACACTTGGAGTGTCTGCTATGTACATCGCTTTTGTGTGTGAGTATGAGTGTGTGTGTGTGTGTGTGTGTGTGTGTGTGCTTGTATGCAATTCACACACACCTCAGTGTCCATCCTGTTGGTTTCTGTGTTCTGACAAATCCAGTATGTCTCTCCCTGACAGTTGCCGGCTACTGCTGTGCAATTATTTTCCCTCTGTGATTTCAGCCATAGGCACTTTTTAACGTGAGGGTCACTTGCATATCTTTCCCATAAATATTTAGAGGCTTTTCTGCAACCAACCAAATGTCACTCTGCACCTCCAGAGATATGATTGATTTAATGGGTCCCAACTACTACGGATTTAATGCACCAGCCAACCCAGCTAACGGGGGCACATCACATACATTTTGTGAAAACCTTAAGAGCATGGCATTGTTCAAAGTCTATGAAATGGATCAAGGGACGCACATGAAGCTCAGTATAATGAGTCTTTGTTATTCTTTTGGAACTGGGTGTGCCCCTGTCGGGATTGATCAAGTGTTCCGGTTCACAGGAACTATGAAAGAAAACTACATTGTTTATAGGGTAAAAAAAAAATAATGAAGCAAAACGGTACAAAAATCAATAGCTCATTGTGTTTTTATTTCAGGCCTGGTAAAAGCCTGAGATATTTACCTAGGGTCTCGGGAGTTCATAAACACCTTTATTTGCTGCTTCCAATTTGACTTTGTTCAAAACCGGGAGGTTGCAAATGCGTTTTTGTTTGCTAACTGCTGATGCTGCTACTTCCCCACAAAGGAATGAGCTGCCTTTTTTCATGAGTGCCTCATAAAATAGGGATTAAGAGTGTTTTTCTTAAATGTAGTTTTTGTAATAGCACAGTCCAAGCCCCTTCAATCAGAGAACTTCAGTGCAACTTGACAGGCTAAACTGCCGTTCCGCAGCCCACAGGACAAGCGGCCCCATTTGCACATGGTCGGTCAGCAAGCGTGGAAGATTCATGCTGCCTGCTAATTGCTTCTGGCAACTCTCCATGTCCAGAATGCCTCAGCGCGGCTCACTTCTTTCCTTGTGGTTCTATCTTTTCAGTAGCATCCCTTCTCCATTTTAATGGCTCGGTGGCAGAATACATCTGTGCAGGTGGTTGAAAAATGGAGGAGGGAAAATATTTTAGAAGTACACAGGCAGACCACAGGAGCCAAATCTGGGTAGGTTTGAGTGGTGAGGTCATAATACACGAATTTGTGAGGCTCAATAGCCTCTTTGTGCAAAGGTCACAGGCCAGCAGTGAGGCTACCTACCACCTGCCCCAATCTAGAGCATCCCACTGTTTCACAAGATCCCAGGAAGGCGTGAACTGCAATCCTGCCTCTCACCAGTGACACTAGAACATTCAGATGAAGTACACACTCATTATGACTTGGGGAAGCCTTTGTGTCTTGGGATTTTGATGCATATGTGCAACTCTGCATATAGTTCTTATTGGTTTCAGTGCACACAGTGTGGAATGCTCCCTGTCAGGCCTGAGGAATCCTCTCCCTCCTCCAGTGGCACCAAAAAGCAGGGAGAAAACAAGGAAGTTCTTACTTATGATTTTATCCAGTTATCATGGTGAAAGACAAGAAATCCAGTCATTCCACAATGATGGTGTTGCTCACACTGAGCCCCTCCCCCATCCCTTCTAGCACCACCTCCCTCTACAGTGTTCTCCAGTGGACAATTGTCTCTGTGCCCTTTGTTCTTGCACCCTTAATGAATGCCATGTTTTGGGGAAAGGGGGGTCGGTTATCTGTCCAGTGACATCCGCTAGCTGCTCTGTCTCCCCTCCTCTTTCTCCTAACACCTCATAACTCTGCTGTTCACCTGCCCTTGAGCTGTTATCGTCCTCAAAGCCCTGCTATAATTCGAGGCTGCCTTCTTTCTTTCTGGAAGCTACAGGAGAAAGGGGTTAGCGGTGGAGCATATGTCACGCTCCCAAGGGGGGCAGGGCGTGCTCCCAAGGGGGCAGGGCGCGGAGGGTGCCCTCCCACATGCCACAGTTCAGCGTAGGAGAGGGGCAGGGCAGCTGCTGCTCACTGTCCTCCTCCCCTCTGCAGCCGGGTCAGACATGACCCAGCAACAGAGCTGCTGCGGCTGGGCGTGCCTCACCACAGCTGAGGAGAGCTGCTCTCTGCCGCCAGATCAGAAGAGCTGCCGCTGCCAGGAACGATGTGTGCCGCCCACTTGCCTGCCATTTTGTCACCCCCCTCAGTCATGACACCCAGGGTGGACCGCACCCCCGCACCCCCTTCCTATGCCTCTGAATGGGGGGGGGGTGATCCCCACCATTCCTCTCCCTCTTCAGTCCAGTCCCTGACACTGCCTGAAGCTGAAGGGAATGGGGCTATCCTTGCTGATGTGGTGATCTAGATACATACACCTGAGCCTGTGGATTGGGGCATGTATGTTTTCTGGGTGCTGGAATGTTCGGGGAAGTTCATCTAATTCAAGGTCCCTTTGATCATGAATCTTCTGTGTTTTCGCTTTTCTTGCTAATATATATTGGTGTGAAGCCAGTTAAAGGGAAAGGGTCAGGAGCAAAAAGCCAAGATTATTTCAGACAACTCCCAACTCATAGCTATAAAGTCAGCATAAAGGAACAATGACTAGTAACTGGAATGTGTCACGATGATAGGAATTTATTATATATGGTAATAATTTCCCCCTTGTCATATCACAGAGGTTCAAGTCATGTTACAAAGCACCCAGTGGTGGTTAGTGCCCAGAGAAGCAGTGTGGTGTAATGATTAGAGACCTGGGAGACCAGGGTTCAAATCCTCACTTGGCCATGTTTACCACTGAATTGGAACAAATATCAATTCATAGGGGGTAGGGAAGTGAGTTCAATTAAGAGACTTATCCAAGGCTGCAAGTGAGCTCAGGTTTGCTGAGCAAGGATTTTTGATGCTGGTGTTCTCATTTCCATATCAGACTTGTTATTCTCTGTTTTCATGCTATCCTTAAGAAATGTTCTGTATAGGTGACAAACATCCTACTAACAAGCTGCTGACAGCTTCCGCTTTGAGGAGTTGTGTTCTGGGTTTTTGTTGCTGTTGTTGTAGGTTTCAGTACTTGTGTTTATTACTTGCATGCAGAGCAACACAGCTTGGCTAGATTTGCATTCACCTTGAATATATTATCACGAGTTGCGCATAATTTTCTGAAACTATGTCAGAGCCCAAATTATCAGTGAAATGTACTGCATTAAGAGTCATTTTTATCATATGTTTATGCAGTAATTAATTGCATATAGTTTATCAGTATATAAGGTCCAAAATTACACTTCAAACTAGGATAGGTTTTGGAGAGGAATGGTGAAAAGAACCTTATCTGGTTATTATTGGAAACTATTCATTACATCTGTCTTTCTGAGCAAATGTCTATAATACAAGGACCTTTCCCCAGGGAACCAGAGGTACAGGGATGGGCTGCACATGGTTCTCCTATGCTCATGGAGTTAACCCATCATTATCACCTCTCTGAGCCAGAGCTGATAATTTCCTAGCTTTCCCCTGCCAACTCTTGCAAGCTGGTACCAAACATACTGCTCTGCTTTCCTTTCGGCCACATCAGTGAGGCTGAGAGGGGGGTCTTGTTGTCCAAGCAGCCCAGGTCCTCCATACACACTGCCCATGCTTGTGCCAATGGGAGGTCACTTTGATATCATTAGCACAGCAGAATGACTTCGCCCCCAGAGGTGCACTCCATTCTCTCTCAAGACAGATGGATGCCAACAATGCACAAGACAGCAGCAAAATTTCCGGCAACCAAGCTTACCTATCTGACAACAGGCACCAATATTTTTGGTTTCTTAATGGTTTGATTGTTTAATCAGGCTAGGCTGGGGTGGGGGTGAGAGCAAGAGCGAGAGTGGGGTATCTTTTTTCAGCAGTGCTATGGCAGCCTTACCTCACCTACTTCCTCGGAGTCAGTGCATATTTCTTGTTTATCTACAACTGATTTCATTGAATCATAGAATTGTAGAGTTGGTCATTTAGTCCAACCCCCTGCGGCTCAGGATTCTCAGCTAAAGCATCCATGACAGATGGCCATCCAACCTCTGCTTAAAAACATCCAAGGAAGGAGAGACTAAAATCTCCCAAGGGAGTCTGTTCCACTGCCAAACAGCTCTTCCTGTCAGAAAGTTCTTCCTGCTGTTCAGTCGGAATCTCCTTTCTTGTAACTTGGATATGTTGGTTCAGGTCCTAGCCTCTGGAGCAGGAGAAAACAAGCATATGCTTTACCTTTTAGTGAGCACATGGGATTTAGTTGTTATGCCGATCCTGAGCATTTTGGACATTCTATAACAAGATCTATCTCCTCCTTAATGTCTTTTCCTGCACAATGTTCACATTGATAACCTCAAAGCACCTGCTAAAGGAGGAGATACTTCATCTCTCTAGGCACCTATTTTGGTCTGAGCCACAAAGAGACTTGGGTCAGGGCTTCCTGATCCCAGCCTGCCAATCACTTGGGTCTTATTCTACACCGTTTTGCCTTACCCTGCACTTTATCACCCCACAAAGGATTTGCTTATTTTCCACCCCAACATCAGGGGTTGTTGCCTATTTAAAATGCACTCTTGTCTTCAGCATGCACCTACATACATATATTATTTCCTAAGACATATATACCCCTCTCCAAAATGGAAACAATTCTGTATGCATAAATTTAGAGGATTAAAAATATGTGTTTGGATTTCCTGTTTGCTTAGAAAGGATGGTAATTTCATAATATTAACTTAAAGGATGTATTGCAAGTTATTTCAGAAAGAAAGAAAATGCAGGGAGCAAATCATAGAGCAAACAAACGTGAAATGAGAGAGAAGTCGGTATATAACAGTAAATGAAGGGTGTGTTTGGGTGTGTGGGTGTGGGTGGGTGTGAAAGAGAGATTGACTGGTTAAACAACCAAAAGGTAATATTTGCAGAAACTAATATGTAGAGGGGGATTTATTTTTCATGGCAAGCAATATCCAACTGAAGGTTAAGTTTTGTGGTAAGTTGTCCAAAAATGGGGTATTCCATAATTATACATAATTTTACATTTCTTAATGTAAAAACAACCACAATAATTTTTTTTGGCAAAAGGATTATAGAGAAATCTGAAAATGTCATACATTTTTTCTCTCTAGAAATCCTATTCTCTAACCCCTTATTCACATATTCAGCTTAAGCCAAACCTTATGCACATTCATCCCTTGTACTCAGGCCTCACCTCCTTCCTTTTGTTACCTCCTGTATTGTAAAAAGTTTAAACGTAACCGCCTGGATTTGGAATGGAAGGAAGCGAGCCCTATGCCAGCAAGCTGCAGTGGGGAGGAGCAGCAGTAGCAACAACAGCCAGTCACCACTCACCTGCCTGCTTCTGTACAACAACCTTCCAGACATCCTGTGTGGAGAAGCAGCCAGTCCCACTTAGGGGGTGTGGCCAGGGCAGAGCTTGCAAACTTAAGGGGCTGGAGGGGTGAGAAGACAGAGCAGCAAAATTGGGGGTGAGAAGGGAAGCATTCCTTGAGTTGCTCAGTGATCAGGTGTTCTTCAGATGCTGCTGGGATTGGCATAGGCTAGGCATTGGACTGGTGCCTGGGACAAGGGAGCTGCAACTACAGCCTAGGCCTCTTACCGTGGCAACAGGGATGCTTCTCCACTTCAACAGGAGAAAGGACCATTTTGCATGGCTCTGCAAGGGGCTAAAAGGCATGCATAGAAGTAACAGAGCCAGGATAATTCATCCCACAGCAGGGTGTGCACTAGTTGGGGTAGCTCTTTTTCAGACTCTGCATCCATAGTTGATTTCAGAGATCCTGAGCCCCAGGCTGACAAACACTGACACAGGTTCTGATAGAAAGCATCTAAGAGAGAGAGGGGAAGTGCTCCACTCTTCCTTTCTCCATCCCCAGACATGCCTGGAGGTTATTCCTCTAGTATTCCACTGGACTGATCTGATGGGGCGAATAATTTTTTAACATGTGTTTTCTTTTTCTGGCTCTGCATGGAGAAAAAAAGGGGGCAATTGATTTGTTGAACTGGAAGGGGGTGCGGTGGGGGCTCCATAAAAGCTGGAGAGTTTTCTCCTGCTGTTGCAAGAGTGGTCGGATGCCCTTCCTCAAGTCTTTGTCCCCAAATCAGTGCAGATTCACGGAAGGAAGTGGGACCCTATGCACACTTTGCTCACTTGGGGCATAATCAAATAGAAAAGGGAGCTCAAGGATCCAGCCAGCCAGCCATACCGTTTTTTTCTGGATATTCCAATCCATCCCCCACTCTTCCCAGTTTTTTATCTGCCCCCTCCAACAGTCAGCTTATTTTCCATGGCCACTGAGTATGCCCAGTCCACATTGACCTGCTTTGGGGTCTCACAAAATTCTTAGTGGGGTTAAAGATGTTGTTTTTTGTTTTTTTGCTTTTTTGTACTTCTGCAGATCTTGGGGTTTGCACAAGCCTGCTGATACCTGCCTGTGGTGAGTGGAGGTGTCATTTCTGCCCGCCTAAGGTTCATCTCTTGGAGAACGAGTTTGCTATTAGCATCTAGGATCTCCAGAGCTTTGCCTGAATATATTTACACTGCTGGATGGGAGGCAATCGCTGCCAATTGCCATATCTGGAGCCACCTGTGACGGCACCGCTCTACTGCCATTTGTGTCCCTGCTTATTGGCAATGCATTAACCTCTGGATGAAATGTTAAGCCTGAGCAACTACACAGTGGCCTTTATCCCATCTGCGGTGATTGCTAAGTATTTCAGTGGGTTATGTTATTTATTCAGCACATTGCTAATGTCAGATTACAATGGGCCCCCCATCTGGAAGAGGAAGGGCCCCTCAGCATGAGGCTGGTGTGAGTTCATTATAAATCAGTGCTGCTTGGATAAAGTATATCCACGGAGACTATCTAAGCAGTGACCTTCATACAAAATGTATCACATCACATTTTCCATGAAAATAATAATAAACACAGTAAGCAGTAAACAAAACAATCAGAATGTGTCTTGGAAATAAATGAAGAGAGTGGGTGATAGATGGTAAGCTATTAAATGTACATTATGGGATGGGATGCATGCAACCAAGGACAATTTCCTCCTCACAAAAAAACATATAATTATGCAGTTTATAAAAACAGCAACAGGACGATCAGCAATGAAGGCATAATGCATGGATATGCCACCAGAAACCCTCTTGGTGACTCATTCACATGTTAGCTTTGTCGCTCTTATTATCCCAAGCAAAACATTGCAGGAATATGTCCAAACATAGCAGGGACATTTCGTGTGGCAGCACATTGCAAAGAATGAGAGCTGCACAGAAACACACCTGCGCTGGGGAGTGCTTAGAGAAAAAGGTGACTTACGGTGGGAGGGACACACAATAGTAGTTTATTGATGCATAGTGAGGAGAAAATAGATGGAGGGTGCATTCAGACATGGGGGATATTGTTTTAGTTTTCCTCATTATAATGCTAGAGCTTCTGTTACAGTTTCCAGTATTCCTCTCACATGGCAGTACCTGTTGCGTTATAAAATTGTGCATTTTTGACCGATATACCAACTTGCTGTGCTAAATTCCATCACTGGACAGTGTCACCTTATCCCAGCCTTTCCAAACATGTGTGCTTCTGTTCCGCCATGACCCCCCCCTCCACGAAAACAGCAGGAAAGAACTACATGCTGGTATACCACCCTCAAATTTTGTCACTTTACTCCCATGATTTTCTGAGTTAAGGGATCCGCAAATACATTCCCCCCCCCCACCCCGCCGAATCAGATAACACGGAAATGGGTGCTAAATATGTGCTATATTACATTAGCTTTCTGGAAGCTTTCAGGTGAAAGCTCAAATATGCTGTGGAAATTAACAGTTAGGGAAATGTCAGGGAAATGGAATAATTTGCTGTGTGAATGCAGCCAGAGACACACTTTTCTCACTCTCCCATATTACTATAACTTGGGATCTCTTGGGGAAATTGATCAGCTGTAAATTCAGGACAAACAAAAGCAAGTACTTTAAACAACACAAAACTGATGGATGGAGCCTGGGGAGCTGCTGCATCTCACATCTGCCACAGCATCGCCTGCACCTGCCTTCACCATCCTGGTGACTTCCAGATGTTTGGGACTACAGTTCCCTTCCTCTAACAAGGCCATGCTATCTTGGCTTGGTGGGGATTGTAGTCCAGAATAACTGGAGGGCACCAGGTTGCCAAAGGCTGGTTTAATTATTTTTTTTTTTAATGAACTCTTTTCCACTTTTAAAGCAATCATATTTTTTTAGAGTGTAAGTCTCACTGGGTTGGCTCAATCAGTAAAGCATGAGACTCTGGATCTCAGAGTCGTGGGTTCGAACCCCCCATTGGGCAAAAGATTCCTGCATTGCAGCGGGTTGCACTAGATGACCCTCGGGTCTCTTCCATGTTCTATGGAAGCGATTCTATGAAAGGCTTTAAAACAAAATATCAAACACTCTGCATCCGGCTTGCCATGCTTCAATCAAAGCCCAGGGGAAAGCAGCCCAAAGGCATGTTACTAGAACCCTGATACCTGTGGCCAGGTTATCATTGTGCAGGAAGGGTCAAAGCTGGTACACCTGCAGCTTTTGAGATTTGGTTCAGGGTTTGGAGAGTCCGTTTCTGAAAGTCTTTCCTGATGTCCCAGTGCAACTGTATTTCTACATCTGGTTTATGGGGGTTTGGGGCGTCTGCATGACATCTGGATCCTGAGGTCTTTCCTCAGTGCTGTCACAAACCACCCATGGGAAGTGGCATCAAACTGCACTGTCAGTTGCAACTATCTTACCCCCTATAAAAAGTCAAGGGATGTTTTCAGCTTGCTACCATTTTTAAGGGCTAAGAACTCGAGCTTTTGCACAGAGTAGCACCTTTCCATGTCAGTCAAGCCTCTCTGCCAGCAGAGGCAATTACCTGGATTCTTGCGCTTGTGTCTAAATCAACACTTAACCCTGCCAAGATGGCATCAATTAGCAATATATATGGCCACTTCCAGGCAGCAACTGAGAAGTTGTTAGCTTTTCTTTTATGGTTTCAAGGGCCTTCTGACAATTGTCAGTCCATTGCTCTCTCCATTCTCTCCCTGTTTCCTGTTTCCTGACTATTAGGAATGATGTTAAACGTCTAGCAATAGCTGAATTTTTATCCTCACCAGAACCTTGGGAGGTAGGTTAGGCAGAGAGACTATGACTGGCCCATGGTCACCCAGTGAGCTTCATGGCTTTGTGGGGATTTGAACCCTGGTCTCTCTGGTCCTAGTCTGACACTCCAACCATTACACAACACTGGCTCATGCTGTGCTAGTGTGTTCCATAAGCTCATTTTCTGTTGTGCAAAATAAGTGCTTCTGCTTGTCAGCCTTAAGCCACATAGCCAGGTGGTTGTAGCATCTTTCCCTGTGGACAATAGAATTTATCCAGGGAAGGAGGGGCATGGAGAAAAGACATGGGGCTACTACAGACACCAGGCTCCCCAGGTGGTTGCTTGCCAACTACAGTTAATTTACTCCTTAGTAAATGGTAAATGTCTGCATTTTACTCTACGTTGTGCACTTTCCTAGCTACAAAAAGGCTTCCAAACAGTGGCAAAGGCCCTCTGGGCATTTCTGCATTGCACGCTGTTCTGCGGCTATAATGATCTGATTGCACATGCAGGCTGTTCGGTGAATGAGGACGCTGTTCATTATTTATTTTTAGCCTCCGTGTTCCGTCATTCAGTGCTTTGCCTCTTTCGTTGCAACCCATCCAACTTGCAAAATGGATTTCTATATTGAATATTATCAGGCAGCGGCCATATGTGATTTCCCTTTTCTTAATGCTAATGAATCTAATAGCATGCTATTATCAGGATTCCTTTATAATGTACATTTTTATGGATGGGCTGCTAGGCAAATCTTTGTTAACGAAAACGAGGAGATAGGTGTGATAGGTATGCCAAGCAATGATCTAGCTTAATGTATTCTTTAATTGTTCGTCAGTAATTAATGGATTTGGATGGTTAGGTGGAATTGAACTAGACTGATATAATGGGGCGGGGGAGAACCTCCTGTTTTGAACAGGACCTGTAAAACATGGTGATTTTTGTGGATTCTTTTCCGTGCATAACCTTTTGCAACTCTGTGCTAGATTTCAGGGGACATATTGATCTTCAGCTCAACAGTGTTGCAGATATTCTCACTGCTACACCTGCAGCTCGGGCAAAAGACCCTGTGAGCAAAGGCTGCAGCATTTGAGGTGAGTAAGAGAGGACTTGAAGGAAGTGTATAAAAGAATGGCATGGAGAAAGTGGGCAGAGAAATGTTTGCCTCCCTTTCTCATAATGCTATAACTTGTAGACATCCCCTGAAGCTGAATGTTGGAAGATTCAGGACAAAAGAAACTATGCCTTCACAATAGTACATTAACTATGGAACTCGCTCCCATAGGAGACAATGGTGGCCACCAACTTAGCTGACTGAATAAGAGGGAAAGGCAATGGCTAAACCCTGATGGCTATGTTCTGTTTCTACTGTTGGAGGCAGTAATGCTTCTGAACAGGGGCGTAGGAAGGGGGGGCAGGGTCAGTCTGCCCCTGGTTCCATCATGGAGGGGGGTGACAAATTCTCAAGGAACAATTACTGCCCTACTAGTCGTTAAGAGTTGTCAACAGGCTCATCTCAGCTATCTGCCAATCACCCATTCCCACCACCCTTCTGAGTAATACCCCTCCCCACCTTCTCACTATATAGAAGGATCTGGCAACTTCTGTTTCAGTGTATCTGAAGAAGTGTGCTTGCACACGAAAGCTCATACCAAGAACTAACTTAGTTGGTCTTTAAGGTGCTACTGGAAGGAATTTTTTTGTTTTGACTATGGCAGACCAACACGGCTACCTATCTGTAACTGCCCTACTAGGGCGGTTCATAAAAAACTTATTTTTTAAAAATGCCTGCAACAAAGGTCTTATCTTACTACACTAGGGATTATATAGCTGTACATGAAATTTCATGCATATCAGTTAATATATTGACCCTCCTCCACGAAAATAGCTATTTACTTGGCCGTTTTCCTATATCGTGAAGGTTGAAATTTCAATTCAGTGAAGCACTTATTGTTCCCAACCCTAACCCTCTAATTAGACTTTAATTTGATTTTGACATGTTTTTAGGAGGTAATTTAATTATTGTTTGATTTTATACCAATGTTATGTATCTGATGTTAGCCACCCTGAGCCCGACTTTGGCCGGGGAGGGCGAGATATAAATAAAAGTTGTTTATTATTATTACTTATTAGTATTCCTTTGTAAGAAAATATGAAATAACGTAAAACCATTTTTGCAGGCAAAAAAAAAAAAATCAATGGGGGAGTGACAAGAAATTTTCCGCACTGGGTACCACCTGACCTTCCTACGCTTCTGCTTCTGAATGCCAGTTGCTGAAGACTGCAGGAGATGAAAGATGCTCTTGTGCTCAGGTTCTGTTTAAGGGCTTCCTGTAAGCATCCGGTTGGCCGCTGTGAGAACAAGATGCTGGACTAGATGGGTCCTCAGCCTGATCCAGCAAGCTATTCTTATGTTCTTATGTCTTGGATCTTTCCAGTGCTGTGTATGCATCATTTAGTTACTAAAAGATGCTGGACATCTTTAAAAGGCTATCAACGGCTACTTAAAGCAAAACTGCATCAAGAGGAGGCTGCAGGACATTCAAAGGTGCAGGAAAATGGTGCAGATGTATATTGTAGCATTCTGACCAGACAGTGCCTTAAAATCTTGATCTTGTTTGTCCTCACAACAACAGTCCTTTGTGGCACATCAATATAATTCCTGTTTTACAGCTGGAGAAACTGAGAGGGAGGGACTTGTGACAGCCACCCAATGCATCACTTGAGACACAATTCTTCCAGTTCAGATTCCAATACTCTGTTCCCTGAAAGCTCCCAAGTATTGCTTTTTCTGGAGACCTGCTGTGTGAAACATCTAGAGCTTTGCTGAATGTTCTACTGAGCATTATTATCCCACATACAGAGCTTGTGGGGAGTTCAGACTCTGAATGAAAGCATCCCCTAATAGCAGTTAGGAGGCCTTGTTCATCTGTAGCATTCTATTTGCCATCCTCTGGATTCCAGCCCCTATTTCTGATAACCTTATCAAAGCTTTTTGGGTGTTTTGCACCTGCTTCAGGTTGCAATCTAATGCACACTGACCTGGGAATAGAGTTCCAAATAAACATGCATAGGATTGCAATGGACACATTTCTTTGCATTTGTGTTCTCTTTCCATTCATTGCTGGCTTTGCTCATTATTCAGGGAAATGTAGTGGATCCAGCTGATATTAATCAGCATGAGGATAGAAGTCTGCTCTGGAATCCAAAACCTCTCACTGGTTTGTGAGGCCCTGAGCTGCCAACCAGTTTCCTCTGTCTCAGCAGCAGAGGAGCTGCGCTATTCAGTCCTGCCTCCCTTTGTTCCACAGCACCCACAATAAACAGTGCATTTTGCTTCCATGCCAAGTGTGTATGTGTTCAAAGGTTGAAATTGCTGGAACGAGACACTCTGATGCCCCCTATAAATGAGCAGTCCCTGCCCTCCTCCCTCCCTCTCCCTCTCTCACTTGCTGTTTTCAGAAACTCAACAGCAGTCTTGGATTTGAGAGGTAAAAAAAAAATCTAAGTGTAAAAAAGAACCCTTTCCCCAAATTTAATCAGTAAGGGTCACTTAAGTGACATGCCAAAGATAACAATGACAGCCATCCAGACCGTAGCAGCTTCTAATGGAGCAATGCTGCCATCTACGGACAAACAGAAATAAAGACAGTCTCCTCACTCCCATCAAGGCCAAAGACCTGCCACAGAGCTTGAAACAAAATTCCTAAATGAATTTTAGCATTTTAATACCTATTGCTGGGTGCTAATGCTTACGTTTCTACTGCCTTGATTCCATTTAATTTAAACAGTTATAATATTATTCCCTATTGTCCTATAACTGTCCAAGTCACACCATTGCTCTATTGAGATAAGTATGGTCTACTCTACACTGACTGGATTCATCTCTCCAATTGGGTATGTTTAGCCTGGTAAAGAGGAGACAGAGAGGAGATATGATAGCCATCTTCAAATGTCTGAAGGGCTGCCTATCACATGGAAGATGGAGCAAGCTTGGTTTCTCCTTCTCCAGAGGGTAGGACCCAAACCAACGGATTCAAATTATAAGAAAGGAGATTCTGACTGAACATCAGGAAGAACTTTCTGACAGTAAGAGCTGTTCAACAGTGAACAAACTGTCTCAGAAGGTGGTGGACTCTCCTTCCTTGGAGGTTTTTAAGCAGAGGTTGGATGGCCATCTGTCGTGGATGCTTTGGCTGAGATTCCTGCATTGCAGGGGGTTGGAGAAGATGACCCTCAGGGTCCCTTCCAACTTTCCAGTTCTATGATTCTATGTACAAATGCAAATTTAGACATAAATGCCATGATTTAAATAGAAGTATAATACATCTCACCATAGTGGGGAAGACCCTGACCAGGTGCTAACTCTTTATGGGCAACTTTAAGGTCCCTGCTGCTCTCCCCACTTAAGGTTGTTTATCTTAAGAACATAAGATGAAGCTGCTGTATCAGACCAGTGGCCCATCCAGGCAAGCATCCTGTTTTCACAGTGCCTGTGGAAAACCCTCAAGCAGGACCCGGGCACAAGAGCACTCTCGCCAGTGTGGTCTAATGGTTAAGAGCGGTAGACTCGTAATCTGGTGAACCAGGTTCGCGTCTCCGCTCTTCCACACACAGCTGCTGGATGAAGTCTCTCGGCCCCACTCACCTCACAGAGTGTTTGTTGTGGGGGAGGAAGGGAAAGGAAAATGTTAGCCGCTTTGAGACTCCTTCTGGTAGTGATAAAGTGGGATATCAAATCCAAACTTCTCCTCCTCCTCCTCCTCCTTCTCCTCCTCCTCCTCTTCTTCTTCTTCTTCTTCTTCTTGTGGCTTCCAACAACTGGTATTCAGAAGCATTTCTGCCACAGATTCTGTTGGCAGAGCACAGTCACCATCTTCACTGGATGTCCACGATATCTAGTGTTATGAGGGGGGGACCTTTTCTCTATATGCTTCCTCCATACCATGCATAATTTTATAAATTTCTATCATTTTACTTCTTAACTCACCTTTTCTGCTAAACTAAACAGTCCCGAATGCTCAATTTTTCCCTTGTAGGGCAATTGCTCCATCCCTTTGACCATTTTGCTTGCCCTTTCCTGAACTAACTGGCTTTTCATATTTTGATGGAGAGTCCTCTCTAAAGCATGGCACATGGCGACCCTGATGTTCAGGTGAGTTAGACTGAAAATACTGACTTATCAAACACTACTACTCACTGAGTCGCACATGTGTTTGGGGGACACCATGAGCCCACAAGAACAGGGTTCCAGACCCTCATTCCTCCCCGCCCCCTTCTTTCTCCCTTTAGCTACTAACTGGATCTGAAATTGATTAAAATTCAGATTTTAGCCTATGCCTTTGCAATCAAATTAAAGCTGGGAGTTTGGCAGTAAAAAGGTCATTTTCATTATGAAGCTTAATCCAAAATCTGCATTCGGGTGTGGGTGGGGTAGCTTGAACCCTTAGGCCTTTGCATTTAAACTTCAGCCCTTGCAGCAGTTTTCAATATTTTGACACCCAGGCATTTTCATTTCAGAAGCATCCAAGCGTGCCTTCTGCATACTAATTAAACGAATGTGAAGCAGCAAAGTACTTGATTCCTCCCTCCAGCTGACTGCATACTTGCCCTTGGCTCCGGACAGTTTCCTAAAATGGGAATTGAAACTGGTTGAGCTGGCCAAGGATAGTTGGGTGCATTTCGAACTGAGAGCCCCCCATCCCTCCATCCAGGCTCCAGCATGTTTCCTCCTGCACCACCAGAGTACATGTCTTTCATGATCTACATAGATGGAACCAGGGACAAAATCCAGGAAGGGGCAGGATGCCAACATACCGGAGTATTTTAGAAGGTGGATCCAGTCTACCTTGCTGTATGTGGTGTCACTATTTTAGTTTATTAACTGCCCTACACACTGAGGTGGTCCCAGGGCAGGTTACAACAACTAAAACACAATACTGAAAATAGATGAAAACAATTTGCAATCATAAAAATAGGGTTTGTCTCTAAAATATACATCTTGGATGCTAAAAGCCAGGGCTGAGAGGTGTCTCTCCAGCATTTCCTGAATGCTGCATAATGAAGATGCCAGGCACAGCTCTGCGGGGAAGGTGTTCCACAACTTAGGGGCTGCCACAGAGAATGCCTTCCCCATTAGCCACAACCCCCTCAGCTTCTGAGGGCAGTGGAACAACCAAGAGGGGTGCCAGGCTTTGGGGAATTGGCTTCCTCCCCCGTGGTAGTAAATAAGATCAAACAAAAGGCACGTCTTACCAGTTTGATTATTTAATAATCATAGTGAGAGGGAAAAGAACACGTCTCCCTAGAAATGGTGGTGCTCCCAATTAAGGCTTACTCCCCCCCGTCCCTATTAATCTATGTCACTCCTACCTCTTGTAATCTGAGCTTGTACCCTCTGCACTTACTGTTCTGAGACTTTATGAGCGCTTCGTGACTTTGGGGAGATCAGAGGAATGCTGTCCAACAATTGTGAATCTGTTAACCCTCTCTTTTCCAGTGTTTCTTCACCTAGCTGTTCCCCATCCAGTATTTCCCAGCTTCTGTCTCCGGAACTATGCTCCTCTGCAAGCCACTGTTCCAAATCTATACTGTCCTCCTGATTCAGGATCAGGATCACAATCAAGGGGAGGGGTGGCTCCCACCATTCTTCCTCAGTGCAGCCCTCCTCATGGCAGTCCCTGGCAAGGGGCACTCTCTTAACCATACCACACAACTGTCCTTTTTTAAACAGGACATCCCAGAAATCTGCTCCACTTCCCAGTGGGGAGGAGTTCTGGTGGACCATGTGGCCACCCACTCCCCTCCGGGGGTGAGGGACGAAGTCCTGCGTCCCCCAGAGGTTCCCAGCCATGTCATTCTCCTGCCAGCCAATCCAATGGCTGGGGGGGCATTTAAACTGAGGCGCGAGCCGGAGAGCTTCCTATTGGCTCATTTCCTTGATCTGCTTGGTTTTGCGCTGCGCTCCCAGCTGTCTCTTTGCTCCAGCTGCCTGCCTTTTCAGGGGAGCACTAGGCTTTGGGGGGAGTTGCCGTTCCAACCCCCATGCTAATGGCTTGCCTCGCACTTCGGGAGAGCAGCTATCTACCGCTCTACAGCTGTCCCATGGCTCCTGGAAGGCAGCATGCAGAGGGGATTCCCCCTATAATACACAGGTTTTCTTTTAGTGTGAAAGTGCTTGTGTGGGTGGTCTGTTGGGTGAGCTAGGAGGCGGCGCCATAGAGCGTAGTCTCAACAATCCTCAGGTTTCTTTGCTGTGAGTGTTGGTGTTCTGTGAAGTGGTGTGTGTGTGTGCTGGGAGTTGAACGGAGCCACGTTCCCTTTCTCAGGCTTTCCCAGTTGTAGCATTTTGGGGGGCTATTACTGAGGCTTTACAATAAAGTTAAATCACTGAGCAGTGCCAGATTCCGGAAGTATGGCAATAGCAGGGAGCAGCCAGTGGCAGGTGGCAGGCAGGTGGGTGGTGGCAGCAGGTGAAGGTGTGTGAGGGCCCATCAGCAGGGTGGTGCAGGCAGGGGAGTGGTAAGAGCCCAGGGAGGGAGCAGGAGCAGGAGCAGGAGCAGGAACAGGAGGGAGCCAAGAGAGATGGGTTGTGTTCCAATTTGCCTCACCCCTAGTATTTACCATTTGGAATGGTCCAAGCGACTATGCAAATTTGATCCTCAATAGGTCACCACACTGCCTTTCTCTTTGCAATGACAGAATGCATAAATGATTAACCAGTCCAGTGCTGATTCCAGTAATGTCAGCCTTCCTTTTCTGTCATTTTCACCCACAACTGTACCAATAATTCGAGCACCAGAAAGTCCCAGTGCTCAACCCAAAGCAAACTGACAGTGGCTGATAAATTGGCTATGTAACTAAATCCAGCCCAAACTGGTATGTGCTGCCCAAATTCTTCTCTGACTGTGGCAAATTAGTGTTTATTTTCTAGTTTATTTATGGTCCCCTACATTTCGATCATCCATCTCAAAAGCTTCTCCTTGTGGTGAAATTTGCCCTGTTAAATTATTAAAATGTTATCAAGGCCAAGCAGACATGCTCAGTATTTTTCTTCCTACTGCTGAATAAACTGTTGTATAATTCAATTTTTGTTCCACTTTCTTCCCTTACTCTAAGAAATGCCCAACAAGTCCTTCTTTGCTTATATGGGAATGCTTTTTTTTTTTTTTTTTTTTGCTACATCTTCTTCAGTATTTAGCATAACAAATTAGGTTTCTAAAATAAGAAATCATAATAAATAAAAAGACTCTTCTTTTATGAACATTTCCTCTTAGCTAATTGTAATATCAATGAAATAACATGGAATTCAAATTGCTGGTTCTCTGTGTCTTAGGTCCTGCACCACAGATAGATACTTGATATTGTTGCTCTAAAACACTTGGGCTTGCTTCAGACATAACAGAAAATTATGATTTCCTATCACAAGAAGGTGTTGTAATAAGCCTCAGGTCCATGCACTCCTCCTCCTCCATTCTACCTTTTTATTGTGTCGGGGGGGGGGAGTTTAAAGTTCCTGCTTGTGATTTGTACCAAACCATGGTTTCCCGTTACATTGAGTTGTGGGAAACTATGGTTTGCTCACATAGATGGTTATAACAATGTGGTTTCAGGTCTACAGCATCTCATATTTGGGTGTAAAAGGAAATGGTAGTTTGTTCTGACCCAAAAATAGAAGCTTTTTACTTCTTCCCTTGTGTGAAGGGGAGAGAAAGCACATAGTTCCATGGACTGTTACAGCAGATTCTCCTAAAAGGAAGTTGTGTTCTTTGGTTATATCTGAACAAGGCCTTTGAGTCTGCACTTAGGAATAAGGTCATTATATTCTGGTACGGGTGCTTGTGAAACTTGGGGGGGGGGGAGTGAATTCGATGCAACAGCAATAACCAATATGTATTGCAGATGTGTAAAAATATAAAACAGTTGCATACATAAAAACAGTTAGAACTATTGGGTGGATGGATGGATGGATGGATGGATGGATGGATGAGATAGATAGATAGATGACAGACAGACAGACAGTGATAGATGATAGATAGATGATAGATATAGAGATAGATGATAGATATAGAGATAGATGATAGAGATAGAGAGAGAGATAGAGAGAGAGAGAGAGAGAGAGAACAAAAGCACATACATAAAAGCAATGCAAATCCAAGACCGATGCCAACTGGTATAAAGTTGTCCATTTAGAAGGGTTGTTGAAAGAGGAACATATTTTACAGGCAATTGAATAGAGGTGGGTATCATTGGTGCACTTATTACATCTCAGCCTGTCTGTCTTTCTTTGACACACACAAACACACACACTGGGAAGCAGATAGATTGGGGAAATATTTATTGATTTCTTTATTCTGTCCAAAATATTTATAGCCCTATTGTTCATGGCAGCTTATGAAAACAATAAAACACTAAATATATCAGAGCATACCCAATTCCCCGGAGTCTGTGTGGCCTACCGCAACCCTGTAGTCAATGACACTGTGGTTTTGCAGATTGCCTCTCTCCACCTAGGGGACATAGGTACATAAAAGGAAGCTTTTCTGTGTGTATCCTGTTTTGATGAAAAACCCCGAGTGCAAACCAATGATGTTAACAGTGGCTCTTTCTTGGATCCAGCTGTTGCAAAATTGCTTTAAAACTACTTGAACTTCACAGTACTGGCATGAAGTGCTCTTCCACCAAGTGCCGCTCCTGAAAAATGCAGTAAGATGCAACACTTTTGTATAATCATATTTCCAGCTCAGCCCAATAGGCGACATACATGCCCAGAGCAGGCTGTTGCTTGCCTATCCCTACCACGATGAGAACCCACACACTCTACATACAAAAAATCAGACCCAAACTGGTACTGCAGGTGCCATTTCTTCCCAGATCCAGCTGGTACGTCTGCATATGTGTGTAGTTCTGTTAGAAAAACAAGCAAAGTATCCAATACATTTGTGAAGAGGGGTGTTGCTGTCCCTACAGCTGCACAGTCAGTTGCAACATAGGACGATGCCTTATTACTAAGTCAGTCTGTTGGTGCATCCAGTTCAGTATTGTCAACACTGGCCAGCAGTGGCTCTCCAGGGTCTCAGGCAAGGAAGAGGTCTTTCCTAGGCCTATTTGCAGACGCCAGGGACTTTGCATGCAAAGCAGATGCTCTCCTGCTGAGCTATGGCCTATTCCTAGTGCAGCACATTGAGCAATTTTCTGACATAGCCACGTGTGAGTGATCTCAGCCATGTGTACACTGCCGTTCCATAAGTGCAAATTTTGGAATATACCAAATTCTAGCATGATCCAATTTTGAGCAGGACACAGAGGAGGAGGCAGCTGTCCCAAGTCAAAGGGTGCTGAAGTCCAACCCAGATCCCAGTGCCACACCTGAGCAAAAGCAAATTCAGACTGGGATAAATTTTCAAAAGTTCCACTTATTTCAGAATTTTATAAAATGAAGTTTGGAAGTCTCTGTAAAGAGCAGGCTACATAGACCTTTTTTCTAACCCAACAATGTAGATCATTTACCCAGAGGTAGGATCAGAAAGAGACACCTAGTACTGGCCACAGGAGCTTTTCTCTGTTTCTCTGAACTGCCCCTCTGTTCGGAACAAAGTTGTTACATTGAGACCTGCCATTCTGTTTGCTGACCATCTGTCATGTATGATTTGGCAGAGATTCCTGCATTGCAGGGGGTTGGACTAGATGACCCTCAGGGTCCCTTCCAACTCTACAATTCTATGATTTTTATGATTCTATGGCCAGACAAATTCTGAATAATTGCACTGGACTCCCTTGCCTGTATGTTGTCTTTTTATTTACTCTGATAGCTGCTTTCCAGATAAATGGACAAATTGGATAAATGGGGGTTCTTCTGTGTGCTAAGAAGATGTTGTTAGTAAACAGACATTAATGCTGTGATTAACTTTAGAAATCATATGCATTTTTCATGGTTCTTTACTCCTACAGATCCCACAATTCTCTCCTCAAAGCTCATCTTTTAAAACTGCACTTGTGAGGTTTTATGATCAATAGTGTTTGGCTGCTGTTGACTGTTGAGGGCATTGCATCCATGAAGCCTTGTACTGCAATGCAAGGATGCTTAAAAAAAAAATTGAGAAGACTCAAAAACAGCACTTCCTGTTGTGGCTTTTCTGGACTCCCAAGTTCCCTCTGTCTTTGTCTTAACCCGTTGCCCAAAATGCATCACTATTCATTCATCAACTGCATATTGTGAGAATAGTATTGTGCTTTGAGCCAGGACTGGGAAGAAAGGGGGAAACTTGTTGATGCTAAAATCCAAATGGAAAGGATCACAAGAAACTCTGAAAGAGATAGGCTTCCTTTCCCACCAGAGGTGTTCAATATAGCAAGCACAGTAGGAAGAAAGAATTTACAAAATGAAGCTCCATTTCAAAGATATCTCAAATCATCAGCCATTGCTCTTGGGAATTCTATTTTATTTTCAGTTTCAGGTGTTCCTGTGGTCTTGTCTGTCCATTAGGAGGGGATCTCTGAATTCTGTGTGGAGATTAGTTGTTTGAATTTCACCTGAACTGATGCTAGAGAAATTGGATTGTATTTGTGCTTTGAAGTCTCTTTTTTCTGGGGATGTTGTCATCATGACAGCAGCTTGTGGTACAGTATCTGATCCATTTCCCTTCTGGCTGAAAACATATAAGCCCATTTTGCCTTTGCCTCTGAACAAGGCATAGTTGGGAGAAAACTTTAATTTGAGGGGCCCCCCACACCCTCTTTTTTACAAGCTAAGCTTCTGACGTCCAGACCCTGCAAAGATGATGCAGGGATCAAGCTATATAAGACACATTCTCTCTTTCTCTCTCTCTCTGGCTAGGAAATGCTTCAAACTGCTTATTGTAATTTAAATTTGATCAGTGAGCTGCATTCCTTGTGCTGGAGGGTGAGGGTTATTGCTGCAATTCACAACTTCTGATGCATATGGATGGGGGGGGAGTCTGTTTGAACTTGCAAAAGAGGCAAGAATTAATCTAATGTGACTGCATTTGTGATGAATACTCCCTTTGCCACCCTTATACTGGGATTCATAGCAATGTGGTGTTTAAACAAATGTAATTAAATGCCCATGTAGATAACACTTTTTGGCAAATAAAATCTACATTTTGCAAGACAAGAATTTACTTGGAATTATACAAACTTTGAAAAAAAGAAAAGCAAGCATGGGAGTCAAGAAGATCTTACATGTGAGTTAGAGACACCACATAATGTTGGCTAATAATCTGCTTATTTTTTGCCCTTTTTAGACCATGATTGCAAATATCAATCTTTTCTCCATGTGTTTATTCATTAGTTATTATTTTATTTCAGGTGACTTCATGCATGTGCTACTTTTAATTTAATCATATATTCTCTTACCCAACTATCCCTTCGTTCTTTTCATATTAAGCTGTTTTTGAGAGTTGCACATGTATATTCCTTCCTGAGAACAACCTTGCTTTGAAATAAGCTTCCCTTTTTGTCTTACTAGCTTTCTTTGTGCAATGACATTTAAAGGGCTGCTTGCACTTTGTAAATCTGCCTGGACCTTATGATCAGCATCAAAGCCCGGCTGATGGGCCTGTCAGCAAGATCAATTAGATTAGCTGGCCCTAGAGACAAGGCCTTTTCACTGGTGGCTCCGTATATGTGGAGTGCTGCCCCTGGAGATACACATCCTGCCATGACTTTTTAAAGGACCTTTAACAGCCCAGGTGTCAGTCAGCTGACCAATTTTTTTCAGACTACAATTCACCTAGGTCCTGTTCGCCAGCTCCAGTTTTACTCTCACTACTTAGTTTGAAAGGTTCACATATTTGAGCTGGTTATTATTTGTAGTCAGCCAAAATCCTGCCACTCTTGCAGATGCAGACTCCTCAAGGGACTGAGAAGTTAGCTTCTCTCACTCCAAAGTCAGGTTTTGAGGACACTTGGAAGCAGCAAGAATCCCCCTTGAAATTTTGAGTGTTTTCAAAGCATGTTGTGAATAGAGAGAGAGAGAGGCCCTCTTCCTCCCCCAAGTCCTCTGTATTCCGAAGGGGAGGAGGGAGGGAGGGAGGGAGAGAGAGAGAGAGAGAGAGAGAGAGAGAGAGAGACTGATTCTTTTGAACAGCATGGTCTGATTATGAATATATAAAATTAATGTGAACAAAACCTGTTGTCTTCCAGCAGGTTTCTAGTCATTGTGGCTAGGGATTGGGGAAAGAAAGTAGGTTTTGTACCTAATAGTAAATGGGGGGTGGGATTATTCCATTCACATTTAAGGATGGATCTATCAAATTCACAATTTCCAAAAATAATATGTGAACTGAAAAACAGCTAGCCTTTAAAATTCACACTTGTCCATATTTTGTGATGCAGCCCTCCAACCACCCAGTGTTTACAAAAATGTATATATTAGGGGAAAGTATGCACAAAAATAGGGACGTGGGTGGCGCTGTGGGTTAAACCACAGAGCCAAGGACTTGCCGATCAGAAGGTTGGCGGTTCGAATCCCTGGGATGGGGTGAGCTCCCATTGCTCAGTCCCTGCTCCTGCCAACCTAGCAGTTCGAAAGCACATCAAAGTGCAAGTAGATAAATAGGTACCGCTCCGGCGGGAAGGTAAATGGCGTTTCTGTGCGCTGCTCTGGTTTGCCAGAAGCGGCTTTGTCATGCTGGCCACATGACCCGGAAGCTGTACGCCGGCTCCCTCAGCCAATAAAGCGAGATGAGCGCCTCAACCCCAGAGTCGGCCAGGACTGGACCTAATGGTCAGGGCTCCCTTTGCCTTTACCTATGCACAAAAATGAATATATTTGTATGCCTTTTGTATGGGGAAATGGCTTGCCAAACTAGTCAAATTATTCAAAACTGCATATAAAAATGTGTTTATATTGAGAAAAGCATACAAACATGTTGATGAATTTTCATGAGGGTTTTTTTTTAATGCAAATTGCTGCAGAAATGTCGTGAACTGAACTTGAGCATGGAAAATTAGAGACTGGGAGAAATGAAATTGACAGTTCTCTCTATTCCTAGTGCTTAATTTGTAGTTCCTGAAATGATTTGCAAGTCCAAATGCAGTTTATTTTTGTTGTTGTTTAGTCGTGTCCGACTCTTCGTGACCACACAGACCAGAGCACGCCAGGCATTTCTGTCTGCCTCCCGCAGTTTGGTCAAACTCATGCTAGTAGCTTCGAGAACACTATCCAACCATCTCATCCTCTGTCGTCTCCTTCTCCTTGTGCCCTCAATCTTTCCCAACATCAGGGTCTTTTCCAGGAAGTCTTCTCTTCTCATGAGGTGGCCAAAGTATTGGAGCCTCAGCTTCAGGATCTGTCCTTCCAGTGAGCACTCAGGGCTGATTTCCTTAAGAATGGGGAGGTTTGATCTTCTTGCAGTCCATGGGACTCTCAAGAGTCTCCTCCAGCACCATAATTCAAAAGCATCAATTCTTCGGCGATCACCCTTCTTTATGGTCCAGCTCTCTCTTCCATACATCACTACTGGGAAAACCATAGCTTTAACTATACGGACCTTTGTTGGCAAGGTGATGTCTCTGCAGTTACCCTCTGAAATTTACATTTCTCCAAATTTTGGAATTCAGATCTCCAATGAAAAACTGATTGATAATGGGTTAAAATGAAAAAAATCAAGGTTAGACTGTTAAGATAAATTATAGAATAAAAATTGAGAAAGATGGGAAGAATTTGCTGAAATAGTGAATTGAACTAGAATACAAAAAAAGGGAGGTGTGAGGAGGTCGATGAAACAAGTAAAGGAAAGGTAAAGATATGGAATATTGGATGTCTGTTTTAGTTTCTTCTTTGTTTTTCTTTTTTGCTGTATTGTTGTATTGCTTTTATATTTTTTTTGTTTTTTCTCTCTTTTTATTGTTGTTTTTTTTCTTTTTTCTGTAATTTTTAAACTTTTAATAAATATCATTTTAAAAAAAGAAAAAGAAAAACTGTGTATAAGTAATGTGCATATTTAGGGGAAAGTGCATAAATTGGGGGAGGGGATTATATTGGGGAAATTGCTTCGATAAATGTGAATATTAGAAGAAATGCACACGAAAATGCTGACATTTTTGGGATGGCCTTTTTTAAAAAAGAAAGAAAGAAAGTAACACATTGCAAATGGCTGCAGAAATGTGGTAAACTGAACTTAAGGTTGGGAAAATGAGAAAAATCGTAACTGGCAGATTCATCCAACCCATGAGTACTCAATTCCACTAGTTTCTCTGATCCTATCCTCTAGTTTTATAAAAATACAGAGACAGAATCACTGTGCACAGGTAGCCCCTTTCGAACAGAGACTATGCTTTGCTAGAACAATACAAATAAATTTTGTATTTTTTGTCACCTGCTGATCCTTGACAACTTGGTCCACAGAGACCAGATACATCAGAGAACCAGGCAGGTAGGACAGGTTGACCATCTAAGAACAATTTGAAGGTGTTTATGTGTGTTCCCAAGAGTTCCACATACAGTATCTTTCTGGGAAGTATGAATGCATCTTCTCTCTATACAGAACCCTTTGCACTTGCTTTGCTCGTTCAATTTGCATCCCCCTCCTTGGCTTTGATCACAACGAAGGCTCTCCCCTGTGGCCTCAGCACTGTACTTGCTATAATTGCAACTGAATCCATAGAGATTGGATAATGGGCTATTGATGTTCATTATGTTCTAATTCTCTCCCTGCACCACCTTTACATTTCCTGTCACCCATTGGCAGGTAATCCTCAAGTGACCTTTTGGAGAAGTGCATCCATAGAAACTACTTGGTATTCAGAAGCTCCAGAAGTGCATCTAGAATTAGCAACTACTCCAGGTTGCTCTCTGATCATTTTGCAATGTGCCACTTCACATCCCTTAAAGAGTCTGATTCGGGAAGTAAACGGGGTTTGGAGCAGGTGAAACATTAAGTAATTACAAATTATTGGGACACTTCATGGTGTAAGGACTCTTCAAATAATTTTAAATTGCTCTGCACTAATTGTGATCAGTGCTGCGTACACTTCCAGCACCTCTTCAGATTGACAGCAGTGTTGTATTTTAGTGCCTGACGTACAGAGCCAAGGCTTTTTAAAAAAAGATCAGATCTTGTTTTCGTTTTTTAAAAAAAAGTTAAATACTTCTCTGCAAAAGAATTGAAGATCATTTCAAAGTCCTAGCACACTGACTTTTATTTTTCTAGCGGAATGGTACGCTAACTGAAAGGTCAGAGTGGGTGAATTCATAATGCTGCTTACCATGACTTCACAACTTATAAAGTAGCACTATATGCGTTGGCAGCTAAGAAGCTCAGGAGAAAAGAACTAGATAAAATAGTGGTCAATTGCAAAGGTGATTTGGACATTTAAGCTGGCACATTCTATCTGAGACCCCCCCCCCCCCCCCGCTATTCTATCGTATGCAACAAATAATTTCTATGAGACGTGACCATGGTTTATTGTATTTGCAGTGTCTGATGTTTTTATGGTTTTTATGGTTATTGTTGTTTTTCTTTTTGTTTCCTTTGTGAATGATGCCATGGCCTTTGGCTAGTGCAGTAAAGTTTATGATGATGACAGAATGCTGCTTACCAAGTGATAATGCATACAAGTATACAGAGGAGTTGATCATTGGCAGTATCTTTCCATGTGGAGATGAGTCGATGAGACTTTTGTCATGTCTCCATCACAGTTTGGAACTGCAAGGAGACAGGGGCATGGTTACACTCCCTTTGTGTCTCTCTGTCAGCAGAACCCACAGAAATCTGGTCCCACACAAGGATTCATGCACAAGGCAGGAATTTCCCAGTTTGTTAACTATACATTGCCACTCACCTATTCGCCTGCTGGTCAATGTGCAATTATTTAAAGTTGTGTTGGAAAATGGCCCTTAAGACTGCAGTTCAGAATACACTGGCTGGGAACACAGTGGGACTTAAGTTCTTGCCTTTGTGTTGATTAAAGTGTCTGGAGGGATACATTGGGGAATGTCCCTGATGAATGCTCATTTCTTTGGGGGACCCTGTGTGTCATCTGGAGCCCAACAAAGTTTGACTTTTCTTACTTGTTTGGTTACTTGTCCATCTAGTAACTATTTGGATCTGTTGTGATGATATCCAAACATAACTACTGTATCTGTTAAATAAAGATCCCTTTATTTATTTGTTTATTTATTTAATGACTTTGAAGGGTGGTAGATCACTGCGAGTTTTTGATACTTGCTGGTAGATCACAGCCAACTTGAGGTTGGACGTGCCTGAACTAGATGAACATTTGGCTCCCTCCCAACTCTACAATTCTATGATTCTGTGAAATAGTGTCCCTTTTTAGCAATGAACCTTTCAGAAAGCCCCTGGAAACCTTTTGCTAATCTAAAACTTGTGGGTCATCTTGAATTTATATTATTAGTAGTAGTAGTAGTAGTAGTAGTAGTATTTAAAGGGGTTTTTAAAAGAGTAAAATAACTGTAAAATGTGAACACATTGAATATAAACTATTATGGGGTTTTCCCAATAATATGAAGTATAGATTTTCCCAACCTGTGTTCATAGGCTCAGCCACCATATCTACATGATTGTAATATTTCATCATGGATTAGTATAATTTTCATTGATTATACTTCAAAAGAAAGTAAAGGGGATAGCATGAAGTGCAGTTTTCTAGCTTCATTCACAGCAGGACTCAATTCAGCATCCGTGTTTCCTTCTCTCTCAGTCTTCATTTCTCCATCACTGTCATTCATGAAAATATAAAATTGCATGTGTGATCCCTGTTGAGTCCATATGTTTGACTTCGAGATACTGACAGCCCATAAGGTCAATAGACAGATGGCCAACATGCTGAAAAATTGACAGAGCAGAAATTCAGCCGCGATATCCATCATTCAAAGTGACAGGCAAGATAATTATTAACCTTAAACATCTAAGCAATACCATGCTGCTTTTTATGCAGGCTGCGCTATTCTCTCCAAAGTTGGGAGCACACTTAGAAACAAAAAGACAAATGATGCCGACAATTGTAGTGATTTTTAAATGCTGATTGTAAGAAGCCGCATACGTCTAGAGTTTCTCAGAACCCCAGTAAAGAATACTTGCTCTTTATACCAGAGGAAGCCCACCACAGAGAAGCATGATTTGACTTGAAATGTTTAATAGTAATAATTAACCTTCTGCCAGGAGCTATGCCTTTTGCCTGCCTAGCTGGTCCTTTCCTCAGCCTTTAACCATTTCCATGACCCCATTTAATCCCAGCTCTTTTGCTGTTAGTCTTATTTTCAAAAACACCCTCAGAGTGTCTGGCAAGAGATTGCTTCCTACTTGAGGGACGTGTATGCACGAGTATCTAGTTTCCTGGTTGCCTTGCCACCAGATGCCTAAAGTAAGCTGTGAGCTTGCCATTTGTTCTTCAAAGTGGTGTGTGCCTTGTGTTTCCGTAATTTCATTTACTGCCATTCAAATATACACTGCAGAGAGTATTCAGCTCATCAAGAAAGTTTATCCACCGGGGCCTTGCAGTTGTCTTGACATGTAAGGGATTGCTAAAGCCTTGAATCACAGCCTTAGAAAGGGGCACCAAGAGGTAGAGAGAAGAGATGACCTCTGAAGGTGATAGGATAGTTGTTAGGAAGGGCAGTAGCTCAGCAGCAGAGCACCTGTTTGCATGCAGAAAGTCACTGACATCTCCAAGTAAAATCCTGTCTGAAAACCTGTCTGTAATCCTGGAGACTCACAGCCAGTCAGTGTAGATTATACTGGGCGAGATGGAGCAGTGGTCTCTGTCTCAGTATAAGCAGCCTCCTCTGTTCCTATTGGCTTGGGCTAGGCAGAGTGGGAGGAGGTTAGAGGGGAGTCTTAAAAGAGTAGCATAGA
Organism: Podarcis pityusensis; assembly: GCF_964106645.2. Lineage (NCBI taxonomy): Eukaryota > Metazoa > Chordata > Lepidosauria > Squamata > Lacertidae > Podarcis > Podarcis pityusensis. Next base: position 37,572,003 of record NC_138032.1, read on the forward strand.
TAAGGGAAGTGGAAATGGGTTAGTGCCTGAAAAACATGAATAAACCTCATGTAGTTCTCTGTCCTGTGGTACCCCGGGTTACAGACACTTCAGGTTACAGACTCCGCTAACCCAGAAATAGTACCTCGGGTTAAGAACTTTGCTTCAGGATGAGAACAGAAATCGCGCGGTGGCGGCACAGTGGCAGCGGGAGGCCCCATTAGCTAAAGTGGTGCTTCAGGTTAAGAACAGTTTCAGGTTAAGAACAGACCTCCAGAATGAATTAAGTTCTTAACCCAAGATACCACTGTATTTCCTTGGGTTCCCCCCCCCCCCAAAAAAAATAGAATATCAGGACATACCACATAATGGGTGCAATTTTTTTAATAAGAACCACATATGCTGTATACAAGGGGTTCCCTGTATTCTTATTACTGGGCAGATCCAGCTCTGTTTAGCTTCAGAAATGAAACTCCCTGAGGCATCATTCTCTGAGCTTTTGTGACACTCTGCTTGCCTGCTCTCCTCTAACTTAGAGCCACTTTCCATGGTGATTGACTTCCAAAGGGCACTCTAAGAAAATCATTAATGGAGCTCCATGACTGAGTGAAGATTTGACTCCAGATATCCCAGTCCTAGTCAGTCTGACCACTATGCTAGTCTGATTCTTCTCACGAAGTGAGAAAGCTATTGGCAAGGCTGCTTCCCAGCCAAAGGAATGCACGCGGCAGATAGTTAAGTCTTTATTGTCAAAGGTAACACTTACTGTCACTTCTACAGCTCTGGATACCTACACACACCGATCTAGCATCTAGGCAATGATGTTCAGGTCTGCGTTCTATGCAGTAGTTGTAGCAACAGGGTGCCATTCCCCTCCACCAGTTAATGTACCTTCCCCTGATGGGCTGTGCACATGCACCCGGAGACTAAGCCTGCCTGAAAGCTTCCTCTGCTTATCCCATTTCAATCCCCTCCTTGTTCTGGGACACAGTGGGGCAGGACAGAATGGAGAAGCACCAGGCCTGACCTGCCTCTTCCTCCTCTTCTTCTGTCCCACCCTGTGCTCCACCCTCCAGCTCCGAAGCTTCCCTGCCCCCTGACTCTTGCCTCCTGGCTGGAAAAGTTCCCCACAAATCACTGCCCCCCTCTCCCAAGTCAGACGCCAGCCCCTCTTCCCCGATGCACACTCTCTAGCATCCTGCCATACCCTGCCAGCTATACACACCTGTAGTTCTCTAAAGGTTGTTGGACTCCAACTCCCATCAGCCCCAGCTAACATAGTCAATTGTCAGGGATTATGGGAGTTATAGTCCAGCAACAGTAGTTCTGCATCCCTGATTTGTGCCTTTTGTCTTCTTATAGGAAGTGTTGAATTCCTCAGCCAATCCACATCTTACTTTCAAGTAGATGCAAGGATTAATCCTTCCGATGTTATGAATTTTGTCACTCGGGCAATTAAGGGAGCCCTCTCCCAGTGAACGTTTTACTGTAGGAAATGCCCTTCAACTATCTGGAATGTAAGAGTAGTCCCATTGACTTAAACTGAACAAGTCCCATGGTTAACATTAAATATAAAGTGCTTTGCTGGATTGAGATTAGGAGGAGCATGTGCACCACATCAGATTCACATTGAGTTTATAATTAAAGCCTCCTGCCACCGTTATTCTTTCAAGAGCAATTTAATAAGGTACCCATACAATGCAATGCCCTTGTGGTTTGCAAAGCAATATGAAAATCATGCATGCGCATATTCAATGTACACTCGAAGCTGATAAATATGTTCATTCATATGCATGCAGAGTGGTCCTACAAATCAGTCATTTTATATCCTTTACTTACTAGGAAAATTGGAGATGCAAGGTGCTTCTCAAGCTACAACAACAATTATTATCCACAATATAAAAACATCCAAAATTATGTAAGTATCAAAATTAAGAATAAATTGTGAATCCAGCAATTCTGGGATCAGTATTGGCATTGTAGGGTTGTTTATTCTGAAAACATTTGTTTTAAGAGCTTATTATAAATTTTCCTCCTTCAACTGTGCACCTTGGCCTGGTCAGCCACCCAGCCATTGACATTCAGGTCTATAAAAATAAAAGAAGCAGAGTCTCAGTGCTCTCAAAGCTAGAGAACCAGTTACCTTACTGGCTAATCTGTTTTCTTTTCTCCCCATCCCTCTCTTTTTCCCAGCATCGATACAACACCCTCTTCTAGTAGCAGCCCACACCTCCTTCTGCTAAATTTGGATTTTCCTGATCCACACATAATCTGATATTTTAATTTTGTCTCATAATGAAGGGAAGGTTTTTGTTATTTTTGTTGTTTTGTCATTAACTGGGATGTTGCCTCAGGTTTATAGTTCTGTTTTGTAATCTTGAGAATTTGTGTATAATTTACAGCACACTTAAGCACAAGAACAATTTATGCAAGAATATATATATATATCATCCAGTTAATAACAGAACCCAACACCGGCATAATGAAACATCAATAATTGTACAAAAGAAAGTTTATTTTATTGCAGTCCTATGGTCTAGCCTGTTGGGATGCATGACTTTCAGCATGCATATTATAAGACTGTGATGAAGAACTGAAAACTGTGGCTTATATTCCATTTAAGGCATTGACATATACGCTTTTGGTTTGGAGTTGCCACCAGTTTTGCCCAGCAGATCACTTGCTGCTTGCTACACTCAGAAACTTGGTGGGCAAAACTGGATTAAATTGAATGCCTCTCCTCCTTTCATCAGCCAAACCAAGTTGACACATTTATCCAGGATCAAGTCTTAGATTGCCACTTACTGGCCTGGCATTAAGAACATGAGAAAATCCCAAGGGATCAGCTCACTGGCCAACCTGGTCCATCATTTTGTTTCCATAGTGCCCAACCTGATGCCCACACAATCAGGCCGTGAGCATAAAAGCAACTGGTTATTCTGGAGCATACTGTTTCTGGTACTGGGAGTGATTAGTCGTCATGGCCAATAGCCATTGCTAGACTTATCCTCCATGAATTGATGAACTGTGGACTAGTTCATTTTGTCAGTCCAGAATCCACCTTCAGCTTGGAGGATTCTGGGTTCTAGTATTATGACAGAGGGAGAAAACCTTCCCTAACTGCTTTCTTCGTGCCTCTTATGATATCCCCATGTAATCACCTTTTTTTCCCAAACCTAAAAGCCCCAAGACATGACAAACAGAATTGTATACATTATTCCAAGTGGAACAGAACCACTGATTTTTAAAATAAAGGTATTGTGTTAGTGGCAATTTCTTTTTTAAAACATCTCTTTCCTGATGATCACCAAGATGGAATCTGTCTTTTTCATATTACCTGCACACAGGATCTACATTTTCATCAGTCTATGCACCACAACCTCAAGATCCATTACCTGATCAGTCACTGCCAGCTCAGACCCCATCAATGTATATGTGAAATTTGGCAGTTGATGCCCCATATTTCACTTGATTTTATGGAACTGCATTGGCCATTTAAATGTCCATTCCCCCTCTCAGGACAGATCCTTTGGAGTTCTTTGCTATCCCTATTTGTTTTGTTTTGTTGAACTACATTTGCTATTTTATTGCCCCTTCAACCAGTTTGAAGAGATCTTTTGTGCAGCTCCACACAATCCTTTTCTGTTTTTGCCACCCTAAATAATTTGGTGCCATAAGCAAACTTGGCTACCTCTCAGGTCTCTCTGAACTCCAGACCATTTATGAACAAGTTAGAAGGCATTGATCCAAGACAGTACAGATCCTTTGTAAACCCTGCTCATTACATCCCTCTAGTGTGAGCATTGTCTACCCATTCCTTCTCTCGGCTTCCTGTTACCATTTTGCAAGAGGACCTCTCCTCATCCCACAACTACCAAATTTGCTCAGGGGTCTTTTAGTGTGGGGCTTTGTCAAAGGCATTTGTTCCATAATTCATTATTTTTGTGACCTCTGGGCTGCTTTGTTTTTCATTACACAGAGTACCACCAATTAGAATGTTATTTATTTAGATTCTGGCATTTTTCCTCTGGCCCGAAAGGGTCAAGGTTGGTCCACATTATTTACAGTTAGGGCAAAAGAGGGTGGGGGATATTCTTTTGCTGCAAGCACACAGAGAAAAGCCATTGGCTCATTTTGTGGTTGGTTTTGGTAACGGTTTGTATTAGCAGCAGTGTTGAAAAGAAATCTGGCATGACTCAATTTACCAGCATAGGGCATGGCACTTAACCTTTCATTAACGCTTCCTAGAGCTAGTTGTTGACACATGCTCAGTACATAGCATTTCATGGTGCCGTGATCATAGAATCCTAGAGTTGGAAGGGACCCAGGGGTCATCTAGTCCAACTCCCTGTAATGCAGGATGAGTGCTCTGAGTTGATTCTGGCAGTTCAGCCTGACCTAAGTAGAGAAAACTTGCTCCAGTATGGTTGAGAAGACCATGGGCAGCAGTCCCTCTGTCGACATAGACTCATCCTACCCATTCCTCTTGCAGATCAGAGATTTGTAGGCTAAACGAACAAGGGCAGCCCATTCTCTCCTGCTGAACAGTGCAAACATTTAATGAGGGAAAGTCTGGATTCAGTTTCTTCTGCCTCCAATAAGACGGCTGGAGCTGACAACATTAGTCATTGTGCTCAAGCCCTGCTTGCATCTTTCCCATAGGCAACAGATTGGCCACTGTAAGAACAGGATGATGGACCTCTACCCTGATCTAGCAGGGCTCAACTAGCCAAGAAGGGGATGGGTGGAAGTGCTGCTTAGCAACTAGTCAGAGTGGCATGGTCTTCAATGAGCTAGCATATGCTCTGATTGGTGGTGTAGTTATGAGGGAGTTTTTCCTCTGTACATTTGGTTGCATGTCTCCATGCTGTGTACAAGGCCTGAACTGAGAAAGACAAAAAAAAAACCATCCTTCATTTCTCCTCAAATTATATCCTGTTTTCATTCAGTTTGCTCAGTAAAGGGCTTATCCACACTTATGTTTCTTCTGTGTTTTCCAGGTATGGTCCACGCTTTAAAGCTGAATCAGACTGAATGTCAATCTGAGGAAAACCTCAATAACCATTTGATCCAATTCAGCTTTAAAGAGCAGGCTTTTGTAGGGAAAGTTCCAGGGTGGGCGGGGGGGGGGGGAGAGACGCTCAGACACAGAGCTTTAAAGTGTTGTTGACCTGTACCTAGAAAGAGCAGGGCAAAAGGTAGCTGTGGATAAGCTGGAAGTGTTATCAGGACTTTTCTCTCTGGATACCCCCTGTGTTATTTAAGTGATTTTGCTAACATTCTCATGTTTTTTGTCTATTTGGTGCCACATCAGGTGGAAATGGGGGTCTGTTCTTTCCTCCTCCAGCACCTTATTGTTTAGAGAAGGGCTATCCATGCACACTTACCACTTTCTGTCCTTTCTCCTGAATCAGGGTGATGTTAACATCACCGATAGGAGAATCATGGCAGCTGTTTGGCTGCAGTGTTTTCCTCAAAAGGTTGGCAGTGTGATCTACATTTTATTCATCTCCATCTTTCCCATTTTTAAGGTTAATGAAATTTCAAAGAATGCGCTGAGGACCGAGTCCTGACTAACAATAGGAACCCACAGTATATAATGAACATTCTACTGCCGTATGGCAAACAGAGCTCATTAGTATTGAAATTGTCTCATACATAGTTCACTTGCAATTTAGGGTCCAATAAGCTTTCTATTTAGAGCCAGCAATGCTATGAATTTATGTCTTGACTGAAAGCCGGTGTAAGACTATTGCATAGACATGCAATTTCATACAGAGATAAGATACTGATCTGCTGTACTCTGATGATTCAGAACATAATTTGATATGCTTTTACCATCTCTCCAGGATAAAGGAAACACCCTTTAATTCAAAGAAGAAAAACACATTTTCGCTCCTCTGCTCTGTAATGGCACAAATAGGAAAATGGACAGATTATACCCAAAGAATGGGGGGAAAGAACTATAGGAAGGATGCTCAAGGCTGAATTCGTTTCTAGAGATCTTTCATATGACTTGGGTATAGTGGTTCACCCTAAAGTTATTTTGTCTTCCAAAATGTCAGGCTAATGGTTTTAATGTGATATTGATTCACACTGCCCAACTGGCTCAGTACTGTCTACACAGAGGTGGCTAGCATGTTGCCCTCCAGATGTTGTGGAACTACAGCTCCATCCGTCACCACCAGCAAGGCCAGTAGAAAGGGATGATGGGTACTGTAGTTCAATAACATTTCCCAGCCTATCTGAAGATGCCAGCGACTGAACCAGAGACCTTTTGCATTCAAAGCAAAATGTGCTCTACCCATTGAGTTACAGTTCTTCTTCAACACATATATATCACTGAGGAACAAGAAAGCAGTACAACCCAGGCAAATTAAGCTAAAATGCATTAGGCCTAAGCTGTACCTAAACTGTACCATTTAGTACCATCAACTTTGGGGCAGAGAGAGATGTATTGAAGGAAAGCGCTTGCACTTAGCAATGTGGCTGATCAGCTGGAAAAACTGGATTCCTTTCTGAAATATTTGTACGGTGGTACCTCAGGTTACAGACGACGCTTCATGTTACAGGCTCCACTAACCCAGAAATAGTACCTCGGGTTAAGAACTTTGCTTCAGGAAGAGAACAGAAATTGTGCGGTGGCGGGAGGCCCCATTAGCTAAAGTGTTACCTCAGGTTAAGAACAGTTTCAGGTTAAGAACAGACCTCCAGAATGAATTAAGTACCACTGTATAGGATTGGGATTGAGATGAATGCCTTCTCATGTTAGCTGGAAGAAATGGCCAGACAAAAAAAAAATGGCCAAACCAGTTTCTTTGTTAAGTCAGTAACCTTGCCAGGATCTCTTAAGTTTCTGCTTTTTATGTGAGCTTGGGCCAAAGTGTTGCCATAGAAACTAAAAAGAAGGAGACACTTATGGAAGGTGAGCTGAAGGGGCATGCCTTCCCCCGCCCACTCCTGCCTGGAGATGACATGTTATTTCTATTGTAAATCACTGTGGCACTTTTTAGTATGAAGTGCAAGTTTAATAAGTGTGTATGAGAGAAAGAACAGTCAGGCAGCTTTGGGACTGGAGTTGGAAAAGAGTCACTGAGGCCTGACTTGCTCTCTATGCTGAATTCAAAGCTATGCCCACCTCCAAGAAGTAAAAACATAAGGGGGAGGGGGAGGATCTGTTGGAGTGCTGATACTTTGAGCCTTCCATCTTATGCTCACCTTGTGTGTATGTGTGTGCATAAACAAACCTTATATTATACAAGCACAGTAAGTCTCCAGTAACCTTCATTCCAGGGAAATTAAACCCAAGACATGTGCTGGGACTCCTGAAACTTCTCCCTATTTAGAGAGTGCTGTGTGTGTGTGTGTGTGTGTGTGTGTCAATAGGGGCTGTGATTTTCAGATAGATAGATAGATAGATAGATAGATAGATAGATAGATAGATAGATAGATATAGATGATAGACAGATACTGAGGCTCCCATAATAGATGCTTTAGATATTGGGGTTTCCCATAATGAACACTGAAAACAATTCCCCTAAATATTGGGGGGGGGGGGATACTATGCCGTTTGTTGCTTAACATTTCATGTTGTAAAGTTTTAATAAATATACCTTACAACTGGGACTGGCAACAAAATGTTGCAGCATGGAGTTCTCTTATTCAGTATCCCAACTAGCTAGCTATGCCACACACACACACACACACACACACACTATTCAAGTTGTGTTTTCTACAGATCAGTTTCATTTGTTGTGAGACATTAGTGTTGCATGCAATATTATGTTAGGAAGAAAAGAGGGGCCTTTTCTAGGACACTCAACCATTCTCACTCCCCCTGGTTTTCTGTCTCTCCTCCCCCCCCCCATGCTAGCCCTCTCAGGGTTTCTAGAAGTTAAATCTCTGAGTGAGAAGCAGGTCCGTAGTGACTCTGCTTTTGCTGCATATCAAAGCACACTGACATACAATTCTGGCACGTCGCTTCCCTTCCATCCCTGCCTATGCAGAGAATAAATGCTGCCGAACGGGTCTTGGCTGCAGCTATTCTGTAATAACTACAAGAAGATCACTGTGAGATTAAAATTCTATTAAAGTTTTCTTTTCTTTTTTAAAAAGGTAAAAGTGTTATCACCGGTTTGGCAAGACACCCTGCTTCAAAATTCAGTGCAGGACAGGCTATGTCATTGGAAGTGAATACAACATATATCAGGTGGAGGAGAGCTTCAGCTGTCTAATGGGGAGGAGGGATTAAGCTGTGATCTGTGGGGTGAGAACAGCAATGCTAAAGAAGTATACAGGGAGGCTCACCTGGCTCCGTTGTGTATCTTTAGGCACCAGGCATAAACATTCCTCATTTCCCAAGCCTTTGGCTAATTAATCTATGGCCTTTTATACCGGGCAGAGGAGGGAGACGTTTATTACTATTGTTTGTTACCAGTGCTATTTTTCTGGAAACAGAGGTGCCAGAATTCACCATGAACACCTCCCTTGTTCACTTATACAGTGGTATCTCGGAAGTCAAACGGAATCCATTCCAGAAGTCCGTTCAACTTCCAAAACGTTTGGAAGCCGTGGAAGCCCTGTCGGACGTTCGGCTTCCAAAGAAAGTTCACAAATCAGAACACTCATTTCTGGGTTTGTGGCATTTGGGAGCCAAAATGGACGCGTACCAAGGCGTTCAACTACCAAGGTACGACTGTAATGGTAATGGCGCCCATTTGAGAGGTGCCAGAGCTTGGTTCCTGTGAGTTCCGCCTGAAGAATGACCTGTTTGTTGTGCATTTTTGTGTTTCAATATTGCACACTGCCCTGTAATCAGAGGTGGTAATGCTTCTGAATACCCATTGCTGGAAACTGCAGGAGGGGAGAGCATACCCTCCAACATTTGTCTGATGAAAATAGGGACATCCCATTCCATAATGATAATTTTACTATTTATACCCCACACATCTGACTGGGTTTCCCCAACTGCTCTGGACAGCTTCCAACATATAATAAAACATTTTTTAAAAAAAAACCTTCCCTATGCAGGATTGCCTTCAGACGGCTCGGGGGTTGGATAACTCCATACCCTTCAACATTTCACCAATGAAAATAGGGACATCCTAAGGAAAAGTGGGATATTCTGGGATCAAATCAGAAACCGGGATGGCTTCTCTAAATAATGGTCATCCCTGGAAAATTGAGGCACTTGGAGGGTCTGGGAGAGGGCTCTTGTGCTCAGGCCCTGTTTCTGGGTTTTCCACAGACATCTGGTTGGCCACTGTGCGAATAGGATGCTGGACCAGATGGGCCATTTGCCTGATTGAACAGGCTCTTCTCATGTACCCTTTTAACTTCTAGAAACTCAGTTAAAACGATCAATATGAAAAACGTGGGTAACTTTCACAGGAAAAAAAAAGGAATTGATTGTTAGAAAAATACAGTATTGACCAAGCAAATGCCAAACGGTGCTGCTGATACAGAACACAAATCACAATCAGGGAGAACATTCAATTGCTGTTAAAAGCCGATGCAAACTCTCGGGTTGGCAAAAGAGAAAAGCAAAGGCACTTCAGATTGCTGTGCGCTGTGCAGACTCCTGTGGCGCACACTTACGAGCTAGCCTAAACAAAGAAGTTTCGGACTCTGCAGAAGCTCAAATGCATGCAAATATGCCAGAATGCCCTTCCAGGCAGTAAAGTAATTCTCCCGGTTAGAGAAATTGAAACTCCATTCATTGTTATATAAAACATCATCTTGGGCTGTGATCGACCAAGTGACTATGTTTACCTCAGGCACCTTCGGAAGCAGCACACACTGAAGGGAGGTGGAGAGGTATCTTTGTTGCGGCAAAACAGGAGGAATGTTTTCTCTCTGGCTGCATTGTTGATAAGACAGCCCTTTCATGGTGATGATGGTGCAGTTATTCCTTAAAGGAGAATGTGGCCGAGAATTGTGAAACTGCCTTTTCCCACCATGCTGACCCATGTTATACGTGTACCATTATGCAGCAATGCAGCTTAGATCATGTTATACTCTGGGCTTCAGAGAAGACTTGCCTGGTGAGTCAGAGCTGCAGTGTGTGATGGCCTAGGACTCAGGCTGGGACTCAGAACCAGAGGAGTCTCAGTCTGCACCAGAAGCTTTGCCTCAGGCATCATCTGAACGAAGTTTGGGGCCTGACCCTGAAGAGTCCCAGTCTGCACAGGTTCTCCTACAACAAACACCAGCTGGGCTGAGTCAGGGGCCTGAGCCTGCCCTGGCTCCAGATGCACGGATTACCTCGTTGCCTTCAGCTGGGCCATCACATACAGCTGCTCCACTTGGGTCAGGGGAGGCTGAGGCGGCCTCTGGGTCTAGCAACCCACCAACGTCTCCCGAGCTGCAGAGACTAAGGTCTGAGAGAAGGAGAGACCTGAGTACTCGCAGGAGGAGTGCTCACCTGCGGGCGAAACAGGGAGGTGAGTCACCAGGAGATCAGGACTAGCTGTTACCCCGACAAAGATAAAAGGCTGTCAGATCCCGCCCCAGGTTGTGGGAGTAACATTGCTGTATGCCAGATCTTGCACCTGTCCTTGCCTGGTTTCCTGCCTCGGCCCTGTCAGACCTACTCCTAGTGGAACCTTCGGGTTCTGGACCAGTCCTGGACCGCGTTTCACGGGTTACCCCCAGGCCCAGCATACAGGGCTAACTTCCTGGCAGCAACATCAATGACAGTTACTGGGAGGGCTGGCAGCCATAGTCCAGAAACATATCTAGGGGAGCAAAACATTGACTACCCTTGTGTATTGTTCCACTTACTTCAAAAGCCGGTAAGCCAACTCTGCTGCACTTCGGGGCTCTCTTGCTCATTGTGCTGAGTTGGATGCTAGACTTCTGCTCCAAAGTCTTCCCCCGACTACATCCCTATTTCTGTGCTGAATTTGTAAGTACTCTTCAACCCATTGAATTTCACCAGCATCTTCCACCGCTGGTTACACTCAGAGGCAAACTGCTGTACTAAATGGACCTTTGGTCCAGCGCAGAGTGTTCAGTGAACCACTCACTGACTGGGTGGCTTATAGCCCTAAAGCGGCTTGAATCCAAGTACCAAGATTTAACTGGATTGTGCTCTGGGCTGCAGCTCTCTTTATGTGAAGATTAGCTTGGATTCATCTGTTTGACACAGCTCTGCAGATTTAATCCGATCTATTGCATTTGACACCCATGAGCGTGAGGCCTTGTATCATTAATCCAACTGAAAAATGAAGATGTGTTTCTCTTTGCTTTCTGCCCCTATCAAAATAGCATGCAATTTTGTTCCCATATTTCATCTGAACAAGCCACCCTTTGTACAACCAGATAGAGCGGAGATATCAAATGGCTCCTTTTAGGAGTGCATTTATGGTTTCAAAGTCTTTAAGAGAGCAAGAGGCAGCTCATTCAGTTATTCATTTGGACTCAGTACTGTTAGACACGGATCTTAATGGATAATATTGATTGAGAGAAGCAAAGCACATTCGTGTGCAGCCCCCCTCCTCTTTTCGCTTCAAAAAGAGGACTTTGCAGAGAAGGATGGTCGGCGTTTCACTCTCATGACAGCAAAGTGCTGTACTACAAAATCCAGAAGAAGCCCTCAGGATAGAATCCCAGCAAAGGAATGTGCTAAGCATTAAGAGAGTGGGAAGTAGAAATCAAAGACAATGAAGGGAATGCTTCAAGCAGTCATTGGCATTCTTGTTCCCATTGCAGGGAAGCAGCCTAGGTCAGGAGGAGCCAATGCAGGGTCCTCTGGTTGGACTCCAACTCCCATCAGTACCAGCCAGTCTGGCCAGCTGGTCAGAGGTTATGTCAGTTGCAATCCAACATTTGGATGGCATTGGGCTGGCTAGTCTTGGCCCAGGCTTTTGAATTAATTCTGACCTGGAAATTCTGGCTGGCACAGAAGGGTCAGTGGCATCACCTTTATGATCCAAGAGTGGCTTCAGCTCTACTAAGGCATACCCAGAAGAAAACTGGGAAATGCGTCTTTCTGGGCTGCACTGCCCCACAAGTCATGTAACTCGCACAACAACAGGGCCCCCCAAAATGGGATGCCCTGCTTAAATTGGGACAGTTGAGATATATGCTAAGGGCCAGTTTCCACTGACCCTTGCATAAGTTTGGAGATTCTTTCCCACCCCTTATAGCTGAAAAACAGCTATCATTTTTTTATATATTGCTCAGTAACATATAGCTTAATTTCATCATCATTAGTTTTTCATTCCTCTTTCCCTCTCAGTTCCTATCTTTCCACATTGTTTGGAGATTCTTAAGGTGGTCTGCTTCATTCTTACAGAAGTAGGGCTTCCTCAAGTACACAAATCTACCTCTGCACATACTTGAATCCCAACACAGGAAACCATGTTTTATCAGGAGTGTGCACATGCAGCAATCCCACCTTCTGCTTGTGAATTGTTGTTGTTGTTGTTGTTGTTGTTGTTGTTGTTGTTGTTGTTGTTGTTGTTATACCACCCCACCCATCTGGCTAGGTTTCCCCAGCCACTCTGGGCAGCTTACACTCATTAGCCCTATTCATACAGCATATAAGGGGATGTGAATGTGAGGGTGGGAGAAATAGGATTGCACCCCAACTCTAGTTAATGCTTTCACCTGAACCTGAGATCAGAGCCTGTGTGCATACCACAACTTGTGCATGCCTAGGCTCTGTACATACAAACAGGAGATAGCCGAAGGGCTTTGAAAGCACAGATTACTGTTGCAAGATCCTCTGTCCAAGAAGGGATGGAGCTTGTGCAACAAATGGAGCAGAAAGTACTTTTGGCCACTGTAGCAATCTCCTATAGCAGGGACGGCCAACTTCCAAGAGACTTAGATCTACTCACACAATTAAAAACTGGTAGTGATCTACCCTGTTTTTCTGAAACAGTCAGCCTCACAGCGAGAGCTCCGTCTTTTGTTCTACCGATCTAGAGGGCGGAGCGAGGGGGCGGGGCCGGATGGAGGAGCCAACGATCGACTGCAAACTACCAAAACCTCCCGGGGATCAACCAGTGGATCATGATCAACCTGTTGGACATCCCTGTCCTATAGTGTCTGGATCAAAAGCCACTCAGGACCTCTTCCAATGATGAATATGCATTGGATCTCAGAAAAACCAGCCTCTCCACTTCCTGCTAGTGTCACCTCTGACTTCCCTCAAGCCATCTCCAGTCTGTTAACCCTCTTTCAAATGCTGATTTAATTACATAACCCAAATCTCATTCCTGGAATACTAGGAACCTTTGGGTCTTCGGCCTCTTTTAATTATTAGCTGGACAGTACGTTTAAGCGATGATGTAGTGATCATTTGCAAACATGGACCTAAGCCAGATTTTGCCTAGTAATCTGTTGATTGATTGGCAGTATGTTCAGGACAGACAAAAGCAAGCCCTTCTTCACTCGATGAATAATTGACATCATGTCCAGCCTCCCTACCAACATTAGCTACAGATATCAAATTATAATCCAATGATTCCTCCCATCTTACAAATTAGCCTTCCTCCTGCGGCATCTGTGATTATTTCCGATATGAAATAAAACAGTCAGGCAACTCAAGAAAATTGGTTATCTCCATAGGAGGGGGAGAAGGTGTGGTGCTCTGTGTTCATGACAAGGCTGCAATGCTGTGCACCTATCCTGCACGTCCTCAGCTGTACAGCTATATCTCACTAAGAGCCTGTGCATGCATTTATCTCACTGATTGCCTGGCAGTCCCTGAGCCAAGAGTAAATGCGCCTCCCAACTCGACTGCCACTGGCAGAGAAACACCTTTTGTTGATAATCTACAGTGCTCTCGATTTGAAAGCATCGGTTAAACTCCTGCCCAAACTAGTTGGACTTAGTACTTTCTCTCTGCAGACACGGCCCATAATTCATAGGCGTGCTCCAGCAATTTTGTACTGCTCCTTCGGTATGAAACAACCATTAGCCAGGTTTAATAAGCCAGCAAGGAGGAGTTAATAAAGTGTGCTTTCCTCTGTATGTTATACACCTGGAAAGAAGCTTCACATACTGTCAGCTAAAGAATGCAGTGTGAATTAACAATGCCTGCCCTTCCTGCAGCAATTACTGGGCATCATAGCCAAATGCTTCAACCTGCTTCAGGGTGGTATTGTTGATGCAGGAGAACAGCTCTTAGTTTTTAGTATTTTGGGCTCTTCTGTGCTAGGGCCCAACCTAAGTACCACCCCTTCCTTGTGTGCTACAACAGCTTCCAGTACTTCTGCACTGAGGACTGCTCCTTGTTATTGCCATGATACAATGTACTATTTGCAGGAGGAATCAAACATTTGGAGATCTGAAGAAGGAAAAGCAAGTGGAAAGGGCTCTCTTTGGGTGTCTCGTGCAAAATACCAGGATCAGGCAGGTGCTCTAGAATACTGTAGTGTGAAGGCTAAGCTAGACATAGTATCAGTGGCATTCCTACAATTTACATGCCTGCTTTTTGATCTGTAAATAGCAGCCACAGGGCAATCTAAGCAGCTTCAGGGCTGTGTATGAGAGGGGTCAGCAAACTTTTTCAGGAGGGCTGGTCCACTGTCCCTCAGACCTTGTGGGGGGGCGGACTATATTTTTTTGGGGGACGAATGTATTCCTATGCCCCACAAATAACCCAGAGATGCATTTTAAATAAAAGCACATTCTACTCATGTAAAAACACCAGGCAGGCCCCACAAATAACCCAGAGATACATTTTAAATAAAAGGACACATTCTATACATGTAAAAGCATGCTGATTCCCGGACCGTCCGTGGCAAGGATTTAGAAGGCGATTGGGCCAGATCCTGCCCCAGGGCTTTAGTTTGCCTACGCATGGTGTATGGGTTGGTCACGAAGTTTAACCCTTTCTCTTCCTGCAACAGCCCTGACAAAAACTGCCTCTCTGAAGCTGCCATTTGTACTTCAGGGAAAGCTCCCATTTCCCTTGAAGTGAAAACAGTAGCTTTGGAGAGGTGCTTTATTGGCATGGAGAGAAAGGGTTGAACTCCCTCTCCTCACCCACCCATTTCACATTTCACTATTCAGATTTCCCCAATGGCTATTATTTAAATAACTCACCCATGCAAGTTAAGTGCACTCATGCAATTAATGTCAGCTTAGTTTGGAATTTATTTATTTATTACATTTAGCTTTTCTCTGGGGAGTTCTGCTATCCATCCATGACCGGACCTAGATCCGCTTGACTTCAGCAATATTGCTGCATCAAGTGCCTTTAGAACAAAGAATCTGTCTAAACGTAAAAGGGGCTCAGACCAGGGTGCACATCCTTCACCCCATCATAATTTGTTGCCATCATAACCCTGAAGCTACAAACCATCTCTAGCCATCATGGAAGCATGCTGAATGCTGTGTGAGACAGTAAGTCTGCAGGCTTGAGTTTGCTAGCTGATGCAACCGGCTGATGAAACCAGCCTGCAATACTTTCTCCAGAAGTGCTGGGTCAGAATGACTCAGCAGTAATGTGCTGTCAGTTGATTGGCTGTCATCGGTTTAAAAGGGAAACCTGTCCAGCAGTAAGGGTGGTGGTGTAGAAGAGTGTGGTCAGAGAGAGAGAGAGATAAAGGTCTTCCTATTTGCCTTAAGCTGCAGCCAGGTACTCTGTCTGACTGTATGAACTGCTCGTGTATTATATAGCCTGTAGATATTTGTGTATATAGCTCACAATAAATATACTGAAGAACCTGGAACTCTGAGCATTTCTGCTAAAGCACCATGAAGAATTAGCGACAGACTGTGCCACAGTGACCAGCAGGGTCTGAGGAGGGCTTGCAAGCAGGTTTACTTTGACAGGCTTACAAGACTCCTCTGTGATCAGAAACCCCATGTGACTTGATCTCCCTGTCCTTTCTCCCTGATATTTGCTTCCCAGTGCAGAGGGACTATTTTGTATTAAGGAGGATTCAGTGTAGGGCTGGACCAAAGTCCACCTCCACCTTTGCCAGACCTCTCCACCCACCACTAAGAAGGATGGGAAGAGAATCCTGGAGACTGTCGGATGAGGTGGTAACTAATAGCTATAGTTTACAAGCTGGCTGAGGATTGATTCCCCCCCCCCCCCGCATCCTCTTAGCAGTCCCCCTACTGCAGAGGCATTATTTGAAAATGGGAACTGGAAATGTCTTGGTAGCATCTTTCCCAGGGACATTTCTGGGTAGTGATGCTACCAGGTGCTATTTATCATTACTTGAGATAGCACACACAATGGGTTTTTTTAAGGAAAGGGGAGAAGAAAAACCCAACTCTTGGATATGCTGTAAACTGTGAAGTCAGAGGTTGTTGTTGTTGTTTAGTCGTTTAGTCGTGTCCGACTCTTCGTGACCCCATGGACCAGAGCACGCCAGGCACTCCTATCTTCCACTGCCTCCCGCAGTTTGGTCAGACTCATGTTTGTAGCTTCGAGAACACTGTCCAACCATCTCGTCCTCTGTCATCCCCTTCTCCTTGTGCCCTCAATCTTTCCCAGCATCAGGGTCTTTTCCAGGGAGTCTTCTCTTCTCATGAGGTGGCCAAAGTATTGGAGCCTCAGCTTCAGGATCTATCCTTCCAGTGAGCACTCAGGGCTGATTTCCTTAAGAAAGGATATGTTTGATCTTCTTGCAGTCCATGGGACTCTCAAGAGTCTCCTCCAGCACCATAATTCACCATAATTCACCATAATTCACCATAATTCTCAAGAGTCTCCTCCAGCACCATAATTTGTTGGCAAGGTGATGTCTCTGCTTTTTAAGATGTTGTCTAGGTTTGCCATCGCCTTTCTCCCAAGGAGCAGGCGTCTTTTAATTTTGTGACTGCTGTCACCATCTGCAGTGATCATGGAGCCCAAGAAAGTAAAATCTCTCACTGCCTCCATTTCTTCCCCTTCTATTTGCCAGGAGGTGATGGGCCCAGTGGCCATGATCTTCGTTTTTTTGATGTTGAGCTTCAGACCATATTTTGTGCTCTCCTCTTTCACCCTCATTAAAAGGTTCTTTAATTCCTCCTCACTTTCTGCCATCAAGGTTGTGTCATCTGCATATCTGAGGTTGCTGATAATTCTTCCAGCGATCTTAATTCCGGCTTGGGATTCATCCAACCCAGCCTTTCACATGATGAATTCTGCATATAAGTTAAATAAGCAGGGAGACAATATACAGCCTTGCCGTACTCTTTTCCCAATTTTGAACCAATCAGTTGTTCCATATCCAGTTCTAACTGTAGCTTCTTGTCCCACATAGAGATTTCTCAGGAGACAGATGAGGTGATCAGGCACTCCCATTTCTTTAAGAACTTGCCATAGTTTGCTGTGGTCGACACAGTCAAAGGCTTTTGCATAGTCAATGAAGCAGAAGTAGATGTCTTTCTGGAACTCTCTAGCTTTCTCCATAATCCAGCGCATGTTTGCAATTTGGTCTTTGGTTCCTCTGCCCCTTCGAAATCCAGCTTGCACTTCTGGGAGTCAGAGGTAGGCAGCCCTTTTTCTGGTGAGGTCCATATTCCCTCAGGTTAATTTCTCAGAGGCTCCATATGAATGATGCACTGGGACCACAGTCAAAAGTGAGCAGTGCATCTCTCTCTCTCTCTCTCTCTCTCTCTCTCTCTCTCTCTCTCCTATTCCCACTTTCCCCATCCTTGCCATCCACAAGAAATTAGGCCAATAGCTATAAGAATGTAGGACATGCTGTTTCCCACACCTGCTACAAATATTAGGCAATACCCTTACTCAAATGTTCCACCACACCACTTTAATAGTCACCTTCACTCTCCAAACTCCAAAGTTCATCTTAGTCAGACAATCAGCACAGCCCCAATTCAATTAAATGAGCCCCCATCTTCAAGCTGAAGTGGTACAAGCCTTATCTGGACTGGGCTATACTGTGTTCAAAATAACTGTTACATTATTTATTCCTAAAATACTGTACACCGCAGATTTTCTCATTCACTTTCTTAGCTATTGCTGATTTCCCCTCTACCCCACCTCAGTTTCTCCAGAAATTCTAGAGGCCGGACATCCAGAATGTTTCCAATGCAACAATGAACCTGAGGGGGAAAATAATTTTCTGGAAATTCCGCTGTATTGGAGCAAAGAGAAAAATGAGGCTCTTTTATGCAAAATTAAGAATGTATTTATACAAACTGAAGTGGAACTGTGTTGCCATCTAGTGGTTTAAAAAGTCACAATGGGATCCTCTGAAATGTAATTTCACCTTGTGAATTAGCTGGGCCCAGGACCTCAGAGAGCTCCTGTACTTTCAAAAATTGTAAACACTGCGGCATTTAACCTCGTGCAATTTTGACCATCAAAGCACAGCAAGAGAGACAGAGAGAGAGAGAGAGAGAGAGAGAGAGAGAGAGAGAGAGAGAAGCTGTACTTGGACAGTTTCCCCTTTTATATGGTTTTGAAACTATTCAATATGTGAATCCATATTATCAGTTACTTCTCAGAGCAATCCTATGAAATAATCCATTGCATATCGATTGACCCTGAAGCTAAGAAAAAGTCGTTTGTCCAATGAGACTGCAACATAGCTAGGATGTGAACATAAATTTTAATTCACCAAACAATTCCTTGCATGTAAGTCTGCATCCAGCACAGAGTGCTTTCTCTTAGGAGACTGCTAAGCCCTTTGTGACATCAGAGGCTGCAGGGACACTACCCAGAGAGAGTCACACAGACACACAGAGCACACAACACAGATAGGCTATGCATGGACTCGGCTAGGCTACAGGGCAAATCAAATTAGACATATCTGAATATATTTCTTGGCAGAGAATGACATGAGTGAAGCAAAGGTAATGTTGATGCTAATGAGCAAGGGTGGGTCTCTGCATGGCTGCTTATAGTTCTGAAGCTCTATAATAACTGTAGTTGTGATGGAGCATGGCACTGTGTGTAACCCACAGGCATTGTTGAAAGTGAGCCCTTTGGGGGAATCATCGCAGCTCAGTGGTGGACTTCTGATTTGCATGCAGAAGGTTCTACGTTGGTGGATTGTGAGAGAGGAAACTCTGCTTTCCTTTCTCAAAGTAGGCTAAGCAGGACCCCTCCAAGAACTGGGTGGTGGTGATGGTTGTTGTGATCAGGGAAGTTTCTGCTTCTTCAACTGCTGCTGTGTGCCACTCTTTGTGTAAAGTGACAGGAAAACCCACCTGGCTGAGAAATGAGACATGCGTTCTCCTTAAAGCTTATGTTGAAGCTATGATAGCAGTCCCTGTAGGTAGACCTCTAAGCTAAGTAAGCTACCATTTAGGGCCTCAGATTAAGAGGAGCCTCGAAATAAAAACAACTGAATTTCAGATTTACATAACTGGTTACAAAATACAGTGGTACCTCATGTTACATACTTAATCCGTTCCGGAGGTCCATCAGTAACAGGAAACCACTCGTAACATGAGGCGCACTTTCTCTAATGGCACCTCCCACTGCTGTCGTGCCACCGGAGAGTGATTTCGGTTCGCATCTTGGGGCAAAGGTCACAGCAAGGGGCATCTACTTCCAGGTTAGCAGAGCGCGTAACCCGCAGCATTCGTAAGGGGGACGGTAGATAACACGAGGTACCACTGTAAAGAAAATGAGAAAATCAAGATTCTGTAACTGACATTTTCATTCTGTTAATGACAAAAATAATGTGCAAGGCATATTGTGGCTCTTTTGGAGGCTCATGGTAACAAACTACTGAGGTCATCTGAAAAAAGATTGAACTGAAAAATATCAACAGTGAACTCTGGACAACAATGCTACAAGAAAAACTGTCTGCACTAAGCATTATGTGCAATTATTTTGCTTCTGGAAGTTAAACAAAAATTCTAAAAGAATGTCATTTCTGCCAGCAGATTTCTGAAGCCTTTACAGCTGTCAACATAGGAACCAAAAATGCCAGGTAAGTGTTCTTAAGTTAAGAGAAGTGGGGTCAACCGGGAAGGGAGCATGAAACAGGGTAGCAACTTACACATCACCCAAAAAAGAGGAGTATTTGTATACATCTGCATGTGTTAAGTTAATGGTCAGAATTCAACATCTGGAGATTCTCCAGACACACTGACCCATGCTGAGCCAATTTCAAGGGTGTGCAAGAAGCCCTGCTGCACAAATGGAAATCCTTCTTTAGGTCTTCCACTTTAACTTGAAAACATTTTCTTCTTAGATCCCAAGTTTGCAATAACTAAGGTACTGCATATTATCTTTTAATATCCCAACTAGGGACAGTTGGATAGCAGCAAAAGGAGCCTCCATCTTCCAGTCCAGGCATACAAATATATGGTTGAGAGAACAAATTAACTGCCTCATTACGGAAGGGAACAACATCAAGGCAAATATTTTGGATTTGCAAGGAGCTATGAAGAACATGAAAGCTGAGCTCAAAAGGCACGTGTCAATAATCAATGTGGTGTTGAGCGAATGTCTGATTCCAGCTTGGGAACAATTATTTTTCAGAAGGTTTGAACCTTACCAAGTTTTCCCTGAAAACTTCACAAAAATCAGTTGCATGCTATAAAACCAGTGATGTGATGAGGGCAATTGTGATGGTTGGTGGTGTTTTCTCCTGGTTAACCAGGTGGTGGACCCTCCTCCACCTGTCATACACATCTGGACTGGTGGGAAAGAGCTGCCCTCCCAACATTGATATCATTGTAGTGAGAGAGCCCAATGGTCCACTCCAGTGGGAAATGTCACACTTGAGCATCTTGCCCCATCATCCCCATTGGGAAAAGATGCTCTTGCATCATTTCTTGATGCAGGTTGCAGGAGCAACCCTTCTCTGGTGGCCTCTATGTACTCCCTCTTTCCCTGTATGAGGCTTTTATTTTCCTTGGAGGAGGGGAATGAGATAGCAGGTACTAAACACTCAAGGGGGACACATGCTTTGGAGGGCAAGCATTTTGGTTCTCGCCCAACACTGCCTGCTTTTGAAAAGTGTCTGGGAGCTTCATTTGGTGCAAATACAGCTGCAGGAGCTAGAATGTTGACACGATTCCAGTTCTCAGTTCATGTTGATGGTTGGAGGTAGTTAGGCTTCTGAATACCAATTGCTGGAAACTGTGGGAGGGGAAAGGGCTCTTGTGCCCATGTCCTACTTGCAGGTTTCCCACAGGCATCTAGTTGGCCACTGGATGCTGGACTAGATGGGTCATCTGCCTGATATTCTGTTCTTATTTGCCCTATACCACTTCATTGGCTCTGGATTTGTTTCCAGGGACAATTCAAAAGGTTGGCTTTGACCATAAAAGCCCTAAATGTTCTTGTTGTTCTTGCTATTTATTTGATACCTTACCTACCTTTCACTGTAAGGTCCTACGGTGGATTATATTAATTTAAAAATACAATATGAAAATCCATTTCAAACAAATTACAGTCAAAGGAATGTGAGGTGGGCTTTTGCACTAGCATTATCTGAAGGATAATAATCCCCCCCCCCATGGCTTTCCCCCATGTGACCCAATCTTCATGTTCTGACTGTCTAGTGAAGAGCTGCTCTATGCCCTACCCTGAGCTGATGGCAATATGGCAGGTGAGAGAGGGCCTTCTCAGTGGTGGCACCTGGGCTTTGGAGCCCCCTGACCTGGGAGAGTTGGATGATGTCCCTTCCCATTTCTGCCTTTCCTGGAGAAGCAAAACTGGTGCTGTTGCTCAGATGAGCAACTGATTAAAGCACTCTCTAGAATAAACTTAACTCTTCGTTTCCCCTGCACTTAAATATTTTTGGATGGTGTAACATTGTTGCTATTTTAAATGTTATTCTTATTTAAGTAATTTGTATACTTCTTTATTCATCAGTGGTTTACTGTGATAGTTAGCTGCCTTGATGGTCTTGTTTGGGGCAGAATGGGGGGTACAAGTCTTTGAATTATTATTATTATTATTATTATTATTATTACTATTATTATTATTATTATTATCAACACTACCATCATCCTTACCTCAACCATATACAGGATAAAGCAAGCTGAAGAGAAAATAACCTATTTAGAAACAGAGATTGAAGCCACAAAGAAAAATCAGGAAGAAGAGACTGTAACAGCATCTTTAGAGGAGCAGTATCTTAAAAAGCTGGTAGGCAAAAGAAATCTTCCTGATCAGAGTTTAAAGAGCGTGTGTGTGTGTGTGTGTGTGTGTGTGCATGCGCGTGCACACACACACACACACACACACACACTGCATGTCATCATTAAAACAACAAAACCCAAAGATTTGTTGGCTAGGTGAACACTGTCTGGTGATATTATTCCATAATCATTTTTTTAAAAGAACAACTGTATTGGTTTTGGACATTTACTAGTGTGGTATTTTCCGTGGAGTCAATAGCCTCCATCAACAGCCTTCACCAAGCTGATGACTTTCAGATGTTATAGACTACAAGTCATACTTCCGTGTGGCTTTGGGGTGTTGTAATCCAAAACATCTGTAAGGCACCACCTTGGTCAAGGCTGTCCTACCATGTAGGTGGCAAACCAAAAGCTTGTGTATTTCTATAGCATGAATACTTCAGTTAATATAGATTCCATTCTGTAGGCCTCACCAGGTATAGACCTATTTGTATTCATCATTTCATCTGCTGTGCAAAGAATAACTTACACAAATCTGAGGGAGAGCCTTGTGAATGGGAGGCTCATTGCCTACAAATAAAGGAGATTGCAAAAGCAATCGCCTGGAGGCTTTCCATATTGCCATCTGTGGACAGCTATTTATCATGCGGTTCCTCTGGTGTTTCCCCACACCACTACAAAACAGGAAAGAGGGAGGACTGCAGCAGAAGACACTTGCTGTTGTTATGGCATCTGCCTGGACTAGCACAGCACAGGAAACTCATTTTGCATCAGCCCAATCAAATTCAGCAGTCCTAGAACTTAGAATTGGAGAGTTGGGACTTTGAGTTGTGTGTGACACTTTCCTGAGGGTTTTCTTTAATTTGTAATGAATTGTTGCATCCCTTCAGCTGCAGCCCAAAGAGTCGGGTATATATCAATCTTTGCAACTAACTGTGGCAATTTCTTACCCTCACAGGAGAAGGATAATGAAAATTTACACTTGAGGATCTTCATGCTTTCTGAGAAGGTACACCAATAATCAGATAGGTTTCCTCTGAATTCCATATGTGCACCATATCCTATCTTTCCCCATGTTTGTGAATGTGCTGCAAGTGTATAATTCACAATCACCTCATCAATGTCAAGCCACTGAAAGTGAGTCGAGAGATGGAAAAAATAAACACTGGTTGAGTAGTGGGCTGGATTTCTGATGAAGTATTCACACCTGTAGTGGTTGGGTGGGGGCGGTGATGCTCACCTGATCTGTCACTAGCATTGCTGAGCTTCCTGGAAGGGAGATGGGCAAGGCAGTGCAGAGGCTGGCACGGTGCAAATGCACCAGAAGGAACACTGGGTGTGTTTGTGCCATGCTGGTGTGTTTACACCATACTGCCTTTCTGCCCCTCGCCAGCCTGGTAAGCACAGTGAAATTGGTGGCAGGAGGTCAGCTAAATGACGCTGCTTCTCCCCACTGACCACTACTGATTTGCACAATTGCTATTGTCAGCTCTGCATGGGCCCACCCAATCCACATTCTCAACATGCCAGTTTGGGTGCATGAACCAGTCTTCGTGTTATGCTGGTCCTGAATAACTGCATCAGATTTCCACTCTGAAATGAAATGGAAATGGAAATTGACACTGTTGCATTAGTGTTCGTTCAGTCATGTCAAAAGAATCACTTTTTTTAAAAAAAGTAATGTAATACATCTATTATCTTCCTGGTGCTCATCTTTCTTTGTTGTATGCCTGTGTTGGCAGCACCAAAGCCTTTTTAAAGTAGGCATGAAACAGCATGCATATCTGAATATCTACATTGTATGCTCACTTGTTGTAGAAGTCAATGTTATGCTTGAAGCTCTAGCCTTTGACAGACCGCAGTCCTTTTCACTGCATAGCTTTGCAGTTACTCTTTAATTTCTACTGGAATAAATATTAGTGTTATTTGATAGACATTGTTCCACTCAGTCATTCTGAAATGGATGTCTAAAGCAAAGCCAAAAATGACAAAGCATATCCATGATGGTGATTTCCCATTGCTTTTGTTTTGCTTACAAGCACCCCCACTGGGACTTAGGGACACAGGGACACAGGACACTGCCTTGCACCAAATCTGATCTTTGGCCAACCTAACTTAGTATTGCCTTCCGTGATGTCCACAGCTCTCCAGGATTCCAGGCAGAGGCCTCTCCCAGCCTTACCTGGTGATGCCAAGGATTGAACATGGGCCATTCCACAAGCAAACCAGACTCCACCATTGAGCAACTGCCCTTACCTGACTTCCTGGAAGTTGATAGATGTGGCCTAAGTGAGGGGGTTTTACATGTTCCTCCCATGACATTGCCCCACTGAAACTCCTTCCTCCCCATCTTGAAGCTCCTCTTAACTAACTGAGAGAAAAGACCACTAATTAGTGAAAGGAAGGAAGGTCCTTTATTCGGATCACCAGGGTCATCTCTGATTTGCCTTCTAAACACTGAGGTTGTAACAGAATAGCAAAGAAGGTTTGGGCTGGCCAGTGCATATTGGTGAGACTGAATCTGAATATTTGTGTGTTTTGTGCCCCAAACCAGAGCTCAGCGTTGACTGCATCGATGAAGATCAACCAGCAGAGTTACCTGCAGCTCTGCTGCCATGTCAACAAACTAAAAGTGAGTAAGATTATAGAACCACAATAATAAAGTAAGGTTGGAGGAGGAAGGTTAAAAGAAGTGCCCACTGAAATTAATACAAAATACATGGGGGACAATACATGGGCAATTGAGAAAAGGAGATAGCAGTATTTGTGGCATATATACGGGGGAAATGAGAAGATTTCACACATCCCTGTTTTGTTCACCTCCACATTTCCTGTTTATGTGGAACTCCAAACAGATGAAGTTCTTTTGCTGCACTATGCTAAAGTCTTCTGGCTCTGCACGCTAACAGCTGGGTATGACAGATACAGGGGGGCCTGTTGAAAAAGATGGCAGTCCAAAATATCATCAGGTCATTTTCATTTTGTGCCATTGGGGATTTGGAAGATTTTGAGGATGCAATCCAAACCTCTCCCCTCAACCACAGGGCTGTGAGACCACAGCCACATATGCACCTCTGTGGTTCATGGTGGCCAAGTTGGAAGGTGGTGTGTATGTGTAGAAGATCACTGGGCAGCCTAGAGCTGTCACAAAGATGAGGCCCAGATTGGGTCCAATGCCATTGTGTGATGGTAGCGAGACTGGCTTCGAATCCAAAAGATCCCATGCCTGCACAGCCCTTCTCCACCCCACTTTGGGGCTTTTGCTGGTTACTACTAATGAGAATTCCATTGACTTCACTGCTATCTAGCAGGTGGAAGTGCTGCACCAGTGGAGTGACTCTTGTGTCACTCCGTCGTCATCAGCTGGTGGAAGTCCAGCTTAGCCTGCAGAGCTGGGCATAGAGACACCTCTACCCTACCCAACCTCAGTAGGACATAAAGAGGGTTTGGATGGCTCTGTTAGTGTCCATCAGCTTTTTAGTTCAACGTGAATACTTTAAAATGACTTCATCTAAAGTAAAGATATATAAATGTGTATACTTTGCTATATATTGGCACTCACATGGATTTCCGATGAGAGGCACAATCAGTTGAGAAGGTCTCCAGTACAAGCAACATTGACATGTTCTCTTGGAAGGCGACCATTTCCTTTCACTGAGGATTGAATCTCTTGGCCAGAGTGGAAAATAGAAGTCTTACTTGTGTTTGCTTCAGAGATGTTGCCAACTGAAAATTTATATATTTATTTTTAATTAGAGAGAGCTCCAGGAATGCAAACTGACCTGCGGTGAGGAGGATGAAGTTTTTACAAAGGTAAACTTAATTATCATATACATAGGAGACAGCTGAGCCAAAGTTAAGCAGTTCTGGGTTCCGTTGCTTTGGGCTAACCCTCCCATTGAAATCAATTAGGCTGTAACATACACAATTTTGCCCGTGGGTTTATTTATTATTTATTTTCCTACATTCCACCTCTCCTCCAAGGAGTCCAAGGTGCATTTTTCCCTCCCCATATTATCTGCATAACTGTTACAGTTGCTACAAATGGAATCCCTGATCTGAACTCATGTGCAAAGTAGAAAAATGTTTCAAAGCTTCACTGGAAACAGTTTTAAAATGGTTACAGATAAACAATATAAGATATAAAATAATACCTCAAGGACCGCTTTTCCCCATATGAACTGACCTGAACCCTGTGATTATCATCTGATTATCATTCTATGTCCTTTTAAATGTGTTTATGGGAGGGGAGTTTTTTGGTGTGTGTTTTTGTTTTTATTATGTATTTTGTGCTCTCATTTTGTATTTTTATGTTGTGAACCACCCTGAGATCTTTGGATGAGGGGCGGTAAACAAATTAAATAAGTAAATAATAAAATAAGTAAAACGTTGCTGTTTAACAGCGAGCAATGCAATCCCATCTTCTTTTTAGTCCTTAATACTGTTTGATATACTTTCCTCTATCTGGTCCCAGAGTGAGATCCAAAGTAACTTGCTTCTTCATCACTGCAGAGCTTAGCCGCTGCTGTGGCTGCTGTCTCCATCAGTGGACTAAGACACTGAGTTTTCATGTTTCATCTTCCTGCTGTGAGAGCTCTCTGCTTGGCTTTCCAGTGATGAGTCATCAGTTAGCATAAAGGCTGAACGGAAAACATCCAACCTTTTCTGGCACATTTGCCAGAGTGAAACCTTTTCCCTAATGCAGACTTCTCTACTTTGCAAATGCAAATTTTAAATTAGTTTTTCAAACTTCAGTGCATACCAACATTACTTTTTATGCAAATTAAACTTATCTTTAGCGATAACAATCCTGTGATGTAGGTTAGGTTGAGAGACAGTGCATGTCCCAATTACACCCAGTAAGCTTGATGGCTGGATTGGGATTTGACCCCTCATCTCTCAGCACTCTCTAACCACTGCACTAAACTGGCTGAAGCCGCTTCATCCCAAAGAAGAAATACCCATCACTTCCTTCTCCTATCTTCAGCTGATTAAAAACTATTTGACTTTTAGAAGACATCTGAAGGCAGGCCTGTTTAGGGAAGTTTTCAATGTCTGATGTTTTATTGTGCTTTCAATATTCTGTTGGGAGCTGCCCGGGGCGGGGGTAGTAGGCAATGGAAGGTTGACATTAATCAGGCCCTCTTTCTTGTTCAATGCTCAATCCCAAATCCCAAGGCTTTCAAACTAAAAGATAAGAGGGCCAGATTGATTTTCAAGGTGAGCACCAGGCTGCTTGGCCGTGCCTAGTGGTGTCTGATCTATCCCTTGAATATTGATGAAACACCTGGAATTGGTATGATCATACTAGGCAAAAATTGTAAGTGTTCTGACTAAAAACCCAAGGCAAGAAGCATTACAAGGATGGGGCAAAAGAAAAAAGGCATGTTCTTCTTTTCCAGATGAAACACCAAATCTGGGAACTGGAAGAGTATATACAAGAATACAAAGTGAAAATACAGGTATCTGTGTGAAATGCTTAACCATTGATGAACTGAATAAGGAAAGCAATAGCTGCCTAATTTAGGTTGCAGCACTAAACACACTTACCAGGGAGTAACCACAACTGAGCATGGTGGGACTTACTTTTGAGTAGGAGTGCAGGAAAAAATTGATTCAGTGTGTGTTTAAAGCTGAATCTATCACACTCACACTTTCCAAAACAACACGCAAACCAAAACACAATTATCTTTTGAAATTTACACTTATTCAAATTTTGCAATGCAATTCTCCAGCCAATGTTTACAAAAATGCATATATTTAGGGGAAGTGTGAATAAAATATATTAGTGAAAATAGCATACAAAAATGCATCATATTCAGGAATATTGCTTGCAATAATGTGTACACTGATGAAAGCTACATGGAACAATGTGTTGTTAGGAGAAATTCACACTAAAATGCTGATAATTTTTCATGAGAATTTTCTTTTCTTAAAAAAATTACAATTACTGTAAATTGTGGAGAACTGAATTTTATAGTTGAAAAATGGGCAACTGAGAGAACTGAAATGGACACATCTACCCCTACTTATGAGTAAACATGCATCGGAAAGTACTGCTTTGTTTGGTAATTATGAATATTTGGATTTGGTATTTCCCCATTGGTTGTTGGGGAGGAGAGGCCATAAAATGTCAAAGCAAGGAGTGCATAACAAAGCAGATGCATAACATCTGGAGGGCAGCACACCAGCTACCCATGGAATGTATACAAAATTGTTCTAGGTCTTGATCTGTGGGGATTATCAGAGATCTCTGGGGGGAGGAAGAAGAAACAGAAACTTGAAGGGGACTTGCTGATTATTTTGTTTTCAGGTTCTTCAGGACAGAGAGAAAAGCCTGCAGGATGAGCTGTCAGCTGTTGCGAAAGACAAGGTTCGGTAAGACTCCTCTATGAGTCCAATCCTTTCTGCAACCAGTGTCAGTCCTTGAAGCATGTCAGATGAATCAAAGTCATGGTAATTCTTCTAGTGAAGAGCACAGCTTTCAGCTGTAACATATGTAATACTACTGAGCCAAAGAGACAGCAAGGAATAGCTGAGGTTATTTTATGACTGCGAGTGGTCAAGGAAACAGCAGATTCATATCATTTTCCTGAGCTATATTTGATGAGGCTGTGCCAGGGGTTGACCCAGAAGGTGCAGTCTACTATCCAAGGTATAAATGCTGATGGAAGTGAACCTTTGCAAAATTCAAAACCAATTTACTGGACCAAAGGCCAGTAAACTCATCACTCTGTTTTTATCTGGATCCATAGTTCACTCTTCACCAAATATGTTTCAAACCCCACCTTTCAAGTTTTAATCACTCTGGCTGGCCTGCTCATTCATGAATTGCTTATGCCACCTATGTAATTTCACACATACACATCACATGGTCTGGACTTAAACTGCATTGGGCTAGGCTATGACCTCAATGTAATTATCTCTGGCCAGGCACTCTGTTCTTCTGTAACCCTGCTTTTCCCTGGCCATGGACTCGTTTATTTTATGTATCTCTGTCCCTCAAAAGACAACAGAATTACCACAAGTGCTCCTCAAGACTGTCCCTCTATCACACTACTTTTTCCACTTGCAATAGTGTACAGTGGTACCTCTAGTTACAAGCTTAATTCGTTCTGAAGGTCCGTTCTTAACCTGAAACTGTTTTTAACTAGAAGCATGCTTTCACTAATCTTGCTGCCGCTGCACCCCCGGCACACGATTTCCGTTCTCATCCTGGGGCAAAGTTCTCAACTCAAGGTAACTCTTCTAGGTTAGCAGAGTTTGTAACCTGAGGCATTCATAACCTGAGGCGTTTGTAACTCGAGGTACCACTGTACATCTCAGGAAAATGCCGGCAGTTTGCTTTGTGCTGATGAAACAGAATGACATCATAGGACTAACTAGAAGAGACTGCTCCTCCTTTTGTAAAAGGAAACTATATGGCTCCACAGACAGACTGTTTATGGGCCATCTTTGTGGTAATGCAAGTGCTCTCAAAACTATTCCAATTTCCTCTTTCTTATTCTCCAGACATCCTGGCTACCTTTTAGCCATCTGGCTCTTCAGAGTTCAGTTCAGTTCAGTTCAGAACAGTCAGTAATTGATTTTATGTATGATGAAATGGCTGCTTGAAAGCTTGATTCACTGTCAACCATGATCTGGGAAATAAATTCATAAATTAAAGGGATTCCTCATTTTCAGAAGCATTTATTATGCACTTCCACATTGGTCCTCATAGTCAAAGGGAATTGCTTCATAAAGAACACACAGAGAATCTACATTGTAACTGAAAGAGCATTAACTTATTAGGAGTTAAATTGAAAGTGTTTTACTTTGCATCCTAAACTATTATGCATGCACTTAGCCACTAGCATTGCAAGAGAAACCTTTTTAATCTTCTTTTTCCTTCAGTGATTTGATGTTGGGCCAGATATTGAGCTTGAACTCCAATACCACAAACACCATATATTTGTCTGCCTTGGGAGGAGGGGAACAATCTTTTAGTTCTAATTCATAGTCATTAAAGGGAGTTTTATCATCATGTACATATGTACTGAAAAAGGTGGGGCAATCTATCCTTTGCCACATTTTAACCATTATAACCAAACCATCCTGTTAATGTGGATGTGTTATGCTTACAATGTGATCTTCAGTCATTCTTGGATTTTGGCACATCCGGGCTCTGCATGTATCATGTGTAGTATGCTATGTCAAAATAACTTCAGGATCAATCCATTTCTAGTCAGTTTCACACGTGTTTATTCATAAACCCATTCCATCAATGTTTCCACATTAATCTCCTAATTCCTTTCAAAATAAAAGCCATACTGAATGCAAATACAGAAGTGTACATAAATTCATATTTTATCACAAAACAATATTCAAGCACGTACAGTATTTTATTTCAATGTAAAATATGTATTTCCAAACCTATTTTATCCTAAAATATACATATTGGTACATTATTGGAGTGAATAACTGTATAGTAAAATCGGGTGAAATCTGAAATATAATTATGTTCTGATCTCTGCATTAGTCCCCAAGGAGCAAAGGAGGTCACTTCACTTAAAATTGTGGATGAATTGAAAATCTCCTACATCCATATGTCATATATTACATGGTTCTATCATGAAATGTTGGTTAGAAGGCTGCCAGCTCCCTCGGGGAGAGCCAGAATCTGGCTTATCCACGTGCCTTACAACATTTTCTTCTTCAAGGAACCAGAGGAAATTGTGCATTGCCCTGTTTGGGACTGCAAAGAGGACATTCCTGTAATTCAGAGAGACAGAATAGCTGCTACAAAATCTGCTAATGATCCAACCTTTTTTCAATTATTTCAGACATCAGAGCAAGTTGCCAGGCAAGTTTTTGAACCTTCACCCAAAGAGCTTGATGTATGAATTGGCCAGGGCTGAACTGGTCAGTAATCTTGATTTACCCAATAAAGAGAAAGCTATCTGGTCAGTCTTGTGAGCATGAATTTTAGTTCATCGGTCAATAAACAGGAAGGTTTTGATTTTATGCTATACATAAAGTTGACACAGTTATTGCAGCTGAACCCTGCAGGGTCAGGCCAGCAGCGTTGGCGGCTTGGTTGCCCCTGGTGTTTGGATGTGAAGGTAGAGGGAATGCTATTTAACAGCTTCTGAAAGGAAGGAAACGTGTGTTGCATGCTATGTGGCCAATGAATGCATCATAAGCTCACATTCTACATCACTGATGCTTTGTAGTAGTTCTCTTCTTAGAAAGCCAAGAGGAATGCACTGTCCTACAAGTTCTGGCTTATCAGCCTGATCTTACGATCTCTGCAGTGGCAGCAAAGTGCTGAATCTGGTACAAGAGCTTAGCACTACTCCAAAGGAATGTTTTGTCATTTTGCTGTTAGTTTGTGACTCAATTTCAGCCTCTGTGCTGTGTTTCAATAACCCCCCTCCCAAACATAGGTGTGGCACTTTTGCTGTTTTACTAGCCTACTGGTTATATACCTTCAGCATTTGAGGCAGCATGCCTCTGAATGCCAGTGGCTGAGAAATAACAGTGGTAAGGAATCTCACTGGCCACTTTAGGAAACACAGTGCTGAACTAAATAGGCCTTTAGGTTGATTCAGAAAGGGCTATTCTTATTATATATTGCTCATCACAAGCGGTTAAAATAGCCATAGGTGCTGTTCTAACTGCTGTAGTGCAAACTTGGGCTTGCCTCACAACAGCTGGCATGGTGGGAGAAGTTTGTGGTTTTAATTTGGCGGCATGGCTATTCTGGCAACTGATAAATTGCATGGCTAGCCAGTTCCATTTTCCTCACTTCACTTTGGAGAGTCACACAATTTAGAACCTTAAAACTCCCAGTAATGAACTGCTTTGAGTTCCTTTTACAGATAGGTAGCCGTGTTGGTCTGCCATAGTCAAAATAAAAAAAATCCTTCCAGTAGCACCTTTAAGACCAACTAAGTTAGTTTCAGTGTATCTGAAGAAGTGTGCTTCTGTTTCAGTGTATCTGAAGAAGTGTGCTTGCACACGAAAGCTCATACCAAGAACTAACTTAGTTGGTCTTAAAGGTGCTACTGGAAGGATTTTTTTTATTTTGAGTTCCTTGTTCATTTACTACTACAAGCATATGTGTGATGGAGGGGTAACTTTTTCCAACTATCTTTTTAACTACAGGAAGAAAAAATGCGAAGAGAAGAGAAATTTGTGAAGAAACAGCTTTGTGGTGGTAGGTTAGTGAAGAAAATGTTTACTATTTGTCACCACCTTCTCACTTTTTAAAAACACTCACCCATAAATGTATAACAATGCAGACATTTGCAGCAATAGCCTCTGGCTTGTATTTCATATAGTCATATTACTTTGGGAAATGGGAGTTTGTCCCCATTATTTATGGTGAGACTGTGTGAGACTTCTGCTTGGATTTTCATAACTCTATGATTAACTGGTTATGGTACCAAATTCCATAAAATAACCAGAATCCAGAGGTGGGTTTTACCTTTCATCCATGGCAGTACTGCCTGTTCCAAACAATGCTGGGACTTAACAAACCCAGCAAGATTCTGTTACAGGTTTGGAAACCTTCATTAACCACAAAACTGTGAAAGTACCACTGGCAAAAGGGAATAAGAGAAGAAGAAACTCCAGATGCTAAACAGAGGGCATTGAAAAGTACATATGAATGCAGACAATGCAAATAAATAACAATGACTTCCTTCCACCCATCAAGATATGTGGAAGAAGTACTGATGTGTGTTTTTTCCAATGGTTGTCTAATATTGAAACTGTCCATTTTCTGATGTGGAGTGATTAATGTTAGAATTCCTGCTCCATGATTACAGTCATGGGATTGTTGTCTATCACATGATGGTGTATGTTTTGACTCCACAGAGTGGGAAGTGATGGAGACAGGATGTTTGTGTTACTGTGTTCCGTAAAGTGGGACTATTGTCCTTTGTGCTTTTTCTCTTTGCTGTCTGATGCTTGAGAGAGAGGGAGCCATGTTGCAGTGCTCCATGTGTGTTTATATGTAAATAAAGTAGATTAACCAAAATGCTGAGTTGCTGAGGTCTGTTACGCAAGCTGCAAAGACTCTGCAGATCCCTAAGTGTGCCGGTGTCTGTTGGCATCGGTTGCTGTGATGTTCGGGTTGAAGAAAGCTTTTGAAGCTCCCAAATGAATGACCAGGAGGGAGAGAACATGCCAGCTGGGCATGTGTCTCTACCAGGGTCCTACTCAAGTGTAGGATGAGCTCCTGACAATTAATAGGTATAACAAATGAGCAAGGTACATGGAAGGTATTATTAGGTGTGACCAGCCCTGTCCACCTGGTATTCCCAGGCATGCTACTTAGCATCTTCTACAAATCAGGCCCATTCAAGGTAAAAAGAAAGACACTGTCAAACTAGGAGATGTGTACAAGCAAACATGTAACTGGGCATGGAGGGTACAGGGATGGGTGAAGCAGCAAAGCATATTGTTCATAATCTCTGAAGCATGTTCTGAAGTACTTAACAATTATCATCTCCAACTTCCAGTGAAGAAGGCTAGGGTGAGGAATACTGACTTGCTCTAAAGTGGCCTCCCAATTTTTCTCACAGGCCCATATAAGTTCAGCACAAACAGTTGTGCCTGGTGAGCATTTAAGGTCCCCAACCCTAATCTGCAGGTTGCCATGTGATTGGATTTTATTCTGATCCTGATGTGATTTGAGGATGTATTTTAATTGATTGTCTGATTTTATGTTAATGTGTTATACATTTGATGTTAGCTGCTCTGAGCCCGGCTTCAGCTGGGGAGGGCGGGATATAAATAAAATTTATTATTATTATTATTATTATTATTATTATTATTATTATTATTTCAAATAACTTTATTATTGCAGGGATTTGAACATGATTCTGCCACATTCAAATCAAACATACTAGCCATGGAACCATA
This sequence comes from Podarcis pityusensis, assembly GCF_964106645.2. Lineage (NCBI taxonomy): Eukaryota > Metazoa > Chordata > Lepidosauria > Squamata > Lacertidae > Podarcis > Podarcis pityusensis. The sequence goes on from NC_138032.1 coordinate 37,605,915, forward strand.
CAGATAGGAAGGAATCGAATGGTCCATTGCCATGTTCATCTTAGGCTATTGTGGTATTAGATGTTTAAATAATGGTGTTTGTGTTACATTTTCCTCATCTGTAATTGGAATGCAATGTCAGCCTTGATTGGCTTGAATGTATCTTCATTTTCAGCCAAAATGGATTTCTTCCAGTTAAACGCATTACAAAACCAACAATCATAATGTGCTCAGATAATACGAAAGGGCCCCACAGTGGTGCTTTTAGTGTCACTTGCTAAAAACCCTTGGAGTCAATTCTCCTTCATTAAAAGCCCAAAGTTCTCTCTGCTTTGAGTGACAACCTTTTGGAACCTGCTTATGTGCTCATTTTGCCCCATCAACAGATTGTCACTTGGGACCAAGAGAGGACAATGTCACCCTGCCTTGTCTTTATAAACTGCAGGCCTCTCTTTTCTTATTTCACAGGACAAAGATCACCTGGGTCTTGATAGGCTTGTGGCACTTTGCTGGTGTCCTGCTGGTGATTGTCTTGACCATCCTGCTAGTCACCGTCTTCATCCTCACTGCCTGCCTTTCCAATCACACAGTGACAGAGGCATATCAGCGGCCTGTGTGGCAGTTCCTGGACTATTACATCCAACCATATATGCAACTCTACAGCACCGGCATCTTACCAAAGTGACCTCAGGATTGGAAGAAGCTGCCGACTAGAGAGAGCCTGTCATTATAATGTATCTCAGAGTGTGGATAAAGCTCATAACCTATCAAGGTTCTCTGGTGTGTAATGATTTGGGAGTGTAATTACACACACACACACACACACACACTGTACCTTACCCATCACTGGAGGCATGCTCAGTTTGTGATATGCCAAGCCAAATACAGCACAATACCCATGTAAGGGCAGGCTGTCCTGGGCGCTATAAACATCCTGGTTTTACTTCCTGTCTGGAGTATAAAAACAGAGGCAGATTAAGCACAGCACATGCAATGTTATAAATTGTATAGGTATGCATTAACAAACTACATACAATCTTCACTGGAGATCTTAGCATGCATTGTGCCAATGTGCTGTCCCATGTTTCCTCCTGCCCTTCTATTTATCTCTGTGTATAGGACAATAATGTGCTTGGTGTCAATTTATCCTTCTGTCTTTTTCTTAGCCAGAGTTGGGGAGAATCAATCTGCTTCTTTTCTTGATAATGTAGAGAGGTTCACATTACAAACATGTTATGGGGAATAATGGTGCCCCATCTATGCCGCACCTCTTAATACAATATTTGTAACATATAATATTAACTGAACTATTGTTGCATAATCCCTGTGCCATTATTATTTATCCATTAGGTGTAAAACTTCTAGATATCATATCATAGTATATGTTTGCCCTGTTATGCTTGGCTGCATTAAGAAGTCCTACATCCTTTAGGTGTTTTTTTACAACAGGATCTGTTTCATGTTGAAAGCAAACATGGAAATATTCTACAACACATGATGTTTTAGCCAGCTCTCTTCCAGAAAACACCCACTACCTACCTATACAGTGGCCAACATCTGAATAAAACCAGATTTATTTAGCTTCAGTCAGGTCCCGATATTGGAGCATCCTGGATAGTGCAAGGTTGCCAACTTTACTAGTTTGGCCAGTAAACTGTTCTGTCAGATAAACAGCACTGGGTTCAGAGAAGCCAGTAAACTTCAGATTCTGACAGGCAGCACACATGATCCAGCAGCTTCTGTCAGATTTCACCCATAAGTCATGTCACCAAGATTTGCTCTGGCTCTAGCCCCGATCCACCCCATTCATCTTGGCTTTGCTCCTAAAATGGCTCTGCTCCTCAGTGGTGTGCAGTGATATTTTTAAATAGAGGGACAGTTAGGGCCAGAGACTCCAACTTGCAAATGCGATGGGGGCAGTCTGTCAACGTTGCATGTGTGAGCATTGCACCTCCCTCTCTAAGCTGGACAGAAGCTTCCTTGGCTTTGGGAAGGAGGTGCCCCATACTTTAATACTCTAATTTACCAGGAACATTTTGGGAACTAGCCTAGTCCCCCTAGGCCACTGACCACATGCCACTGGTACCTTCTCACTACTGTGACATTTTTACCAAAATATGCTTTAAAATAGAGCTTTGTGGGTATCAGGGTGGAAGAATGTGGGGTATACAGGCCGAATTATCAGGATGTGAGAGCCTGCTCACGGCTAGAAAACCACCACTACCTATTCTAGCACAGGGTTGCCTCGTACCTCCTTTCCTTCTTAGCACCAGTTCACGGAGTGGCACTACAGGTCACCTTCCTCCTCTTCAGCCTCAGTTTTGCTCTTGCAGAAGAAGAGGAACAAGTAAGATGGAGACAAAACTAGAGTGTGTTGACTCTGTCTCTCATGAGGAGATTTCACCCCTCCCATATCCAAGAATCTGCTGATTCTCCAGAGAGGAGGGGGGGTTTCTGCTCTCTACTTATTCCGCTCCAGTTGTGTCAGAGAGAGAGACTGAGTGTTAGAGAGAGATCGTGTGTATAGATAAGGTTGCTGCTAAGAGCAGCTGCAGACACTCACTGCAGTTCAGCATTCATTTTATGTTTAGATCTCATTTAGCTCTGTATATAGTTGTGTATTATAGTTGCTGATAGAATAAAGAAGATATTCTACAGAGCTGCTCTCCAAGTCATTTATGCTCTGCTATACTCTGCTGTGCGACGACTGTCTTCTTGTGGAAGTGAATCCGGTGCTCACAACTCTAAGCTGTGAGTCCACAGCACTTTGACCTGTTCCTGTGCAGAAGGTGGTCTCTGGAAGTGCTACCCAGCTTGCCTAGCCCAGTCGGGGCTGAAGTGGATGAGTCCAGTCCATGGCACTGGCTCAAGGGCGATGCTGACATCTCATTGGCTCTGGCTTCACCTACTATTAGTCTACCTGCCTTCTGCCCTGTGAGTCCTAAAGAGCAATAACTACCACTATGTACAAATAACTCATTCTCCAAGTGCCAATTCTTATGTAGCCAAAATGACATCATCTGTGCACAAGACAGAGGTATCAGAAAGCTCAGGGGAGCCAAAACAACTCAGTGAGGACAGAGAGAAAATGAGGATGAAGGCAGCATTGGGACGTGGGAGCTGCCTGGCTCCTGAACATGCACAGTCCGTAAGGCAAAATTGGGTTATGGGTCTCACTTCTTAGAAGGCTAGGCACCAATTCTTACTGTTATGTTTGCCATATAATGCTTGTAAATAACATAACCATTACACGTTAAGTGTGCTTGCTTGGTTATTTAATTGGTTATCAAAGCAAAGATAAGATTTAATGGAAAGAGCTTTGTTGCAATATGAATGGATTAACTGTGAATGGAAGAAATCTTATCACATGGCAAGCTTGTGGGCTGGTAATGATGTCTCAACAGGCCACCTAAATTGGTATCTGAGCCTTTCTTACACACAGGAAGATGAGGGTTGTATTATGCTGCATTTGGCTTGCTTGACACCACAACAAGCTTGCCATTATTTGATATAATTAGTTCTGTGTCAAAAAAAAATCCTCCCACCTTTTTGTAAAGTATTCTCCAACAATTAATGAGGAAAGAAATTGCTTTTGAAAATTATCAAAGCAATTAAGGAAGTGACTTGCCCCATATCACCCAAGGAGTTCATGCCTGACGAGGGATTTGAAACTAGGCCTCTCATTCCAACAATCAAATAGGGAAACCCACAAGATCATTGATACACTCTAGCCCCCTTCATAAGTTATGCCCCCAGTACCCATGTGTGTTGCACATAGACGTCCACAGTGAATATGTTTCAGAAGAATTGGTTGTCCACTCCATGAATCTTGCTAGTAGATCATCCCTGTGACCGGCAGCTATCCAGCAGTTTAACTTTAGTTCAAAAGATGGTCTATAAGAAAGATGTATATCTCATTGTGAGATCTCTTCACATGGAGGCACCTGGTGGAATCATTCCAAGAGACATGCCACAGATACCTATTGTTTCTAGTGCAGTTGGGTTATGTCCCCCTCCCCCCATGAAACATTTTCCTCTCGTCCCCTTCCTTATTGACAGCATCCAGTGAAAGAAATGGCAAATTCAGTATAAACAGTGGTACCTCGGGTTAAGAACTTAATTCGTTCCAGAGGTTCATTCTTAACCTGAAACTGTTCTTAACCTGAGGTACCACTTTAGCTAATGGGGCCTCCCACTGCTGCCGCGCCAACACTGCACAATTTCTGTTCTCATCCTGAAGCAAAGTTCTTAACCCAAGGTACTTGTCATGGGCTCAGGGGCTGAGCCACAGGGGAAGGAGGAGATGGAGAGCGAAGGGGAACAATCTGAGGGGAGCTCAGGAGGGTATGCCAGTGATCAGAGAGATTCCATGAGTCTCTCCAGCGAATCAGAGGATTCCCAGAAGGGGGCCCCCAGAGGCAGGGCAAGGGGGGCCAGTGGGGAGTCTCCAAGCGGCAGCTGGAAATCAGGGTTAGCTTCCCCACCAGAGCGTAGCGGGGGGGAAGAATCCCAAGGATTAAAACAAGAGCCTCCTGCAGGAGGAGAGAGTGAGGCTGGACTGACCACGCCTCCGTCAGAGAGTGGGGGGGCGGAGGGAAGAGCAGGTCAGGCCAGCCTCCCTGAAGGAGAAAGCAGTGAGGGGAGCAGTGTAGCCGTTAGGAGGAAAGTAGGCGGCTGGGCGCGCGCGCCAAGTTCAAATGTGGAGGCGCGAGGGACAGCAGAAAACCCGGATTGGGAGCCAGGTCCTAAAGCCCGCCGGAAGGGTGGGGAGGAGTCAGAAGAATCCGCCTCCGAAGAAAGTAGGAAGGAGGTAACCCCAGAGGACAGGAGGACCCGGAGGAGAAAGGAGCAGAAGGAGAAGAGGAAGAGGTGGAGCAAAGCTCGGGTCTTGAACTGGTGTAGGGGAGGGGAGGAGTCAGACGGAGCTTCGCCGGTCTAAGGACTCAGACGTAGCGCTGCGCGCCACGGATGTCAAACCAACAATGAACCACAATAAAGACTTTTGTTTATAAAGAGCAACTGGCGTTGGTCCTCTGTGAGCTAGGACCTGAGGCAGCGCTGACAGTACTATTTCTGGGTTAGCGGAGTCTGTAACCTAAAACATCTGTAACCTGAGGTACCACAGTATCATCCCCCAAGGAGGCTGAAAAAGGAGTTACATTAAAGAATCTCTCCTTCACAATGCGTTCGGCAGAGGATTGGTGATGAGGAGATAACATGTGTATACTGGGTTGGATCCACACTAAGGCTGCAATCCTAACCCCACTTACTTGGAAATTAGACCCATTGGATTCAATAGGACCTGAGCAAATATTGTTAGATTGCACTGTAAAGTGCACAAGTCTCATTGCAATCAATATAAAGAGTTATTCATGAATAACTTAAGTCCCATTGATTTTAGTGATAACAAAACAGCACTTGCTTGGTCTGGATTCAACCTACTATATCTAAGCACCCACTCCAGAACACTGAAGAAAATGAGCTATCTGTTATATGTTAATCTTGCAGACTGTGTTGTTCCACCTGAGCCTTTATGCTATTCCCAATACATTGCTACTTGATTATGTTCTTATTATCATTCCATAGTGTTAGTCTGCTGCTTTCTGCTGGCAAGCTCTTATTACTACACTCTACATGTCTTGGTGGTTTTATTTCTTCCCTACCTGTACGATTTTTTTCTTCTTTAAAAAGGCATTTGTTTCCTCTGCCTATCTCAGGGCAAGTAATGTGCAAATATCACCTCTAGGGTTGCTGCATTAGAAGTCAGGAACAGTGGTGCATGTCCTGGATATGAAAGGTTCTCCTGCAACTTCTTCACCATATATGTGCACCCAAGTCTAACCATTGCTTGCTGAAGAATCTTCTGCTTTTCCATGTTTTGCTGGTAAGTTCTTATTTATTTTGAAATGCATCATATGGGAATTAAACAACAAGAACAGTGAGAAATTTAGATGGGAGATTAATTGGTTTATACTTATTAAAATGGAAAAAGATAGATTTTGATTACCCATCACATAATATTTTTTTATTTTTTAGAGAAATATGGTCTTTCTGTTGAGTGGTTTGAGTCTCAGGGCAGTGCATTATTCTCTGACAATGAATGTGGCCATTTCAAGAGGGTGCATAAAGGTCTGAGCATGCTGTGACAAAAGCAGAAATGTTTTCATCTCTTTCAACAGAAAATGGAAGGAAGGAACCATTTTATTTTCTTAAATAATACTTGTAGGAATAAACAAATATATAAATAGCAGCATCCTATTTATGCTTACAGAGAAGTCCCACTGAGTTCATTGAGACTCACTCCCAATGAGAAAGTGTGCATCAGATTGCAGCTTTAGTGTAATACATTGATGTTGCATAAAAAGACAGTATAATCAAAGACGTGAAATATGCCTACCACAAAGGGGTGTTAAGCACTACAAGGTCTATAGTTAATATGTGCCATGTTCCAAGAAGAAGGTGTTCAGATTTTGGAGCTGTAAGCTTGTCTATGCTTCCAGGTATCATAAGAAAGCTGCAGAGATAGTGCAGGATAGCACACACCCCGGAAATGATCTCTTTCAGCTTCTGCCTTCTGGAAGAAGGTACAGGGTTAGAAAGACTAGAACTAGCCGCCTGAGAAACAGTTTTTATCCAAATGTGATTTTGGTTTTAAACGCAGTATAAGGTAGTCTCTGTAGGAGTATATTGTATTTCATTATGGAGTATCAGAGTTTTTAGGGGGTTAACCAGGCTGGGATAGCTGGGATAGCAGGCTTGTTGGCTTTTGAATGTCTGCCGTAGATTTTTTCCATTTCATTGTTCTGTATGGGACAATGACAATAGAGATTATCGTAGCGTAGCGTAACAGTACACATTTAGATACGCACATGCAATTACCTAAACCTTGGGACTGGTGATCAGCTTCCCAATAACATTAAATTAGTGTTGTGCAGAAAATTTATTGCATCTTTTCAACCATTCTTCATTAATGAGAAGAGAAATTGCATTCAAAAATGATCAAAGAGGATGGGGTGGGGAATCAGTTACATTCTCATGGTTTCTTCCATGCTTACTTCACTTCCAAGGTGGTCAGAGGTTTTTTGTGTGTGTCCTTTCTTTCATTCTATAATCTCATCAGTGTTCTGCACTCTGTAGGCTTCCCATGCTTCAGTTAAGCCCTGGGGGAAGACAGCCTGTGCAGTGGTATAGTGGTCCAGTGTTGCAGGGGATTGAAGACCTGTTGCTGTTTCTGCAATAGGGTCCCTATTCTAAATCCTAAATCTGCCCAATCAGCACCAAAGAGAAGCTTTTCAGTCACGGTATGCTCCAAAACTAAGCATTTGGAGACACTGAAAACACAATGTGCTTCAGTGTTTTGTTTTTTGTTTTTATTAGATTTTATAAAGAGGGGTCATAGGAATAATAAATGGTATAATTAAAAAGACCAAATCTTCTAATGTCATCTGTACATTGCAAAAATTTGCAATAATATCTACAACATAGGATTCATTATTAGTGGTCAGTGTGCAAGTCCTTGGTTTAAATAAACCAAGTGGATTGGATGGATTAAATAAAAACAGCAAATGGAAACAGGATAGAACTACTCAGCTTTGTTCTGTTTAAAGCTTCCTATCTTTATTATTATTATTATTATTTGGTTAGGAAGAAAAGAGGGGGAAAGAGGGGGGAAATGGTAAGTAGGGTGGGTCTGGGTGGTTATGCTTCTATTCTTCTACAATGTGCTTCAGTTTCAAGAGAATGGTGTGCAAGTTCAGTTGTGTACAATGGAACATCGTGGAAAACACAAGTCAGCTCAGAAGAAGGTAGTTGAGCACTCCAAATCATTTGTCCATGCATGTTCTCAGAAATTATCTAATTCAAAGGCAACACATGGAGGTCTGCATTAATTGTTGCAATGCAGTCCTAATTGTTGTTGTTGTTGTTGTAAAATGGTAATATCATTGTATAATCTTAGAAGGCTGCATGTGAGTGTGAGGAAGCATGGCTTTGAGTACGATGAAAGAACCCTGCAGACTGCAGAGTGTTAGAGCCATGCTTATAAGAAAGAGAACCTTGGCCACCTAGCAGTGATAAGGGAAGATCAAGACCCCACCCCCACTAAAGAAATTCTGAAATGCCCCGAAAATGAGGAAGAAAAATGGAAATCCCTTTTCACAGAACACGGAGAAATTTGAGAGTTTGGCAGGATGTTGCAACATGTACTTCCATATCTGGCTTTCAGAAAGCAAACTGAAGAAAAAAGTAATTGGCTTGAATTACACACACACACACATTGATTTTCAAGATAAGAATACAAATATAAAGAAAAAAGTAAACATATAACCAAGCTTATCGACTGAAACATTGGTGTAGGTGAGCACGTAATGCAGTATTATTATAAATGTCCTCTCAATTATTATTTATTATTATTTTAAGAATGGTATGGTTATGACTTGACTGCACCGATAACAAAAAGGAAGTTGGACAATCACCATGTGTGCATGATTATGAAGTCCATATAGATTTGGCTGTTTCTGACAGAGAGATGCACATATCTTGGTCTATGATAAAGGGATACCCTGTTGCAGCTTTAAGTTGAATGTTATCTTTGCAGAGATTTCAATAAACAAGTCGTTCTTATACGAAGATTGTATAGACAGATTTTCTAATTCCTTCCAATTAGAAGGACTAGTGGCAATTAATAAAAATGTCAACAGATAGAATATCCTTGTTTAATCCTTGATTCCCACCCCACCCCCACCCCGCAAAAATTCTGGAGCACAATGAATTGATTTTTGCAGTATTCTTCCCCCATTTCTGTATGTCTCACTATCCAAAATGCTTATAAGTGTGAGCACTTCCACCATAAATGGAAATAAGTTCCTTTTCTGTCAGATCCATGCCAGCACTTGATGTTTATAGTCAATGTAAATGTCTGAGTCCAGCAACATCTGGAAAACCATAGGTTTCACATCCCTGATATTACATTTCTGCATCACATTCCACAAGAAAATGTCTCAAAGTGATTTACGAATCCATAAAATACCACACAGTTTGGCGATCATTTAAAAACCATACCTACAGAAGAAATACAACAGAACAAGATTTCTCCATCAACAATAATTATAATAATAATGAACTCCACGAAACAGGTCAAAGTCTTACGGCACTACATTCCAAGTGAATGACCCAAAGTCTGGGCAAAAAGCCAGGCACCTAAAAGATGGCAATGATGGTTCCAAGCATGTTTTCCTGAAGACAACATTCCACACTCCCTTAAAGGGAGCAAAAGAAGCACATGCAAATATGCACTGGAAGAAAATGATAATTTATCTCACTTCTCTTTAGCATCCTGATTTTGAATATAGCAGAGTAGTGAATATTCACTGGAAAGGGATTAATCTGCAAAATTACCCTGACACACCTTTTGAACAGGCCTTTCCTCCCCCAAAATGATGCTTTAATGACAATCAGATGCTTCCGAGAATATTAAATTATTCATGCTGTTTAGAGTCTGCAGCCTTCTTCCGACAGCTCATCGCTTGAAATGACTCCAGTGCTGTTGGCTGAAGCATTGCAGCTGAAAGTTTCGACTGTGATAGGCAAAGCCGAGAAGGAGTGGATAACATTTATTAAGCAGCCAGCACTGAGATCAGCATCTTGGCTGAGGAGAGCTTTGCAAACTCCACTCAGCCACTTGTCTTGCAATGATAAATAGATCTTCTCTGCAGAAGGAGCAGTGCTTAATCAGTTCCAACCCCTTTGACAGCAAAAATGATCTTCTGGATGGAAAAAATGGATGTTGTGGGAAAGACAGAAGAGTCATTCCTTGTCTTTTGCAAACTAGAGGGTGTTCCAAGGTACCAACATAGAGAGGGTGCTACCTTTTGATTTTTTTTTTTTTTTTAATTAGTCAGACATGTTTGGAGAGATTGCAACTGAATTCAATAAAAGTCTCCAGTTTCTGAGGAGCTGAGGCTGAAGACATGGAGCAACACCCAAGATGCTAACCTATGGTATATGAATTCCAGCTGCTGCCTCTCCTGAAGTCTCCTGCAGACACAGCTGGCCTAAAGTACTGTAGGACATCTGTTGAAGACATTGGGCTTACGATGATCTATGGCTCGTTCAGGGCATTCTCAAAATAGCCGCACAAGCAAGCTGGCTGACACAATCTCAGCACATCAGAGTTTGGGAAGAAGGGACATTCATTTTCTCCTGAAAACTGTATTACGCTCCATCTCAGATATTGCTGCAGCAGAGACCTGACATGGGCTTCCTATTCACCTCATTTCTGCTTCCATATTATGACAGAGACACTAATCACCGATAGAGAAGAAAGAGCTCCCGTAAATAATTTTATCCCATCAGCATCCTGTCTGCAACAGAAGAGAAAGCCTGGTGCTTGGGAGGGGAATCAATTCAGACTTTGGTTCATTTTCTGAATGCAGCCCCACCGGGAACACTGAATTCAGCAGTAACAATGGAGTCTACTCAGCAACATGAGGAGGGTTCTTTAAGTGGCCCAGGAAAAGAATCCCCTTAGGCGGGCAAGGAAATAGTGGTAAGAGGGCATCTATATTTATTTTTTGAATTTTACCATGAATAACGCTGCTGCATCCTGGAGTGTCTGCTAATTATCTCCCTAGAATTTGCAGGTCTTTCCAGGATTTTTGCTGGATTTCAGATCTTTTGCCATAGTTTGCATGTATAGTGAGTAGCTTTGCACCCTTAGGAATTGGATGGGATGGGATGGGAAAGGAAAGGAAAATTCCCCCAAATGCAAGCTGCAATCTTATATACACTTACTTGGGAGTAGGCTCCACTGAAAATAATGAGACATATAGGATTGTATTGTCAACCACTAACCCAAGGTTGATGAAGCTGGGGGCCTTCAGATGCTGCTGGATTACAACATCCAACATTCCTGGCCATTGGCCATGTTTGACTGAGGCTGGCAAGAGTCCAACAACATTTGGAGGGCCACAGCTTTCACACCCCTGCTTGAACCATTCTTTTTAACCATATATTTTTCCAGGAGACTGAAATAATTCATTCATGCTGTAAACAAGGCTCCTCATCCCACATCTCCATTGCAACCCTACAGAATCTGTTACTATGGCACAACCTTCTGCTAAGAAGGATGGCGATCACCTATTGTTAAGGTTTTGAAAAGCAAGAGTGCAACAAGTATGTGTATGTGTGTGTGAAGAAGAGTAAAGGTACGACTAATATTTATTATGTTTTTTATTAAGATCAAAATTTGGAGAATCAGTCAACATGCTGAAGGAGAGCCAGATCTACCTATGTATCTTCTTTTTGCTTGCATTTGGGATATTGTATGAGTTCTCCCTAGAACCTGGTTGCTTCTTTTCCTGCAAACCTGTTGCTAAACAACTTGTGATACCCCAAGATGTCCTCTCTAAGGGGAGAAGTATCATCTTTCTGGAAACAACTGACCATCTACAGCCTCCACCACTGGTTTTATGCTCTGTCGAATCTGCTGCTAGAATCTATTCGGACAGACCCATCTTTTTTTTTATGCAAGGGCTGAACAATAGCACAATGACAGATTTCAAGTTGACTTCCCCTTCGCTGTCTTTCTTATCGGCTATGAAGAATGTTTTCCTTTTTCCCCTGGAGATGGACATTTTGTTCCAAGACACACCTCTGTTCCGGTGGTACCATCAGGTGAGAGAGAAAGAGGTATTGTTTTCTGGTGGGATGCATTAATTGCAAAGTTAGTTGTAAAATATTTTTGGTGACAAATATCAATCCCCCTTTTAAAAATGCAAACTGTTTACTGGTGACTTTATCAGTGCAAAGGAAAAGAAATTGTTAACTGCCTTTTCCTACCAAGACACTGAAATGTCATTGTATGCTTAAATTTAGTAATGTTTGGTGAAGATACAACTTCAAAGCATGTTTTATTATATCCTTTGGTTCATTTTACCGTATACAGCACAGTATTAGTAATCACCATGCATGGCAATCAGCCCAGGTAGTGAGGAGAATTCGGGAGAAAGAGTCAATATGATGAAAAAGAACAAACCATCATATACAGTGGTACCTCAGGTTAAGAACTTAATTCATTCTGGAGGTCCGTTCTTAACCTGAAACTGTTCTTAACCTTAAGCACCACTTTAGCTAATGGGGCCTCCCACTGCTGCCGCGCCGCTGCTGCACGATTACTGTTCTCATCCTGAAGCAAAGTTCTTAACCCAAGGTACTATTTCTGGGTTAGCGGAGTCTGTAACCTGAAGCGTCTGTAACCTAAAGCGTCTGTAACCCGAGGTACCACTGTATTACACTTGCACTGGGCTTCAGAGTTTCAAATTCACAATTTCTGTTTTCCAGAAATTCTGAATAAACTGGCTACAGTGGTACCTCAGATTACAGACGCTTCAGATTACAGACTCCGCTAACCCAGAAACAGTACCTCAGGTTAAGAACTTTGCTTCAGGATGAGAACAGAAATTGTGCTCCAGTGGCGCCGTGGCAGCAGGAGGCCCCATTAGCAAAAGTGGTGCTTCGGGTTAAGAACAGTTTCAGGTTAAGAACGAACCTCCGGAACAAATTAAGTTCATAACCAGAGGTACCACTGTAGTACTATTCAGCATGTTAAAAATTGATGTTTTCCTTTTACACTAAATATATGCCAATGAAGCTCAGTATTGTTTGACTGGCAGCATTTCTCCAGGGTCTCAGGCAGAAGTTTTGCTCATCACCTACCTGATCATTTGAACTGGAGATAGTGGGAATTAAACCTGGGGTGTTCAACAGGCAAAACATGATGTCTGTGGTCTACCGCTGGGCTCTGCTCCCACCCACAGGTTAAGTGGCCTCTGCAGGAGCTGAGATACTGATTGATGCAGTGAACCCACTGATACATTCAGGCCCTACACTTTCTCAGGTATGCCTGCATAGAGGTGAGGTCTTTTCTAGTGGGAAGTCACATCCAGAATTTGAACCTAGGCTCACATACATGTGACACCTGAGCTGTTCCAGTAGTGGAAATATTGCAGACATTGAAAGGAAGAAGTAAGGAGTATGTCTTAGGAGCTAGGGGCTGTCCCTTGATTCTATGTCCATTTTTAACCCTGCAGGTGAATGCAACACAGGAGAAGAACTGGGTCTATATTATCTCTGATGCAATCAGGCTTGCAATGGTGTGGAAATACGGTGGGACTTATATGGACACAGATGTCATTTCCATCCAACCCATCCCAGTGACCAACTTCTTGGCAGCCCAGTCTTCCCAGTTCTCCAGCAATGGGATCCTTGGTTTTCAGCGTCATCACTGGTTCCTCTGGGACTGCATGGTAGATTTTGTTCAGCACTACAATGGAGCCATCTGGGGACATCAGGGACCTCACTTAATCACAAGGATGCTAAAGAAGCTGTGCAACCTCACAGATTTCAATAATGTGGAGGATCAGACATGTCACAACATTTCCTTCTTGCACCCCCAGCGCTTCTATCCCATCCCCTACACACTGTGGCATAAGTACTATGAAGTGTGGGATTCAAAGCCAGACTTCAATGAGTCCTACGCTTTGCACCTGTGGAACTTCATGAACAGGAAAGAGAAGAGAAATGTGACCATTGGGAGCAATTTCCTGGTGGAAAACCTGTTCAGAACACATTGCCCTACTACTTACCAGAGTCTTATTCAAGCTGCACAAAGAAGCAAACAGATGTCTCAAAATAAAACTAGCCCATTGTGGTAAAGCAAAAGGAGGATATGTTACCATATGCAATACTTATCCTATTAGGCGTATAATTTAGGAACCTCGGGCTCCCAAGCAGATCACCTTCCACTGCAAGATGATTTTTAATATTCTCAGGGGGGATGGAACTCAGAGAATTGCAGACTTGGAAAGGGCCCTGAATGAAAAGCATCTCAAAGAATTTCATCTAAAGCATCCCTGACAAATGGCCATCCAACCTCTGCTTATAAACCTCCAAAGAAGTAGCGTTCACCACTCTCTGAGGCAGGGGAGTACGAAATAGGGGGTGGAGGGGGCGGGCCGCCCCGGGTGCCACTCTGGAGGGGGTGACAAGATTGCCCCTGCCTCCCCCCAGCTGTAGAGTGGCCGAGGGCGCGCACAGTCAGTATGGACTCCGCTCGTGCGACCGTACAGGCCCGGTGACGCACGCACAATGTCCGTACAGAGTATGCATGTGCGGCATACCGTACGGAGTGCGCACGTGCGGTGACCGTGCGGGCTGCTGTCCATGTGCCCTCTGTACGGGATGCCCCACATGCACACTCAGTACAGGATGCCACTTGCATGGCACTCCGTACAGCCACCGCACGCACGTGGCAGCCCATACGGAGTGCACATGCGAGGCAACCCATACGGTCACCGCACGTGCGCACTCCGTACGGTATGCCGCACATGCATACTCTGTACGGACATCGTGCGTGCGTCACCGGGCAGTTCGCCCCGCTCCTCGGCATCCCGCCCCAGGTGCCGAAGTGGGTTCTTCTGCCACTGCTCTGAGGGAGCCCATTCCACTGTTGAACAGTTCTTACCATCAACAAGTTCTTTTTGAAGTTGAGGTAGAATCTTCTTTCTTGTAACTTGAATCCATTGGTTTGAATCCTACCCTCCAAAGCGGGTGGGAGGGGGGACTTGGTCCATCTTCCATGTCAGAGGCCTTAAGATGTTTGAAGAAGGCTATCATATTTCCTCTCAGCCTCCTCTTATCCAAGCAAAGCATACCCAGCTCCTTCATCCATTCCTCATAATGGGAAAATAACTTGAGAGAGATTAGAATGCCATGGTTTGGCAGCAATGCCACCTGGGGGAAACTCCATAATAGCTGAATAAATAATAAAATAAATGGCTATAGATGGAATAATAATTGCCATTTCCTACATAATTCTATCTTTTGCTACTGCCACTGAAGTCAGGCAGTTTTTTAAAAAAAAACAATGTCTATAGCCCTGTTGATACACATCATGCTAAAATGCTATGTGTTTGTCGTGGTGATGGATACTATGTTGTGCATCTGTTTGCATCTGCTTTTCATTATTCTGTGGTTGATATAATAAATAAAGCTGTAACAAATAAAGAAGACTGTTTTCCAGGGCAATCCTGTACATATCTAATTTAGAAGTAAGCTCCGTTGAATTCAATGGAGCTTATGTCCAAATAATACAGGATTTCAACCTTCGGTATGTATGCAGGAATATTGGGTCTTGACACAATGAATGATGGTCTTTGTCCTGCTATTCTTATATGTATTGTTCTTCATTTGACCCTCCTGCCTCCTTTTTAATAGATAAGCTACAGTCAACTGTCTGGTAATGGTGTAGCTTATTTATATACCATATTTATATGACAATTTGATTGCATGCAGAAATAGGTGTCTACTAACTTCTGAACTTAACTACATACATTATCCTCTTCAACTTTCCTAGTAACTTTTTTTGTGGGGGGGGGGGGAGAGGCCTTTCCTTGCTTTGACAGGCACTCAATACACCACTTATTAAGGGGCACTGAAAGGACAAGGACAAAGACATTTCGTTTTGTCCATAAGATTCATGGAGAATCATGCAACCCTGTGCTGGCCTCATTTAAGGACAAGGATGGGGAGGTGGATAAGCCATTGCTTGTCAGGCATATGATTGTGCTTTACCTACTGCAAAACAAGTTGCTATTTAAGCTGCTGCATCTTGAGACAATTTATAGTAACTGAGCAGACTAGAATGCCCCCAATCCATCAAGGATCAGATGCAAAGTTCTGTTTGGTTTTGCAAACTGCAGTTTGGGCAAGGGTAAATGACATGGCCAGAGGAACCGAGCAAAAGAAACCCAGATAATACATATGCAAGTAAGTTGGTTGATTTCATGTCACCAAAACTCTTATTGAAAGAGAATTTACAGCACAATCCAATACATATCTACTCCAAGGTCCGTCCCATGGCTGAGATCAATGGGGCTTACTCCCAGAGAGAGAACTGCAGCTGTAGTCTTGCATTTTTATGCACATATTAGTGAAAATAACATAGAAAAATGCTTTACATTAGAGGAAACCAGCTTGCAAAAATGTATATACAGTGGTACCTCTGGTTACGTACTTAAATCGTTCCGGAGATCCGTTCTTAACCTGAAACTGTTCTTAACCTGAGGCACCACTTTAGCTAATGGGGCCTCCCACTACCGCCGTGCCACCGGAGCACGATTTCTGTTCTCACCCTGAAGCAAAGTTCTTAACCTGAGGTACTATTTCTGGGTTAGCGGAGTCTGTAACCTGAAGTGCATGTAACCTGAAGGGTATGCAACCCGAGGTACCACTGTATTAGGCAAAATCATATACAAAAGTGTGTCTTATCAGGAGAAATCCATGACCAAATGCTGATCAATTACCTTGAGGACTTTTAAAAATCATAATCATTGCAAACTGATGTGGGAAAGTGGCAAACTGAAGTGAAGACTGGAAAAACGAGTAACTAAGAGAAACCCATGTTGACAGATTTGCCCGTCCTTAATTGCAACCGTGAGCCCAGCCTCCTCACCTGCAGTTACATGTTCGGGTACAATTATAGCCACGGGGAGGCAGCTTTGTTATCAAATATACAGCAGCTTAATAACCCCCTGAGCATCGATGCTCTAATGCACATTTATTACCTGAACCTCCCTCTTTCCGCGTTAGCAAAGCCAAACAAGAAGGGAAAGGGAAATCAGGTAGGGTGTTATTAGAAGTTACTACAGCAACGGCTTGGCTTTAGGGACGGCCTCGCAGCGATTCCCCCCCCCCCTCCATCCTCGAGGGAGCAGCTCTCTGCGCTCAAAGCCCTGGAGCTGCTTTCTCCCGCTTCAGCCTGATGTTGTGCATTTAGGCCGAGGCGATTCGTCGCTGTGGGGAACCAGCGCTTTGCTGGATGGTGTTGAATTTCCTGGGTGGGAGGAGAGAAGAAGATTCCAGCTCGGAGAGAGTTGCGCCTCCAAATCCAGGCTGCTTTAGATCTCTCTCTTTCTCTCTCGCACGCGCCCAGTTCCCAACCCCACGCCACAAAACATGCGCCCTGGGGACAGGTAAGGATTTGCTTTGTTTGGTAAAGAACTGAAACGTTGCACCGTGAAGCTCTGTGGCAAGAGAGTTGGAGGAGGGAAGGAGGGAGGGAAGAGGGGGAGGAGGAGGAATGCAGAGAGGTAGGACTAAGCAGCTCTGCTTTGTTCAAGCCACTGCTCGCCTTCTTTCCCTCTTGCATGTTCCCACCGCTCAGGAAAACATCAGCGGATGAAGTGGCTTGTTAAATTGCAAACACTCGCAGGAACCTCCAGACTGGAAACTTAAGGAGCTGAGCTGACCAAGCGAACTAAATCTACATAGTAGCTCCTCCCTCGCTGTCCACCCAGCTGCTCCTGCCTGCAGCCCGCCTAGGAAACTTTTCTCCAAAAGCCGATTCCTTGCAAACTTCACTGGAGAATCTGAAGCGGCTAAGGGGAGGACTTGGGGGCTGCGTGACAGGAAGGGGAGTTGGTTTACTGGGAAGGGAAGCAGGGGCGCTGAGTTGGGGCATGCTCGTTATAAAGTAGCCTGTCACCAAAAAAAAAAAAAAAAAAAAAAGGGAGGGGAGGAAGAGGAGAAAAGGCATTGCTCCTTGTTCAGTTTTGAAACTGCCTGAGTAGAAATTGCTAGCCAAAATTTGCGGGGGGGGGGGGGGAGAGGGAAGTTCGACATTCCGCGGCCAGCAGGGCCCTGTGCATCCTTCTCTTCGGAGGCATCCGGGGTTCTTAGCCCTTGGAAATCCAGGGGCAATTTTCCAGAGAGGTTGTCGGGGGTTGTCAAGAGAGGCATGTTACTAATGCCATTCTCTTCTATGGTGTGAGAGAAAAGGTAGGGGAAGGCAGAAACTCAGTGTTAGGGCATCTGCACTGCATGCAGAAAACCGAAGGTTCAATCTTTGCCATCTCCAGGAAGTGCTAAAAACGACCCTTGTCTGAAACCCACGCCAATCTGTGTAGACCAGTGTTTCCCAAACTTGGATCTCCAGCTGTTTTTGAATGACAATCCCCATCATCCCTGACCACGGGTCCTGCTAGCTAGGGAAGATGGGAGTTGTAGTCCAAAAAACAACTGGAGACCCTCAGCCCTCTTAATCAGGGACGATGGGAGCTGTAACCCAACAACTTATGGGGAACTGAAGATTGAGAAACACTCATGTGGACAATACTGAGTGAGATGGACTGATAGTCTGACAGCATAAGGCAGCTTCCTGTAATTCTGTTTAAGCAGCTTCCTGTAATTCTGTTTAAGCACCACCAATGATGCTTTACAATGTGGCTTGCCGCCTTGCTTCTGACAGGGCCCCTGGGACTTCAGAAGCTGCAAGCAAATTTATTTGTCTATTAATATTTATTAGATTTATATACCACTCAAAAGATCTCAAGGTTGTTCACAACATAGAAATACAAGATAAAAGCACAAATAAATAGTTAAAACAGAAACAACAAAACAACAACCCCCTCCCCCCCACACACACACATTTAAAAGGCTTTAGAATGTTAATCAGCCAAGGGCCTGGTTGAAGATTACATCAACCTGTACATTTTGCCCCTTTCATTCATAGGCAAGTTAAACATGGTAAGGCGAGTGATAACAGCCCTGCAACATCAGTAGCTCTGCCCCAACAGGAGGTGACCTGAGAAAGCGCTCTCTGTGTGCGCAGGTAAACAGCAAGTGCTTGAGAAGTGCACTCCCAGCACAAAGCAGATTATAACCATTGCAGCAGAATGTGCTTCAGGTGGGCAAATAGTGTGGGACACTGGGACAGCATGGGGAGGACATTGTGTGTACAGCACCCCTAAAAGGCACATGCATCCGGCACTGAATGCACATTATTATGCAGGCTGTACACGCCCCAGGAGTCCTATGGCACCTAAAAGACCAACACATTTATTATGCCACTTCCTTTTTGTGAACTACAGTCCACTTCATCAGATACATGAAGTGTTATCCTGAGGTTTTGGTATGGGGGGGGTGGGGCAGGTAGAGGGAACTTGTTAAAAGTGAAGTCAGAGGGAAATGAAAAGCAGAAAAGTACAGAGAGTAATAATTCCATATTTAATAGTGGGACTTCACAAATAGTTATTGAGGGCACAGGCACCATGCTTTGTAAAGCAGTTAACATCTCTAATATGCTAAAATCCTTTGTCTCGGTTCAGCCCACAAGTGATAGCATCAAACCCTTTCATTCAATTCAGTGGTTTCATATTGCAGTCTCCCTTTGAATTTCCTTTGCTGCAGGATGGCTACTTTAAGGTAATTTACAGAGTATTCTGGTAGGTTGAACTGTCCCACCACTGGTTTTTGAATATTGCCACTTCAAATGTCAGACTGGTGTCCGTTTAGTCTTTCATATTTAGACTGGCCTGTTTGTCCTGTGTAGAATGCAGAGCAGCTTTGCTGGCAGATGAGAACACATGTTATCACCTAGTTGTTCATTGTGATCCTTGTTTGCTCATACTGGAGCTGCAAACAAATACATACAAAGCCAAGAATGAATATTTAACCACTTGGAGCGTGCTGCTTAGCTATGGTATATTTGTGCTACTGTGAGGGAAACTTTGGAGTCCTGTTACCATCATGCCAGGACACACCTAGTAACACACCGTTGCACAACACAACTGTCTGTTGTGAATAAGCAAGGGGTCCAGATCTATCAGAACAGCATTTCTATACTGGAAAAAATGGTATGTATCATTTTACAGCACTTTCCCCTAGAGGCTACTATCCTATGCACACATTCCTGGAAGTAAATCCCATTGAGCATAATAGAACTTTCTTTTGAATAAGCATGTCTAGGATTAAATTGTAAGCGGTTTTGTAATTGTGGCAATTAAATGTTGAAAGCAAATTGTTATAATAAGAGTACCATATCAGATGTCCTCATTTTTTCAGTCCTCAGAGCTGAAAGCTCAGTGACTCTCGTGCATTTTCTATTTGAGTAGGAATCAACACAACTCAAATTATAGTTGTTTGAGTACATGAATACAGGAATGTTTTTTATATGGAAGCTGGAACCCTCGCCTGTATTCTTGATAAGCCTATACTGAGAGCCAACTTTGAATTTAATAGCAAATGAATCAAACATTTCAGCTATAAACAGCAGTCACCTTGATTTGCTCACCTATTCATCTTGCTATTTTCTTCACTTATTTGAAATCTTAGTAGTTGTTTCTAATCTGTGGTTGTTTAACCATCTAGTATGGTAATAAGTAAAGTGATATAGAAACATAGAATTGTAGAGTTGGAGGGCACCATGAGGGTCATCTAGTTCAACCCCCAATGCAGGAATCTTTTGTCCAACATGGAGCTTGAATCCATGACCTTGAGATTCAGGGTCTCCTGCCCCACCGACTGAGTTCTCCCATGTGCCCGAGGACTGAGTAGAATAATATAAAAGGAAATCAGTTTTGCAGGCTACACAGAAAAGGGCAGCCAAAATGATCAAGAGGATGGAGCAACTTTGCTATCAGGAAAGGTTGCCCCATTTTGGGACTTTTTAGTCTAGACCAGTGGTTCTCAACCTGTGGGTCCCCAGATGTTGTTGGACTACAACTCCCATCATCCCTAGGGAGTTGTAGTCCAACAACATCTGGGGACCCACAGGTTGAGAACCACTGGTCTAGATGAAGGGCAGGGAAGAGGTGACATGATAGAAATCAATGGCATGGAGAAAGTGGATAGAGAAAAGGTCGTTTCCCCTTCTATCATAACGCTAGAACTCACAAACATCTAATGAATCAGAATGTTGGATAATTCAGGATGGATAAAAGGAAGAACTTATTTATGCGGAACATATGGAAGTCCCTCCATCAGGAGGCAGTGATGGCGACCAACTAGAATGGCTTTAAAAGAGCATTAGACATAGACTACCAGTCGCTATCAGCCATGATGGCTGTGCTCTGTCTCCAGGGTCAGAAGCAGTAATGCTTCTGGATAGCTATTGCTGGGAACCACAGGAGTGAAGAGGGTTCTTGTGTTCAGGTCCTGCTTGAGACATTCCCATGGGGATCTGTTTGGCCACTGAGAATAGGATGTGAACTTGATGGGCCATTAGCCGGATTCAGCAGGCTCTTCTTACATTCGTATATGTTTTGGGTCTGCTTCAAGTACACAAGTACAGCTCCCATTTTGTTCCAGCCTTAATTCATCTTGTATCCTTTTCATTGCCCAGCCTTTCGCTGCTAATATTTACTACCCACCACAACTGTCTGCACACCGTCATTATTGGACAGGTATGCCAGGCTCCACATTTCCTGTGAACTTCCCAAGCAGCAGCCATCTCTTGGGCAGCATGCTCGCCGGTCCGAGCATGGTCCCCGCCTTTAAATTCCAGTTGCGGCGAGACACGATCGACTGGAGGCGGTTCAGTGCCATCGATGTGGAGCGGGTGGCTCGCGAACTGGACCTTGCCACTCTGCAGGAGAACATCAACAGCATCACCTTTTGCAACCTTGATGCAGAAAAGTGCCCCTACTGTCAGCAGCCAGTTGACTCTGTGCTCTTGAAAGTCTTCAAGATGGCCCAGCTGACCATCGAGTACCTGCTGCACTCTCAGGAGTACTTGAGCATGAGCCTGGCCCTTCAGGAAGAGCAACACCAAGCGACCCTGGAAGACCTCAAACGCGTCAAGCAGGACTGGGATAAGCAAGCAGAAGAGCTGAAGGGTGTCAAGGAAGAGAGCAGGAGGCGTAAAAAGATGATTGCCACGCAGCAATTGCTCTTGCAAGCTGGGGCCAATAACTACCACAAGGTGAGTGATATGGCTGCATGCTTTCTGTGCAGCTTTCATAATTGTAAGCAGGGCTAGCTGATATCTAGTATTCAACATTGTGGTATATCAGCAGCTAAATACCATGATATGTTGATATATCATGATGTCTGGAATGTAACTCGGATGCTTCTTCCTCCCATCACCCAGTCCTAACAACAACAACAATAATAACAACAACAACAATTTATTTATACCCCGCCCATCTGGCTGGGTTTCCCCAGCCACTCTGGGCAGCTCCCAACGGAATATTAAAAACACGATAAAACATCAAACATTAAAAACTTCCCTAAACAGGGAGACCTTCAGATGTCTTCTAAAAGTCAGATAGTTGTTTATTTCCTTGGCATCCAATGGGAGGCTGTTCCACAGGGTGGGCACCACTACCGAGAAGGCCCTCTGCCTGGTTCCCTGTAGCTTCACTTCTCTTAGTGAGGGAACCTCCAGAAGGCCCTCGGAGCTGGACCTCAGTGTCCCGGCTGAACGATGGGAGCAAGCCCCAATACCTCTGTGGCTTATGTTAGCCAGAAGGGCAGGGGCTTCATTAAACTGTTCAGCTGGGGGCAGGAAGCCTCCTGCCTCCAGCTGAACTAGCCCCCATACTGCTCTGGCTCATGTGAGCCGGAGAAGTGGGCTTCCTCAAAGGCACAGACAGATGGAGGTGGAGAAAGTGCTTGCCCAGAACCCTTTTGGGCTCTGTCTGCCTGTCTGTCTGTGCCTTTGCTGTCTGCAGGCAAATTGAGCTGGGAATACATCATGGCTCCCTGGCCAGCACAATATATCACCCGCTCAAAATGTCTGAAACCGGTATTGCAATCAGAATGCCATACCAGTTTCATACAATTTACCAGTATATCACCCAGCCCTAGTTGTAAATAGGTGCCATGGGTAAGTACCATGGGTACTTAGGACAGCCTTGCTCTCACAGTAAGGATCCATTGCCTCCCGCCACATCCTAACTATAATGCCATGCTGTAGGAAGTATTTGAGCATATGTGTATTATTGGGATAGACAGCTATTGGTGGGATGGAAGGGAAGCTAGTAGACTTTTCTGTGTGCATATATATGCACATGGGCAGAACATGCCATGTGTCACACCAGCAGTGGCTGATTATAACAGTGGCACAGCCACCACTGCATCAGCAACCCTGCTGCTCATGCCAGCAAGGGTAGGTGGTGGGGCAAAAATGCACTTTTGCTATACCAGCTCCCAGACTAGGGCAGCAAATGGGCCCAGACTGGGCCAATTCCCATCAGTTGACAGCAACAGGGCCACCTCTACCCCCTCCTCTTTCCCAGAATGTGCTCCTACATGAGGATGCACAGACTGCTCCCAGCAGGGATACTGCCGGTGGTAAAGGTAAAGGTACCCCTGCCCGTACGGGCCAGTCGTGTCCAACTCTAGGGTTGTGCGCCCATCTCACTTAAGAGGCCGGGGGCCAGCGCTGTCCGGAGACACTTCCGGGTCACGTGGCCAGCGTGATGAAGCTGCTCTGGCGAGCCAGCACCAGCGCAGCACATGGAAACGCTGTTTACCTTCCCGCTATAAAGCGGTACCTATTTATCTACTTGCACTTAAGGGTGCTTTCAAACTGCTAGGTGGGCAGGAGCTGGGACCGAAAGACGGGAGCTCACCCTGCCGCGGGGATTCGAACCGCCGACCATGTGATCGGCAAGTCCTAGGCACTGAGGTTTTACCCACAGCGCCACCTGCGTCCCTGCCGGTGGTAGCTTCCACCTATTTGCTGTTTGGGTGGGTGCATTGAGTGGAAAGTAGGAAAAGACCTTGAAGGTGGAGCTGAGCCCAAACTTCTCAGATGGCATTTCCCTGAGGAAAAAATGCCTGAGATGTTTCTTTTTGCCATCCCATCAGCCTGATTTAGTTTAATTTTTTTTCCCCAGCCACCCTTAGCCCCGCAATGCTCCAGGATGATGTTAGATCCAGGGGACTGATGAAGATGTAAAATGGTGCCCATTCTGCCAATGCTGCTGCTGCTGCTGCTGCTAACATTTGCAGTGGCAGCAAAAAGAGAAAGGGAAACTTTGTAGGTGGTGGGTGGAGATAAGGTACTGGAGATACTGGAGAAATTTGGTGAAATGAGCCTGCAAGTTTCTGTGCCCGCAAACACAGTGGTGGATTTGGAGAGATCGCCTGAGCACTGTTGTACCACAGGTCATCTCGTCCAACCCCTCTGTTCAGTGCAGGATTTACAATGCAGGATGCAACTACAGCATCTCTGACAGTTTCTGCTTAAATACCTTCTGTTTTCTGAGGACTGTCCTTGGTAAATAGGGACAGCTGGAGCATACGGAGCTGCATTATGCACTGTGGATTTTCAGTCAGCAGCCTGTCAAGGAAATGTGAATGATCTTTGTTTTTCTTCCAGCTCATCTGCCTGATTGTGGTTGCAGAAGCAAAGATAGATTAGCAAGCATTGGGTGGGGGGGGGGAGGTTACAGCTGTCTGGGTGTTAGTACTTCAGCAGCCATTCACAAACAGCCCATGATTCAGATTTAGTTTGAGCATCTGGTCCTGCATTAAGCTTGGAGTTGGCCTAGTGGAATGCTTTGCTCCTCCTCTGGATTTTTAGGTCTATGTCAGGGGTCAGCAACCTTTTTCAGCCGTGGGCTGGTCCACCGTCCCTCAGACCTTGTGGGGGGGGGGACTATATTTTGAAGAAAAAAAATGAACCAATTCCTATGTCCCACAAATAACCCAGAGATGCATTTTAAATAAAAGGACACATTCTACTCATGTAAAAACACGCTGATTCCTGGACCGTCCGTGGGCCAGATTTAGAAGGCGATTGGGCCACATCTGGCCCCCAGGCCTTAGGTTGCCTAACCCTCGTCTATGTGACAGCTGTCAAGGTTGTAAAGAAGGACACTCATGGACACATAGGCCAAACTCACACCATGCTTTTAAAGCACCATGATACGACTTTAAACAGTCATGGCTTCCCCCAACGAATTCTGAGAGCTGTCGCTTGTTAAGGTGCTGAGAGTTATTGGGGAACCCCTATTTCACCTCCATGGTTTTCTGTTTCTCGGGGTGATTTTACAGTCAATCCCTCTTCCCAAGGCTCTCTGGGAATTGTGTGGGGAATATGGATCTCCTATCAACTCTCAGCACCCCTAGTAAACCACAGCATCTTGAATTCTTTGGGGGAAGCCATGAATGTTTAAAGTGGTGTCATAGTGCTTTCAATGTGTGCTTTGAATGTGGTCCTGGTTTGTTTGGCTTAGCATGTGGTCTAAATCCAGAATCGTGATTCAGCTTTCTTCTCCTTGACCTATTGCCAAAGTTTGTCCTGCAGTTGCATGGTCGTGAAGGAGGCATCTTCACCCTGATCCCTGGTCTGAGTGACAGGCTAAGCAAAACTCTGGCTTAGGTGTCCTCCCAGGCTAACTTAAAAGCCTGGGGGAGAGGGAGAGCAGTGTGAGTTCCTAGCTGGGAGCCAACACATTCATGCGGACATGATGAGCCACCTTCTGGCTTACCTTGATGTGTCAACCAGGCCAGCGTGTGACCTATCTATCCTTTTCTTTGTCTTTCTCCAGTGCCAATTCTGTGACAAGACCTTCATGAACTACTCGTTTCTTCAAGCACACATGCTGCGCAGACACCCAGAGGTCACTGCAGCAGGTGAGCATAGAGGGTTATTTCATTATGTACTGCTTCGTATTTCAAGACTAATAATAATTGCTAATTGGTTTACAGTGTCTTAAAAATATCACAAATACAAAAAGAAACCAGCAATACCCCCCTTTTTAGCAGCACAGAAGAAAAGAATTATATATGTCTTAAAACATCAGTATAAACAAGCATTAACATATGGGGACCATAATAACTAATAGCCGATCCGAAATACAGAGGGCATTGTTATTCGGTGTGCTTGTTCCTTCAGCACAAGGACTTTCAGCTGTGCAGTGGAACTTCCCCCTCCCCCTCCCCATAGGACAGCCTGTGTGCCCTCTAAATCTGTTCTGGGAGTTCCCCAATGCTCCAGAGCACATTTGGGGAATGTGCAGAGCACACACATGAAGAGAATGTCATAGAAAATCTACGCAATATTGATCCAGAGCAGAATTCCAACATATAGTTAGCAGAGTGAAAACTTAAACACATTGCAGGATTCTCCAAAAATAAACCAGAGGCAATTAATAGTTCATGCAGCAGAGCTTTACTGCTACTGAAGACAAATGAGCATAACGGTTGCAAATCCAATACGTTCAGGATTGGCACCGTCCATAAGAAATCCAGTTGCAGCAGACTTAACTTAAACTTACAATAACTTCTACAGTCATACCTCATGTTGCGTCGTTTCGGCTTGCGAACACAGCAAACCCGGAAGTGTATACTTCCAGGTTTCACCGTGCATGTGTGCGCAGAAGCATTTTGCGTGCTTCACACATGCACAGAAGCGTTCAATCATGCTCCGCGCTTGCGCAGAAGCGCCGCTCTAGTTGCTGACTTTTTGGGGTGTGAATGGCACCCCGGAACAGATCGTGTCCACAACTAGAGGTACCACTGTAATAAGTCTAAACCTTAATACTATATACAGAACACCACACCAGAAGAAAGAGAGATAGAAAGAGAAAGTGAAACCCAGGCTGGTTCTGGCCTTATTTTTATAGTCATCATGACCTTGACAGAAGAGATAACAGAACCAATTTAAGCCAGCTGTTCTCAGTTTCTTTGAAGGCAGCGCTTTTTTTCTTTAAATGTTTAGGGGTACTCTCATTTTCCTACTCATATTGAAATACTGCCCCTCAATGAGGCCACAAAACGTTTAAGGGTATTCGTATCCCTGCCCTCCCCCCGAAAAAAGCACTGTCTGAAGGAATAACTGAAACATCATGAACCTTCTGCTTGTTTCTTTCACACAGAGAAGCTTCCAGAGACCACTTGAATTAATTAGAATAGGAAAGATCTCTACACATCAGATCAATAGTTTCTGTACTAAGAAATGCAAACTGACAGAGAAGGGGGGGAAAGTTGTGTTGCACAAACAGAAATCTTTGCACTGATGAAACAAGTGCATTTTACTTCATATTTTTTCCCCATTCTCTTTTCCTTGTCCTTGTTAAATTTAATAACTAATTAACTAACTAACACATAGAGACCCTTTGTTTTCCAGATTGCCTAGAGCAGGGGTAGTGAATGCAGTGCCCCTGCCCAAATTTATTTTGCTGGGCTCAAACACACATCAGCTCCATTTAGCATGGCCAGTAGTCAAGGGTGATGGATGTTACAGTTCATTTGCAGGACAGCACAGTTACTGCCCCTGATCTGAAGTGTTATTTGAGACCATCAGGGGCCCATTGGATCAATCAAACTGTAAAAACATTTCATTTTTGAGTGCCTCTCTCCATATACAGATTGATACCCAGTAGTTTGTTACTAATTAAGCATTCGGGCATTTTCTTTCCCTTAACTCATGGGTAGAAAATCTGGAGAGATTTCCTTTTACATTAAAAGATCATTATAATGAAACAAACTGTTTAGTTTGCCCATTATCTACAAATAAGGGGCTCAGTAGCTATCATTTTTTTTCTGAATGATTTCACATATAAACTGATTCTGAGCCATACTGGCAACATCAGAAATTAATGTACTTACATCCAGCATTTTGGAAAATGTTAAGATGTCATTCTGCAAATCTGGATACAATCATGCAACTATAACTGCCCCACCTCAGAAGGGTATACTTCATACTCACATAATTATAAGGTTAGCCATAAAGCATATAGATTAAAACATGACAAATACATTTTGTTCAAATTGATTTACCTCACCAAATAATATGCATGAGATTCTCTGAGGTATAGCTTTGGATTTATGACTGGGAACAAAATTCTTCTAGGAAGCCTAAGAAAACTGCAAAATATACCACACACATACTATTGAGGTGGCAAAGGAAGTTCACAAAATGAGAGGAAAACAAAATCCACAAACCTAGAGGAAATTCAGCTCTGGGCATGGTTTTGTCCAGCAGAGGGCAGTGGTTCCGTTATAATTTATGATGACAATCCATTATAGAGCTAGCTGTCTGGTGTGCTTTGAAATCAACGGGCCTAAACACATTTACTACTGGATTGAAATGTGGTCCATGTTAATTCACTTGTGTCAAATATTATTTTCCTGACATACAAAGCAATGTTTTAAGTAAAAAATAAATGAAAAATAGAGTTTCAGACTGGGAAAACCAAGCCAGATGGGCGGAGTATTATTATTATTATTATTATTATTATTATTATTATTACTAATACTAATACTACTATTATTATCATTACCATCATCATAAGTGCTTTTTTCTGGGGGAATGCGGGAGTGTGCATACCCCTAATCATTTTGTGAATCTAAGTTTGGCCTCATTGAGGGGCAGTATTTCAATATGGGTAGGAAAATGAGAGTACCCCTAAACATTTTTTTTTAAAAAAACCACTGATCATCATCATCATCATCATTATCATTATCATCTTACATTCCTGGGTTTGCAATTGCCACCATAACTGTGCCTTTTTCTGAATGAACTTTATAGAGCAGGAGAAGAAGAAACAAGTGGTACAAATGGAAAGTGAGATTGAAGAACTGAAGGTCAAACTGAAGGAGACCCATGCCCAACTGGAGGCTGAGAGCCAAAGCAGGGCTCAGGTATGAACTCACAAAAACCAAAGCCCTCATAGCTTGCTGAATTACAACCATCTGTTTGTAGCCAAAGTGAAAGCAGTGCATGCGAAACTCTTGATAATGTACTTTTGCACCACGGCAGCTGGAAGGGAAGAGGCTTGTTGTTTATTTGTTTGTTTGTTATATTTGAGTCCCATTTTTGCATTTTGAAAGTAGTGACTCAAAGTGATTTACACAGTAAAAAGTAAAATAACAAAGACATTCAAATCAGATTAAAAACAGCAATGAACAAAACCTTTTTTTTAAAAAAAATACCCTTCTGACAAAATTTCTTCTGCTCCAGTAAAAATAAATCCAAAGGTGAGTTGCCTCCATTGCAGAAACATGCACGCTATGAAGGTGTGAGGGGACCCTTCAGGCAAACATTTGCAGGCACATGGAAATCCTTCAGAACAATACCAGTCATCTCAGATAATCTCTTGGCCTGGGTATCTGCTGTTCAGCGGTGTGGCCAATAAACCAGTGGAAAGGAATTCCTTGTGAGCCTCACGTATATCAGGTAATGGCTGTAGCTCAATGGCAGAGCATCTCCCTTGCAAGCAGAAGACCCCAATCCCTAGTGTCCAATCCCTAGTGTCTCCAGGTAGGGAAATCTTCTAGATGGACCATCTGCCTCAGTATAAGATAGCTTCCTGTGTTCCTGTGTGCAACAGTCATACACCTTGAACTCAGCTTTGACTAGACATAATAAGATTGTACTTTTAATATATTTGATAGGGCAACTTGTCTGCACAGGTCATTGCCACTCCATTCATCCCCCTCCCACTGTTGCACGCTATTGGTTGTTGCCATGTTGAATATCCAGCTTAAACTAGCTGGGCAAGAATTGGACCATCCTGCCCTTTGCTTGGAGTATTTCCACTTCCGTTTGAATGACTGGGATTTCTGGAAACTGCTGTCAAATCATTCCATAGCCACAACTTTTTGTCTTTTCTAACCAGCTTATTTCCAGCTTTAGATCTTGTTGTTTCGTTGATAGGAAGCAGAGCACATGAGGCAAAGAGAAGAGGAAAGCAGAAGAAAATTTGAGAGATGGAAGGAGGAAGAGAGGGTAAAGTTTCAAAGGGAGATGGAAGACCTCCGGCACCTGTTCCTCACCGAATTCAAGGACATTGCCAGCAAAAATTCCGCCTTGGAGGGGGTAAGGCGAATGCACAACTTTCTCTTTTCCTTGAACATTCAGGGCAGTCACAGCCTTCAATAAACAGGCATGCTGCTTTTAAATATTACCACAAAAGAACAGCAGGGCCTTTTCTTCAAGGAATGATAAAATTCCCTATGTTAGAGAAGGATGAATCACTTTGTTTGAGCATGGATGGACCTTGGTAATATGGTGCGCTGTGTGTCGCCAAAATTTCCATCCTTCTCTGGAGATTGTTCAATAGAATGCGCTTTTCTGGTTATAAATAGCCTGGATAATTTTGCAAGGTCTCGTTCACTTACCGTATTTTTTGCTCTATAAGACTCACTTTTTCCCTCCTAAAAAGTAAGGGGAAATGTGTGTGCGTCTTATGGGGCGAATGCAGGCTGCACAGCTATCACAGAAGCCAGAACAGCAAGAGGGATTGCTGCTTTCACTGCGCAGCGATCCCTCTTGCTGTTCTGGCTTCTGAGATTCAGAATATTTTTTTTCTTGTTTTTCTCCTCCAAAAACTAGGTGCGTCTTGTGGTCTGGTGCATCTTATAGAGCGAAAAATACGGTAGCTGAATTTCCAGCACCATTGACAAGTGCAGAAAGTGGAGAGCCATGCGATTGGTTATGATCCTGTTTGTGGGGAATATCCACACTAGCTAGTCATCCTTGCCCAATCAAGATAATAAAACACAGAGCAAGAAGCTGGTGTTCCTCCCAATGGGTATTCATACCTACATAGGGAAGTCCCAACTTACATGACAACTCTGCTTTTTATATTCCATCAGATATGGCACAGAAACCTAACCTACTGTACCTGAGTGATTCCTTAATAGCTCTGGCCGCTGCTCTTTGCCAGCAAAGTGTTTACATGTGCCACTTATTCCTCCTCCAGAAGCTGCAGGAACTACAAGGCAAGAGTGCAGTGGTCTCTAATCTGGGGACATTGCAGGATGACGAGTCACCTGACCAGCAGCAATGGAAGAAGACTCAGAGGGAACTACAGGGGATGAAGGCAAAAATTGAGCAACAGGTGCGTGAGCATAGATGTGGTGGTTGTGAGCTCTGCAATATATCATCTCTTGCTTGTAGAATATAACAGGGTAGGAGGAAGACACTTAAGAGTGCAATCTTATTTTTGCAGTCCATTACATTCTAAGCCCCACCCCCCACCCCAGGAGCCAAACCATAAAACCTAAGCTATATAGCTATTGTGGGGAGTGGGAAATGATGACAGCAGATAGATTGTTGTGGAGTCACTAATGCTGATGTCCCTTGTGCTCTGACAGTAATACAACATGGTTTAACAACAGGAGGCAAAACATTTCAAAAGAAGACATTGGTAGGTGAAGTAAAATATAAAAAGCACATTTAAAACAGCATAATTAAGAAGAAAATAAAATATCATCATAAGCATGACACGGCTGTTTGGTAGGCACACAAAGATGGGGCCATTGAGTGGCCTTCATGCCCCACAGCTGGGTGATGGTCCTCCGGCCTCATGAGGAGCCTCTTCAGTAGGGCTGGGTGAGTCTGGGGCCCGCCCCCTAGGCCAGGTAGAAAGGTCCTTGTGGGGAGAGGCCTTCATGCCCCACAGCCAGGTGATGTTCCTCCGGCTTCATGAGGAGCCTCTTTAGTAGGGCTGGGTGAGTCCAAATAAGTTTGGTTGTTGTTTTTAATTTATCAGAAAACAGAATGGAAGTGGAAACTGAGGGATCTTCAGAAGGAACACCAGATGGAGAAGGAAGAGGTGAGTGTGCTGAATAATATATTTTTCTCACAGTTTCTCTCTCATTAAGAGTTCAAACATTGTACTGGTGTACAGTCAGTGCCCAAATAGGAACAGAATCTGCCCACACCTGTGTAGAGCATGATACACAAACAGAGATTATGCATATACAATGCAACAAACTATTACATGCCTAGACTCTGTGTATACATTGTGCTGGATGCTTTTGGGGAGGGCAGAGCCTGCACACACAATCCCACTACCCTCATGCAGTGGGTCCTCATGCCCAAATCTCTAAACAGTTTGTTCTTATCTCCTCAGCTGAAGGGTGAGAATGAGAGACTACGGGCCTCCTTGTCTTCTGACCAATGGAAAATGGCCGAGCACAGCAAGCAGCAAATAGCATCACTCAGCGCACAACTCAGGGAACAAGTCAAGATCATCCAGTCACAGGAGAAAACAGTAAGTTGAATATGGTCTCCTGCCTTCAGTCCTGTAAGAAGCACTCTGTTCACCTCTTGGGGCTCAGGTTCAACAAGAGTTTTGAGTCCTGTTTTGAAGCAGATTGTTGCTTCTGCTCTAAGACTCAAACTGCACAATAAGCAGAATTACATGCTGCCGCTCTTGCCAAATAACAGGTGGCAATCTGCATGTTTGAATGTTCCCCTGATATTAAACTCCCTTGTTCTACACTGTGATTCTTCTATTCAAGTACTTTTGATGAAGAGAACCTTTCATATGATAGTATGGCTTATACCAGAGGACCACTTTGAATGAGAACCTGGTAGAGGGATGGGGAAGCTGTGCCCCTCCAAAAGCTGTTAGTCTCTAACTCCCATCCAGCCCAGCATGACCAATGGTTCCCCATCTCTATCCTGCCTAAAGAATACACTGCATCTTTGGGGCTCCTTTTTCAGTTGTTTTGCTTTTTTCCTGATTATGTGGACACTCACAGTAAGTAAGCAGTTCCTAAATCTTGTAAATAAAACTGATCTTTTAATAACGTATTTTGTTTTGCAGATTAAGCTCTTGTCTTCTAGCAAACCTAAAGGTAATGGTCAAAATCTAGACTGAATGCATTTCCATAGTTAACACTAGAAGCTTCTTTTTCTCTTTTGACAAACTGTATAAAACTGGGCAGGTTTAGGCAGGCAGATAAGGAAACTCTGTAATAGCCATATCTATTGATTCAAAAGCTCACAGTGAAGTTAATTATCCAGCTCTTTTTCTAAGGTCATTCTGAACATTTCACCTCTGATTTTGGTGTCCGTGGGAATTAAAATTGGAACTGAGGCCCAGAAGCAAAGGAAGCCCCAATTGATTCCGTAGTTATTTGCTGTTATAGATAGTGACAACCACAGATTGCTTTCTGGAAACTAAGATTTCTTGCAGCCCCAGTACAAACTGCACATCAAGGATTAGTGATTAATAGTGGCTCTAAGGTTGCAGTCTACTTGCAGAGTTAAAAGAAGATTTTTTCTTAGAGCACAACTGTGAGGGAGAGTTACTACAGTCAATTTTCCCCCATTATGCTGCTAAGAGGACCGAAGTCTTTGTCTCTAGCGATTTAGCAGACAATAAGAATTCTTATTTTTGGAATGAGAGCAACCTCTCTTTTCTTCTGCTTGTTGGAAGAGTCCAGTATACTGTCACTGAGTGACAGATACTGCAGTCAAATTAATCACTGAATTGTAGAGCCACAAAGGAAGAGTGAACAATAATTGCAGTTATTGTTGTTGATTCAGTGTGCATGATATCTGACAGAGTACAAGAGGTCAGGTTCATGCCCTGAGGAGCTTCCAGTCTAAACTTTGATACAGAGGAGGAGAGGGGAGGGGAGACAGATGTTAACAGAGAAAGAATACATTTTTTTCATTTACACATTCTTAGAACTGGTAACATGTAGTTGCTGTAGAACTTGGGAACGTGTTCAAGTATTGTACACTTGCATCAGGTCTTTAAATCAGTTGATAGGCCTGGAGAAGGAAGGATTGATAATCACATTTAAACCTACCCCAGTTCATAATTGAATTGGTTAAAATTAATGGGACTTAACTGAAGTATGAGAAGATTCTGGAATGATCATTAAGTTGCCTGGAACTCGGCGTTGAAGGGTTTTCCTTTGTGCTGAAATATGCAGTCCAACAGTAGCAGAAAATCTGATTTATTACTGCAAATAATAAAATTACTCTCAAAATTCTAAGCCTCTAACCAAAATATGCAATCCAGTGCTTTCATCAAAGCTATTCCATGCTCATCCAGCAACTTTTCAGTGATTTCATGCCTAGAGGTTTTTTGAAATGTTTAATGTGCTCCAAAACAACTGAGTGGTTTTTATCATCCTAAAGACTATAAATACAATTTAGATCATATATGTACTCACACAAATTCACATGTACAAAAAACCCAGTGTGTTTTGTATACTTCAGCACTGCAAGCATACAGTACATTTAAGCACTTGTGCGATCTTGAGATGTGAAATAGGCATGCACAGTAACTAATCTGAGGGATTCTGGCTGATCCTCGAGAGCTCCAGAAGAGCGTTTTGCTCCCAAGTTCCATACAGACAAACTACAAATCAATTTTTTTCTGGGATAAATGAAACTGTACAGCTTAAGTTCCATGCTAATGTGTAAGAACTGTGAGTTCCACCAACTGGAATTTGAATAATGTGCCTTTTCCTATGTTACTGTTTTTAATCTCCAGAAATAACTGTTCCTAAGGCAGAAACATCAGAAGAATCTACTGAAGAAGGTATTTTTCACCAATTTCAGTTGCTCTTCTCCGATTTTCAGCTAGATACTGTTGTTGTCCAAAGTCCAACCTGACCAGAGGACTTTTATAGATCTACAGAAGCCAATGACTGGCCCATTACCTCTGGAACCCAAGACACCCCTTTGCAAAGGGAACAACCTCCCCACACCCCGTAGCCCACCCCACCCCAACTAATTACACAGGACTGCACTTCACTGATGGACGGTTTCTTAACTTTAGTTTGCCACCTCCAGATAAGCATCATATTACTGATTATAATAATTATTAATTGGATTCTGTCAAGCTGCCATAGGATGCAGGTGTGTTTTAGGCCTATTTTATATATTTAGAACTCTACCCCCCCCCCCCTTCAAATACCAAAAGAATAAAGTATTGCAAGCTCTCATTCAGCGGCAGAATACAGGTGTACCTTGGATCCTGAACGCCTTGCGAGTCAAACGTTTTGGCTCCCAAACGCCGCAAACCCAGAAGTGAGTGTTCCGATTTGCAAACATTCTTTGGAACCCAAATGTCCAACATGGCTTCCGCAGCTTCCGATTGGCTGCAGGAGCTTCCTGCAACCAATGAGAAGTCACACCTTGGTTTCCGAATGTTCTGGAAGTCAAACGGACTTCCGGAATGGATTCCGTTCGACATCTGAGGTACGACTGTAATTAGAAGTTGATAATTTAGGCAGTATTGCAAAGAGTAATGCTGGTCCCAATGTTATTGGCTGTGCTCACAAAATTATTTCATATTTCTGATCACCCGAAACAAAAGTTTAAGTGTCAGCGTTATGCTGGGATATGAAAATAACGGCAGCATACTAAGGTGCCAGAATCTTTTAAGCAGTTCTGATGATCACTCTGAACAGTTTTCCTCTCTGTCAAGGTGTGTGGAGAAGTTCCTCTCCATTCAGCAAAGCACCGTGATGCTGCCCACTGGTTCCCCTTCCCAAACAAAGATTGTTTGGGGACCAGCGCTAACACACGGGATGGTGATTTGCCACCATTTCTTAAGATTTTTTCTGGTTCTTCCCATTGGTTTCACTACAGAACTAGAAGATACTCTGGACAGAAAGAAGAGGGTTCTAGAAGCACTGAGGAGGAATCCAGACCTGCTGAAACAGTTCCGGCCGATTCTGGAAGAGACACTTGAAGAGAAACTGGAGAGCATGGGAGTGAAGCGGGTAAGTGCCATGAGAGAGGGAAAGTAGATACAGAGAGCTTTTGCCCTTGAAGTCAATTGCCCAACGTTGAATTCCTTTTCCATATTCAACTGAGGATTGCAATGCCCAATATGTTTGAGAATTTAGAGTCAAGTCTCATTACAAGTTCCTGCAACACAGCCTCAGCATGTGTGGACATTCATACCTGGTTAGGAAAATAGACACCCTGATGCTCTTCAACACTAGAAATCTTCATCTGAGGAAAATGGCTTGCAGAAGGGACCATATCAGGGGAAGCTAACACTGTGTTCCTTTTCATAATCAACTTATTAATGGAAATTCTGTAAATTTCCCATCTTGGGTCCAAAAAATACTTTCCCACAGTTCACCAGCAGTTATTTTTATGACAGCACCGCAATGTGTTTGCCTGTCAGGACTCACTCCAGGTTTGAGGGAGGCCTAGGCCTCTGTGTCCTCTGGTCGGCCCGTTTCTCTATTAGCAGATCTTGGCAAGCTTATCTGGCAATAGGGATGGAAGGATCTATGAATTTCAGTTCTCTAAGACTGGAAAAAATGAGAATTTACAAATTGCTCTAGAAATGCGGCTAACAAAAATAAAGAAAGAAAAACTCTCATGAAGATACTTCAGCTTTTTAGAATGCATTTTCCCCAGCAAACACGTTAATGTAGTTTTGACAAATGAACACATTTTTTGCAGGCAATTTATCCTAATATAGTGCATTATTTTCACTAATATATTCATTTTAATGCACCCTTTAACCTAATACATGCATTTTTGTAAACATTGGCTGGAGCAACTACATTTCAAATTCAGAAAAGTGCCATTTTCAAAAGATGTTTGTAAGGTGTGAATTTGATAGAGTGCAAACTTAATGGAATTTCTCCTCCATCCCTACCCAATAGCTGGTAAACTAAAGATGGAAAATCTGTGATCCTGCAGATGTTGTTGAACTCTAACTCCCATTAATCCCAACTACTGGCCAGGTTGCCTGGCAGTGCTGGTGGGATTTAGAGTCCAACAACACCTGGAGGGTTCTCCACCCCTCTGTCAAAACATATTTGTTCTATGTGTCAGTTATGAATAAAAAGGGCTGTGGTCTACAGAATTACACAGTGATGCAATCTGCATTATTCCTAATTGTTTTTCTTACAGGGTTCAAAAGGTATCCCTGCTCAAACCTATAAACATTTGAGAGACGTGATAAAAACCCAACAACAGCAGAAGGCCAAAAAATTTCCACAGCTCCTCGCCTTAAGAGACAAAATTGAGCAAGAAGTGAAAAGGAAAGTCAGAAGGGGTCAGAAGGATGAAAGCGATCTCTCGCTGCCACTCTTGGGAACCTCAGGTAAGAGGCTCTGTGACAGCCTTTGTCAACCTGAAGCCCTATCAGCCCAAAATCATAGTCAAAACATCTGGAAGGCAACGTTGCTTAAAGTTTCCCTATGATATTATTAATTTAGGATAGTGATTTTCAGCACATTGCTTTTATTTTATTTGGGGTGTGTGTATTATTTACCTGGATCAGGTACTGGCCAATTTGTTTTCCTTCAGATGTTTCCAATCATCTCTTTCAGGTAAAAGCCAAAGGAGCTCACAGTCTCCGATCCAGGTTGTGTCTTCTAAGCCCAGAATGCAACAAGTTGAATTCAAGCCTTATGCCTCAGAGATGCCCAAACCAGCCCCTCGGAGCAAAGTGAACTCCAAGGCCAGTTCAGTGGAGACCCCCAGGATGCCTTCTCCAAAGCAAGTGAGGAGCAGCACACCATCTCTTCAATACTCTGCTGCCCATCATCCCAGGTGGGTTAAAGTTCTGGGTTAAACTTCCATTTCCCTGTTTTTATGCTGTATTGTCTTGGTTATTGTGTATGAAAACTGATGATGTAATTTGAAGTGTTGTCATTATGTTTTAGGCATTTTACAAACATTTTTGCAAGCTTTTAATTTCATGAAGAAAAGTGCGGCTTAATTTTTAATCTTAATTTTGCGTGTGAGAGTGTTGCTCCTTGTCCTAAAACAGCTATTTCCAGCAGACCTTGTTCATTGGCTAAGATTTGCAAAATACCCTGGGAATCTCTCAAAAGTGTCTCAGTTGGATGTTGCTCCAAAACTCTGTAGGCAGAGTTGGGGATTTTCATTTCTTACCCATGTCAGTTTCACATGTGTTTGTTCATAGATCTGTCCTGTCCTGTCTCGATTCTGCATTAATCTGTAGTGTAGATGTTTTTTTAAAAAATAAATTTATATTTTAAATTCATGTATAAATATGTACGTCAGTATGTATTTTTATCACAAAATATACATTTTTCCTCAATGTGTGCTTTTCTAACCTTATTTCATCCTAGAATACATACATACTCTTACACACATTTTGGTGAGGTTGTGTGTGTGTGTCCGTGCGTGCATTGAGCGGAGAAATGCATCCCAAAATTTGGAGAAGTCCAGAATTACATTCTGATAAATATATTAGCCTGGAAGTGTACTGAAGGAGATCAGTACGCTTAAAAAATGCACCAAATGAAATTCTCCTCCATCCTTTGTTTCTGTTTCCCACTCTGCTCTGTTTCCATTCTCCAGCACTTCGCCTTTCAGCTCTGAAGAAGAGTCTGAAGAGGAATCAAACTTTACATCTCCAAAGTTTACACCCCGCAAGACAGAACCAGACCCTCCCAGAGCAGCGCAGAATGAAGAGAGTGACTGGGATTCATCTGACATAGAATTGTCGGAGGGGAAAGGCAGTATGGGAAGGGTCCTTGCAACAACAGCAGAGACTCGTTCAGGTGTGCGTGTGTGCATGTTTTAATATATATTAATGCACATCTTAATATGCATTGAACTGTGTATTTTAATGCTTATTTAAATGCATATGTTCTCTGAAAATGTGCATTTAAATCCATATTTGGTGCTTTTCAACTACCAGGATTTTGTTGCAGTATTGAAAGAAGTGCAAAATGTGTTGGCTATGTCGTTTTGATATGCAGTTTGATCTGATAAGTGCAGATCAGGACATTTCATACAAGAATTTGTGAGGCTCAAATTCTTCAGGCTTCTCTAGTTATAATGCAACAGGGTAGGCTAGAAAGCTCTTACCTATGTAGTTGTTCCACATGGCTGGCATAGCATTTAAAAATGTTTTCCATGTGCTGCAGCCCATTCAAGGGCAGTATTTGTATGCCAACAATCTGTGACCTGAGAGGATGCACAACTGCTGTGCTATCACTGTGCACGAATGCTCTTGTTACGCAGTGGCAAGGGTTCGTGTGCTAGATACTTATTACCATAGGTTTTCCCGGACCAGCTCTCCAGTCAGACATACGTCAGCTCATTTCTTAGTTTTGTCATTCTGACAGCTTTCATTAGAATTATATGGTTTCTTAGGTCAGCCATAAGCTCCTAAGAAGCCATTTATTATTATGAACAACTTTGCTGTTTAAATCTGATGTCTAGACTCGGATCCTAACTCTTAATATGTATATGAATTGTAGGTGTTTTGTTTGAATTTGTTAATGGTGTACTGTATTTGGGTGGAATCCAGCACAGCACTAAGGTAACTATTCCACCATCCCAGGGAGTTTTGCTTGCTCATCAGAACATCATCTCCTTCTCTTTCTTTGCACCCACTAAATCTGTTTTCAGGGTTTCCCCTGGAATAGATTTGGGGAAGGTGCAGGACACATGCAAGGGAAGAGAGGGGGATACTCCCATTACACAAGTGAAAATTCTTGCAGTGATGGGACTTGTTAGTATAATACCACCCTTTATGTTTTAGATGTGTTGCAAGTCACTTGGAGACCTCTGAGTAATGCACAACTTGAGTAATGAATGACCAACAAGTTTAATGAATAACAACAATTCTTTGCTTCTTGTAGAAACGGTGGTGCAGTCAATGGCTAAAAATCTGGAGAGGACACTGAGTGCATCTGGGAAAAAGCCTGCTGGTGGAGTTAAACTCTTTCCCATCCCTACCAAAGAAGCTCCTAAACCTGGCCCAACTACTAAAAAAATCCAGGTACTATACAATACACATTAATTTAGGAAATCAGACAGATGGTATCTGCCTGCTGAATTCTAACCCATAAGAAACATCATTCCAGTTTTTGCTCCGGACTATTCATTCAGCATGATGAAGAATTCTGGAGAGCTTGAAAGCTTGCTCACCCTTACTTGATTTTATGCTTGATGACCTAATAAAGATATTGTCCTACTGTGGATTTTGGATTTCAACCCCCCCCCCCCCTTTTGGGCCAACACAGCCTTTGCTTTTCATTCAGCAGTTCTTCCCCAATAACATTATACTATGCATATTTATTCAAACATAAATGCTGCAGGGTTGCTCATGAGCGTGTTTAGGATTGCAGCTGTCAGGGATTCAACCAACAGGGTGCAATCCATCAGGTGGTTCTTCTGCACAAGACACATGGAAAGAGGTGCTCTTGAGCAGCACCCATTAACTGTGATAATGCAAAGCAC
This sequence comes from Podarcis pityusensis, assembly GCF_964106645.2. Lineage (NCBI taxonomy): Eukaryota > Metazoa > Chordata > Lepidosauria > Squamata > Lacertidae > Podarcis > Podarcis pityusensis. The sequence continues at coordinate 37,645,636 of NC_138032.1, forward strand.
CCAACCACTTGAAAACCCACCAGTTGTATACTGACTAATGGGTACTAGGTGGCAAAACTTGTACTGGGCATAGAATGGGAAACTTGAATCTACAGCTCTGAATTAAGAATTATTTACTTATTCGTTGTATTTATATCCTACCTTTCTTCCAATGTGCTCAAGGTGATGTACATGAAATAGGTTAGGCTGAGAGACTGTGATTGGCCTTGGCCCACCCAGGGAGTGTCATGGCCAAGCAGAGACTTGAATCCTGGTCTCCCAGCACTGTAACCACTACATGGCCTAGGACCCATGTACCTACGGGACCGCCTCTCCTGGTATGCCCCGCGGAGGACCTTAAGGTCCACAAATGACAACATTTTGGAGGTCCCAGGTCGCAAGGTGGTTAGATTGGTCTCAACTAGGGCCAGGGACTTTTCAGAACTGGCCCCAACTTGGTGGAACGCTCTGTCACAAGAGACTAGGGCCCTGCGGGACTTGACATCTTTCTGCAGGGCCTGCAAGGCAGAGCTGTTCCGCCTGGCCTTTGGTTTGGACTCAGTCTGACCCTTATGTTTCGCTCCCCTTATGGTCTTGATTTATAGGCTACTTTTAAAATGAGGCTGCATTTTAAATTGCATTTTAACCAGTATTTTAAATTGGTCCCCCCCCCCCATTATGTTTTTTACTGTGATTTTATTGGTGTTAGCAACCCTGAGCCCTGCTTTGGCCGGGGAGGGCAGGGTATAAATAAAATTTATTATTGTTATTGTTATTGTTATTGTTATTGTTATTGTTATTGTTATTATTATATTATACAACCTTGGTGGGGTGTGCCTTCCCCGAGAAGTATCTTCTTCTTCACTGATTTAGGGTGATTTTTAAGGAGGAGGATGTGAGCCATTGCAGAGATAAGAGAGTGTGACTGGTCTTTGCCATCTGCTGCTTGCTCTCCTATCTGTTTTCTCTTCTCCCTTGCTGCAGTTCATTGAGGAGGAGGACAGTGACTTGGAGATTTCTTCCTTGGAGGAAGTCACCCCACACCTGGAGACCAACAGCAAGCTGAAGAAGCCACCAGCCACAAGGAGTAGCGGGGACTCAGCTGATTCTCGGGGCACCAGCCTCTGGGGTTCTGGCAGCACAAGAGCTGGCGCCTGGTAATCTTTGCATTGAGCCGAGCTGTGTGAGACAACAGGCTCCATTTGAGATGGAACAGTTCCTGGGGCAAGTCAACGAAAAGGATGCTGAACTTTCAGAGAGAGAGAATGTGAATAAGTACCATACTCAGGATCATATCTTTGGACTCAAGTGTGAAGTTGTTTTGCTTGAATGTTTTCCTCCTTAGTAAAAAAAAAAAAGAGAGAGAGAGAGATAAAGTACTCTTTCACTGGAAGTCTCAGGTAACAGTGAAGTTCACCTTTTGATGAAGGAAGCACATCTCCACTTGAAGCTGAACCAACAAGAGGAAGCTCCCTGCTCTTTTTTTTCTATGGAGGAGCATTCAGTCATATGAGCCCCCAGCTGTAGTCTCTAAAGTGCAATAACCCCAGCACAGGAGCATCATTATCGCTTCAAGTATAGCTAGACTTAAGGCATTCAGGGCCACACGTCTACTAAATGCATAACAACATTTCTCCTTGCTCTTTACCCCGTGTGTTTTTGCACAAAATATATGAGTGTAAATAAGTTTTTTTAAAAATCTATATTGAATGCTTTTCACACTAAAAACGCTTTCATAATTTTAAAGACTATTTTTCTATTTGGGGTATTTTTCTATAGAAACTTGTTCCGATTAGACTAGTTGTCGGAGATAACATGATCCAATGGAAAGACATGTCCCCCCCCCCCCACAGGAAAATAACAGTTATGGATGGCAATTTAGATTGGGATGACAGTGTTGGAGAAAGAGTAAACCCACCTCCCATCTCATTTGCCCCCCCTTTCCCAATTGCTATTTTTAATATGAATTTAAAGAAATGTGAGGTACCTCATCTGGTGTGGCTCATAGTTATAACATATTTGAGTTCTAGAAACACAGTTAAATAAAAAGTTGCTGGATAGAGCTGACCACTTGATGGCACCACAACTCAAGAAACATTCGTTTTTTGCTTTGTTTTTTGAGATGCTGCAAATGGCACTTGTTACCAGAGTAGATTTATGATTTTTTTTTAAAAAAAAAAAAAGAGTATTCGGGAGAACAAATGGAGTAGGTAAAAATAAGGCATGCTATGAACCTGCCCCAAAAGAAATTACACAAGAGCAAAACTGGGGGTGATCATAAGGGGTCCATATCCCCTTCTGCCCTTTCTTTTTATATTAAAAAACCCTTTTGAATAGTTTTCAAATAAAATTTAGTAAATAATTTTGAAGCATTTGCTTTATAGAAGTCCCATTTGCTCATTCCCAGATTTCTCAGGATATATGTGACCATATGTGCTGTCTTTGCAAGTTACCACCCTGCGTGTATCTCAAGAAGGCAGACGCATAAAATATCTGGCAAAAGTTATTAAGCATCATGATGACGTTTGCAAGCTTGAAGATGGTATTTATTGAGATCTTCCTTTTTCCAGTAAGACAATAAGGTAAAGGTAAAGGGACCCCTGACCATTAGGTCCAGTCGTGACCGACTCTGGGGTTGCGGCGCTCATCTCGCTCTATAGGCCGAGGGAGCCGGCGTTTGTCCGCACATCTTCCGGGTCATGTGGGCAGCATGACTAAGCTGCTTCTGGCAAACCAGAGCAGCACACGGAAACGCCATTTACCTTCCCCCCGGAGCGGTACCTATTTATCTACTTGCACTTTGACGTGCTTTTGAACTGCTAGGTTGGCAGGAGCAGGGACCGGGCAACGGGAGCTCACCCCGTCGCGGGGATTCAAACCACTGACCTTCTGATCAGCAAGTCCTAGGCTCTGTGGTTTAACCCACAACGCCACCCGCGTTCCTTTTAGTAAGACAATACAGCTGCATAAAAATGATCACGGTTGGCAATAATCCTCAATGTAAAGTACAAAACCTACAGAAATGGTATGTGGGATCCATCTGACCCCACGCTTTTTTAAAATGTAAAAATAATTTACCGTTAAGATAGAGGTAGCTTGCTACTTACATACCGTACATTTAACTTGTGCGCATTCAGCTTTATGCGTTTGTCAGTTTAAAAGAAAAAAGAAAGAAAGGGAGAGGGTGGAAAGGAGGTGGGTATCCGTGGAAAAATACTTTGGCAGTCCCACCTGCCATAGAACTCAAAGTGATTTGACTCTACATGTTTTGGGCTTTAGGCTCTATCCCTGGAATGAATCACCTGTATGTATAACTATAATATTTGCACAAGTATAACAGCACAATAATCATGATTTGTGAGTGACTCCTAAACAACAAATGTTTAGCTTCAAAGTACAGATATGAATGTTTATAAGTTCGGATGTTATTGCTTGGGTTTTCTAATTTTAGAAAAGGAGGGGCATCTCCAGAAATAAAAGCTTATCATGCAACATTTGTGTGTTTGTTATGTAAACTCTGGTTGCATGTTTGTGTGCTTAATATTGGAATTTGAAATAATTTTTAGTAGAGGGAAATGGCAAAGTTAAAAAAGAAATCAGAAGTCAACTGCATGTATGGTATGTTCTTATTCTGAACGCATCCTAAAGTAAGGTATGATCTCGACAGTTTTCATGGTGAAATAGTCTCTGGATGAATATATTTATTTATTTTCTTCTGTATTACAGAATGTATGTACAATCCTGTTTAAAAACCTTCCAAATTATCTTTGCAAATCCACGCAAAGAGGAAGGTCAGTCCCTGAATGAATGTGTATGTGAGTAATGAAAAGTATACCCATTCATTTCAGAATGAATGGATATTGAACTGAATGGACCCCACTCAGTTAATGTTTTCATTTCTTGTAAAACAAAGGCTCACCTCTATTTTGATTTTTTTATCAAATGGTTAAACAAAGAACTGGAAAATATGCAGAAGGTGTGGGGAAGGTGTGTGTCTCATAACTGATCACCTACAATAGAGAAACCTCTGCAATTGTACACTCCTTCTGAAGGTTTGGTTACTGCAAGAAGGTTTGCCCTCTTTAGTATGATGCTAAATCTATGGGCAGGGGAAGCATGCACATACGGTAAGTATTAAACTCTTTCTTCCTTCTGGTGTACACTGAGCACAGCCACAACTGCAGAAAGAGTACTGTGCCAAAAACACAGTTAATTATGGACGTGGCATGGAAAAGACTAAGATGAATTAAATGTGAATCTGATCAAGCCCAAGGTCATGTTTAATTACCATCCTATACGGAATCATATCTGAATATGGAGCACTATTACAAATAGTATATTAATTAATATTATCTAGAAGAAAGTGCAACTGTGAGAGATATCCAACTAAGTCATACTCAAAGTACTCCCAAAGAAATCAAAGTCTCTTCATTTTAACTGGTCTGCTCTGGAATGGAGGAAGAGTCGCCCTGTTCAGAGTCAAAAGTGGACTCGCCTGACTTGATCTAGACATCATGATCTGGATCAGATCAGTAGTCCACTTCAGACTCTGCAGTCCAGTAGATCCCTTTATGAGGCAGTCAGGATTGTGCACAGGATCATTTTTTAAAAGCTGAAAATCACATTTATGGCTGGGCATTGGAAGCTTTCTTAAAACAACAACAACCTGAGGGCCACATCCCCTTCTGTAGAACTTTACAGGGGCCACAGGTCAGAGGTGGGTGAAGCCAGATTGTGTGTGTGTATTTTTACAATCAAGCGTTCTATAAATTTTATAGAACCAGTGTGGTGTAGTGGTTAAGAGCGGTAGTCTCGTAATCTGGGGAACCGGGTTCGCGTCTCCGCTCCTCCACATGCAGCTGCTGGGTGACCTTGGGCCAGTCACACTTCTTTGAAGTCTCTCAGCCCCACTCACCTCACAGAGTGCTTGTTGTGGGGGAGGAAGGGAAAGGAGATTGTTAGCCGCTTTGAGACTCCTGAAGGGGAGTGAAAGGCGGGATATCAAATCCAAACTCTTCTTCTCTTCTTCTTTATGAAGTAAATACAAATAAAATAAATAAAAGTGAACAAATGAAACAAATGGAAAAAAAACAAACCATTATACAGTAGGTTAGGTTTCGACACCCACCCCACACAGCCATTTCAATCCTCCCTCCAAGACATGGAAGAGGCATTATCACAATTCCTTAAACCTGAAGTTCCACATCCCTGATTTGTAGCATCTTTAGATCAAAACTGTGACAAAGCTTTACAGGAATACTAAAAACCCCACCATATAGAACATTGGATCTATTTTATACCATCCATCTATGCAAACTGACTGGCTTTTATACAGTTTTATATAGTATTACACTATATGTATTTCTAAGGTGGCCACATATTATCAGGATTAAGAACAAGACATCATTTTCAACTTTAGCCACATGGTGGTGCTTTTTAACTATTTTGATGTGCAACAGAAAATGTAATATAACATGTCCAATGTGCCCATGTGGCTGTGTAGTTTATATATGCAGGAGGAAACTGTAACAAGTATTTGGCCATTTCCAATATCATTCTAGCAGAACTTTCGCACGAGGGATGTGTGTGAGCTTATAGCTATTTCAGTGAACAGAAAGACCCACAGTTAATAAGAGGAGCATGTTAATAAGATACATATGGCTTGAAGAGAAGCTGTGGATGAGGCAATGGAGGAGGTGCTACACAGCAATAGAAAATAATCTGGAAGGAAGGACCACATTGTTCAGTGGTATAGTATATGCTTTCTATGAAGAAGGTCTCAGGTTCAGTCCCTGGCATCTGCTGCCCATCAGTGTGAACAACAATGAACCAGATGGACAAATGGTCTGGCTCAGTATACAGCAGCATCCTATGTTCCTAATGTAAAAATCTGTACCCAAATACAGCACACGGATACCTTATTTATGTGTATTGCCTCATGGGTCCATTTCCCCTTCACTATCTCCCAAACTTCCCTTTCCATATATACACACCCATTTACATTTACTTACAAACAGTGCTTTTTGTAGTGGTACTCAGTGGTGCAGAATACTGTCACCTCAAATTATTATTATTACTATTGTTATTGTTATTGTTATTTTGCTGTCCATGGCAGCCATTTTGTGCTGGCATCCATGGCACTTAATCAAGTATGAGTGCTGGCACCTCATTTTTTACAAAAAGGAGGGGGAGCAATACTCACAGCAACAGTACTCAAGCTGTCATACACAGTCAGAATCGGTCTAACAATGGGCTAAAAGTTAACAGTGCTGCTGATCTTTTTCCCAGCAACAGAACAGAGCCTCATCAATACCAAGGACTGGTGTGTCCGCAGGATTTTTAAACTTCCAGTTCTGAACAGGTTGAACATTCTTTAAGGGCTCATTCACACTTCTGCTTGTCCCGTGCCTAGATAACACACGTCTGAGTGGATTTCCCCTTGCCCCACACCTTTCCCAGGGAAAACCTGCTCTTTAGTGCTAAATAGGAGCAAACGAAAGAGAAAACCTGAGCTGCTATGTGCTCCGAATGAGAGCTAAAGAGTGGTTCACTCCAGGGGAAAGCAGTGTGGTACAAGAGGAAGTGTGGATAAGCCCTAATATTCCAAAACAGCTCTGTAGCTTAGCCAGTGGCTAGGAAGCATTCATGTCAATCCAGAAGTGGATGTAGGAGAGCACGACCGGTCCACCTTCACTGAGCTGCCAGGGGACCACTGCGGGTGTTGCAACAATGGCAAACGACAGAAGGAGAGAAGGGGGGGGGTGCGCACCAAATTTTGGCATCGCAAAGGGCGCCACTGAAATTTAAAAGCCCAAAGTCTGCATCCTGCCTTTACTTGAGTTACTTCATTTCTTGGATGTACAGTGGTACCTCGGGTACCAGACACTTCAGGTTACAGATGCTTCAGGTTACAGACTCCACTAACCCAGAAATAGTACCTCGGGTTAAGAACTTTGCTTCAGGATGAGAACAGAAATCTTGCTCCAGCGGCGCAGCAGCAGCAGGAGGCCCCATTAGCTAAAGTGGTGCTTCAGGTTAAGAACAGTTTCAGGTTAAGAACGGACCTCCGGAATGAATTAAGTTCTTAACCTGAGGTACCACTGTATCTGGTTTCAGAGTAAGGCTGTGTACACACCCCTGTTTGCTCTGCATTCAGTGCTCTTCCACCACTGGTTTGGAAAGCAGTGCACATACAATGTCAGGCACAAGCCATATCCCCCCTGTATCTATATTGTCATTTCTTATGGGATATTGCATTTTGATATGGTTTTTTCCTGAAATCAGCTTCAGTCAGAATTGAGAAAAAGAATGACCTAGCTGTATTTTAAACGTGCCCACAAGCTTGAATTGGCAAAGCCACTCTTTTTCTACAAATCTGTTTATGTTCTGTTCTTTGCTTCGATGCATCACTTATCTCTCTTCAGATAGGTATAGTACCTTACGAGATTACCCCAGGCTGACCTGGGATTCACAAATAAATGTAGAGGTCATAATCATCATTGTAATGTATGCATTATCAGCTAAATATCTGGCACGTTGCCCCTTTCAGAGAAACAGCTAGCTCTTGGAGAACTGATTCAAAGATGTGGCCAGGTTGGAGGAGATAGTTTCTACTCTGTGCAGCCTCCCAGGCCTAATCAAGAATAAAGTTTAATTAGCCATTAGCTCAGCTTCTACTGTGTTCCTAGATAAACAGCAGAAGACAATAAAGTCCATATTTAAGCATAATGTGCCCATTTTCCAGGGCACGAATGGGAGAATCTGATACAACAAATAGCATGTACCTCCCAAATGTTAGTGATGCTGCCTTTACATCCAGAAGCCACTCTTTGGTGTATAGATTTCCCAAGGAATGTGGTACTGCATTAATTAAGCATCACTAAGGGTTGCAATATCCATCCCTTCAGCTCAAAACAAATAAGCGTGACACCTCCGAACACTAATTTCCAAGCCAGAAAACAATACATAACAGATGTTAAAGAGATCGTGCTACACTATGGTTGATTAGAGCAAAAAGCCAGATATTATCACTGGCTATCTCTGCTGCCAGCTGATGAACAAGATATGTTTTGACTAAGAATGCAACTCAATAAGCGTCAATCTTTCTGGGTTTCATAGTTAGCTACAATACAGGCATGAATGCAAATAGTCAGACTGACACGTTTATTGAAGTGCAGCATCAAAATACGGCTGCATAATTGTATCTACTATATATATATTGGAAAGTGGTTTGTCTGGCTGCTTTTCTGTTTGTTCAGATGCCTCTTGAGATATTGTCACCAAACTAGGCACAAAGATTCCTGAGGTGGGGAAGTGGGTCTATGTTGATGTGTCAACCAGGCGCCATTTTTAATCAATATGGCAGACCGAAGTGTCACTTTGGCATGACTTCGCACATTTTTTGACATAGATTTGGCTTGAGAGATCATCACCAAACTCAGCATGAGGGTTCCCAAGGGAGGGAGTGGCAGTCTTCAACACCAGGCAACCTATTGAATCAAAATGATGGGCTGAAACATGACTTCACCCGATTTTGGACATAATGGGTCCAAACTCACAAATTATAGTCTCAGTATAATTAACAATCTTTATTGGTTTCTAAAAAAAAAAAATCCCAGGCAGCACCAGGCATTCCTTGCTAGGCTCCTATGCTATTTACCTGAGAAGTGCCATGTTCCTCTAAACTTTCGCTTAACTCACTTGAGTCTGTTATGTCACCCAGTCCCACTCGTATAAGAACCTAAGAGGAGCCTACTGAATCAGGCCCATCTGGTTCAACATCAGGTTTTCACAGTGGCCAACCAGATGCCTGTGGGAAACCTGCAAGCTGGACATGAGCATAACAGCACTGTCACGGTCCAGTTCACGGGCCATCGAAGTCCCAGCAGGGGATTTCAGGACTGGGGGCAAGATGGCGGGGTGGTAGCAGGAACGGGGGTCCAGAATCCAGGAGTCAGGAAGCCAAGAGTCCGAGGGTCAGAGAGCCAGGAGTCAAGAAGCCAAGGGTCAGAGGATCAGAAAGCAAGGGGTCACAAAGTCAAGGGTCCAAGGATCAAGAAGCAGGGCATCAAGAAGCCAAGGTTCAAAGATCAGGAAGCAAGAAACCAAAGGCAGGAAGCGTGTTGCTGTGGCAAAGAGCCGAAGGGAAATGCTGACCTTATATCCCTTCCCAGCTCTTGCCACCAGGTGTTGTGAGTTACCAATCGGCCTCACCTGTGGGTCTTGCCTCTTCAGAACAAACATAGGAAGGCCCCCGTCCTGCAAAGTCCTACTGGTCACAGGGCCTGGCTCCTGCATGCACACCTGACAAGCACACTGTCCACCAGAGATTCACAGCAACTGGTATTTGAGGCACAATGCCTCTGACAGTGGAGGGAGAACATAGCCATTATAGCTCCTAGCCGTTGATGAATCTGTCAGTTTCAGTTTCTCTTGTCACCTCATTTTCCCAGTCTTAACCCACTCTGAACATTTTCACATCAGTTTATGATCTTGTTTTTTAAAAAGGGGAAATTTGCAGGCCTTTTAGTGCAAAGTTTGTCCTAATGAACACATTCCGGTTTGGAAATGTGTCTGATACTTACACATTTTTGCAAGCCTAATAAAATGCACTATTTTATGGTGTTTTCACTGATACGGTGGTACCTTGGGATGCGAACAGGATCCGTTCCGGAGCCCTGTTCGCATCCTGAACAGAACGTAAGACACAACAGCGCGTCTGAGCGTGTGCGGGTCGCGTTTCGCCACTTCCACGCATGCGCATGATGTTATTTTGACCATCTGTACATGCGCGAGCGCCGAAACCCAGAAGTAACGTGCTCCGTTACTTCCAGGTCGCCGCAGAGCGCAACCTGAAGCATATTTATCCTGAAGCATATTTATCCCAAGGTATGACTGCATAAGCATTTTAATGCATACTTTCTTCTAATACGTGGGTTTTGAACAGATCATTTGGTTGGAGAACAGCATCTCAAAATTCAGGCAAGTGCAGATTTTGAAGAATAGCTATGTTTTGGTTCGCAGATTGTTTGGGGAAATGTGAATTAAGTAAATTTGCTTTAAATTCCAAATCAAACTGAATTCCTACCTCCCACCACCACCCCATGTGTAGTACCCAGATGGTGTCATTCTTGGACCTATCCTCAAGCAAACCTTCTGAAGCAGGTTCCAAGAGGGAGGGGAACCTTCCCGGAATCCAAAGGATTTCCCTCCACCAATTGCTCATGTATTTTCTGTCTGCTTCTTCCCTTTCTCACATAAAGGCAGCAACATGCCTGACTGAGCCTTTCACCCTCCTGCAGCATACATGCTGAGGGCCAAGGCAAAAAACACACACGCAGCAGTGCTGAAGCAATTAAATCTCTTGCCACAGCACTATTCTGTAAAGTGCCCTGCGACCCAGTTTCGTCGCTGATGGCTGCTCTAACCCTACATTCCTTATTTCCCTTCCTACCCTTTGCCTCTGCAAAGGTCCACAAGGAGAAGCCTTTACCCCACAGTGCTTTTCAGCTCATGACGATTGAAGTCAATTCCTCCGTTACCTCATCAAATGCTGAAGAGCGCTAAGGGCTCAGGCAAGCTACCTGAAATCTCTTCACCATGTGCTTGTCTGCAAGACTAGAGTCCACTCAAGCCTAAAGATGTGTATTGTTTGTCGCTCCTCACTTCCCAGAGTTCCAAGTTCCAGGTGAAGACAGACAACATCAGTTTCTTTGTGACAGGAGAGTGCTAACTACTGATGCTTCTTTTATATCATACTCTTGATTTGCAGATGTAGAAGCAGAGCAGCTGGAAGCAGGGAGGTAGTATAGATGCTGACAGCCAGTGCTGTTTGCATCACTTCCCACCCACCCCTCCTCCAAGGAAACAGGAAACTCTTGCAGGTTCCTAAGGCTGCTTCTCATCAGCCAGCTCTCCAAACTCACAGCTCCCCAAACTCTCCCCTGCCCTCACAGGGGGCCTCTTTTAGGGGTGCTAGCAAACCTTGAGAGATGACCATGGCCATGGCTGGCAAACCTAGAGAGAAGGCTTTGCACAAGAGGAAAGAGTGGCTATACAGTAAGATCACCACATTGCAACCCAGAATACTATGTTGTACCTTAAGGTTTCCCAATGAACTGGAAAATAGGGCATCCATGGCTTCTTCCACTGGTACTTTCCTCATTCCAGTTGTCTATTCTTGTTCCTTTTTGAGCCGTGGCATGCCTAGATCCCAATTTCTGTCAAAAAAAAAAATCTTGTTCTGTTTTGTTTTCCACATGAGTACTATTTCTTTTCTTTCTTTTCTTTTTTGTGCCTTACCTTACTCTGTCCACTTGTAATTATGAACTTTTTATTTTTCAATAAAGAATAAAAAATTAAAGGTGAGAGAGGGAGAAGGCGACAGAAACAGGAAAGGGAGGTTCTGGGGTGAAATGTATGCTCCTTATTTCCTACTGCATCAGGGAATCCTAGGAATCTCCAGGTTGTTTACTGATATTCTCTACTTACAGTACTGAGTATTAATTCAGATTTGTTTACAGGGAAGTTAGACAATGGCCACCAAGCAAGTGTTCATTCCGCACTTACCTGTGCGTTATCCTGTCACTTTCCTTATCTTGAAAAGTCCAATATTTAGGGGAAGTAGTTTTTTTATGCAAGACCTCCAAATCGACTTTAGTTGCACAACCTGAATTTCCCAGTATATGATTGAATCTCACCTGAAAATAGCAACAGTCTGGAAGCACCCAGTAAAAAGATTACTCCTGGTATTATATATCTTCTGGTGTCCGAATCTGGTTTTTCTTATGAGTTGAATTGCCTTGTTGCAAAATTGGGATTTGAGTTCAATGCACACTACCTATGATCCACTGCTTGTATTAAAAACTAGAATTAATACACTGCACAATCATTCCATGTTCTTCATGTACTCTGCATTTATAACACATCAGAGAAAAGGAAGGGAAGCAAAGAGATTACAGAATTCAAGAGAATAACTGAAAAAGAAATGTGTAAATCCATAGAAGACAATGTCAAAAAAGTGCACACTGAAGGGAGGGAACTTACTTTTAATCGAGTTTAAATGGAGAAACAGGTGCCCTGATAATTCCTTTACACAAAGATTTGTTTGTAATGGCATTAGAAAACAAATTTAGCTTTCCCACAAGAGAAATAGAAAGGAACAAAAGCTTAATCCAAAATGAATTTCCTTCTTTCTGCAAAGATGAGATTCCAAAACAGCCACGAGACAATGAAATCCTATTACCGGCACATGCCACTGGGACTGGGGTAGGCCAGCACTCGGTGTGAAAACGCATTTCATGCAAATTGAAGATGTTAATATGTGGTGTGACTTGTAGCATATTCTCCATTCAATAACACACCAAAACAAAAACAAGAATGCAGGAAACTGCCTTTTGAAATCTTTGGGTCTGATCCACAGCTGGTGTAATCTGGCAGAGCTCCCAAAAATCATAAATGATGAAAGTAAAACACACACACACACCCCAAGTCCATTGTTCCTCTTTCTGACCAGAAGATGAGGGGAGCAGGGGGAGGAATGCTAAATGCAAATGGTAGATGGAAAACTCAAATATGGGGAAGTCATGTTTCTCTGAGCAACGCATTAAGATTGCCACAGGATCAACACAACTTCTGCAAAGCAAGTCCCCTCCCACTCACCTTCTAGAGCCCTGTGGACACGGGAAACCTAGTAGACATTGTTTGCTAGGATTTTCAAAAAGCTTTTGACATAGCCCCTCACGAAAGACATACATACATCATTACAATGGCACCTCTGGTTGTAAACGGGATCCGTTCCGGAGGCCCGTTTGCAACCTGAAAAGAAGGCAACCCGTGTCTGCGCATGCACGGGTCGCGATTCGCCACTTTTGCACATGCACACGATGTCATTTTGTGTGTACCTTTCCGGTACTTCTGAGTCCTTGCAGGACGCAACCTGAAAATGCGCAATCTGAAGCAAACATAACATGAGGTATGACTGTATATTTATATGCCACCTTTCCACAGTTTAAACCGTGCTCAAGGCAGCTTATTACAGTATGGGGAAAAACCTGTAACTCCAACATTGATTACAACTTTAACCAGGCCTTTGGCTGATTGACATCCAATACCCTTTTAAAATATGTTGTGGAAGGTGGGGATTATTGGATTGTTCTTGTTTTTATTTTATGTTTTTATATTGTGAATTTATGTTGTGAATTGCCCTGAGACCTGCGGGTATAGGGCAGCATACAAATTCAATAAATAATAATAATAACATAGATAGCATAGAAGGCCACTGAAGGCTACTAGTCATGGTGGCTATGCTATGCTTTTACAGTTGGAGGCAGTAATGCAGGCTTCCTCAACCTCAGCCCTCCAGATGTTTTGAAACTACGATTCCCGTCATCCCTGACCACTGGTCCTGCTAGCTAGGGATCATGGGAGTTGTAGGCAAAAAACATCTGGAGGGCCAAGGTTGAGGAAGCCTGCAGTAAGGCTTCTGAATACCAGTTGCTGGAAACCACAAGAGAGGAGAGTGCTCTTGTGCTCAAATCCTACTTCTGGGTGTCCCAGGAATCTGATTGGCCACTGTGAGAACAGGATGCTGGACCAGATGAGCCATTGGCCTAACCCAGCAAGTTCTTCTTATGTTCTTAGGGTCAACCCAACCATTAGCTAGAGTGAGACAGCTGCCTCAGTCAGCAGATGGTGTGGGGGCAGAGTTGAGGAGCTGGGAGAACAGAACAGTGTGTTCTGTGCAGCCTGCCATTCATCTACTAATCTTGTTTGTAATGGAGGAGGCTGTCCTATCAGCGCTGTTGAAATAAGATTCAAATGCCACCCTGGTCAATTTCTGAATGTGAAATGGAGAGTACCATTTTCCCCTTTGGCCCCCTTTCCCCATTTTGGACCGCTCCTAGCAGCAACTTATTAATCCGTTCAACGGTGTGTCCCAAATGGCCGCTGCGAAATCATCACCGTATATTTAGGCAGACCCAGTTTGTAAATATTGTGAGCCCAGCTTCTCCTGGTGTGAACTGGCATTGGTTGATATTCAACACTAATTAGGCTGTGCTGATTTGCAGTCAGTGTGTGAATCAGCCTGACTGTTTAAAAATATTTGTGTGAGCATTTCGTTTTCCCACTTGGCACCTCTCTCTCTTTGAAAAGGCTGGGTCTACCAATGAAAACCTTGCAGGGAATATAAATGATAGCTGAAATTAAATAATCAAATGGCACCAGCACCTACCCTTGGACACAGAACAAAATTCGCCAAAATAATGCACTCCATGAAAAATAAAGGAAAAGAGAAATGCTATCAAGTTTGTTCAGCTGGAATATCTCACCAAGAGAGCTCTGCTCCCATAATATTTGGGCCAGAACCATGTCATAAATCTTACGGCTATTAACCCAGTGTCTCATTCATCTCTGCTCAGCTATAGAAGAGCAATAACCTTGTCGCTACAGGAAGTGAGATAGAGGCTTTTAATTGCACTGAGATTGCAGGAAAGCTCTTATCTTATAGTCCAATTTGTAACTCCAGATACAATTCTTTGCTCAAAGTCAGTGCCAGTCTATAGTGCCCTGTACTTAATAAATAGTTCAAAAGTTTGTGTCCCCTGCAGAAAAAACTGCTACATTAAGTTCTCTTTGTAGAACCCAGTGCTAAGAGATGCCCTGTGGTCATGCTGCTGAAGAACTGCATCACCACAGTTCTGCCAGGGGCGCAAGATCACTTAGCTACGGCTCTGGTTAGGAGCCAGAGTCAGGAGTAGGTCAGCAATAAACTAACTTCACTAGTGTCAGAGAAGTTAACTCTCTATTCAATGAAACCAAATGAAACCCAAATAGTGCAAGACTAGTGATCCCAGCATTTCTGTGCGCTGCTCTGGTTTGCCAGAAACGACTTAGTCATGCTGGCCACATGACCCGGAAGCTGTCTGCGGACAAAAGCCGGCTACCTCGGCCTATAGAGCGAGATGAGCGTGGAACCCCAGAGTCGTCCGTGACTGGATCTAATGGTCAGGGGTACCTTTACCTTTACCTTAGTGATCCCAGTAGGTCTTGCCCCAATGAGGCAGTTGTGAGGACTGAAAGTCCTTGCCCTCCCACTGCTCTCTAAGGCTCCTCCACCTGTTCCTTCCCCAGCAGCCTAAAGCTCCATCTATTCTCTCAATGCTTTGCCCTCCTACATGTTCTGGGAGACCAGGGGGAAGAAGAACTGGTTGCAGCAGGAGGGGGAGGAGGATCCCTGAATTCTTCAGCAACCTGCCTCATCTCTGTCTCCTCCCCGCCCCCCGCCCCCCGCCCCCCGCCCCCGCCTCTGATTCTGGACTGCTCTCTGCCACAGCCTCTCCCTGCTCACCAAACCCTGTTGCCTCTACAGCTTCTGACACGCCTCTCCTCCCAGTCCACTCCCTCTTCTCCCTCTGACCATGCATCATCATCCCACCTCCCACCACCAATCCCCTGGCTCTGAGCCTTCTTCCCCTGGGGGTTGCCCTGAGGGTTCCCCAACTGGTGCCTCCCACCACTCCTCTGCATCCAGCAAGTCTGTGACAGACAGACAAGCAAATGACTCCTTGGAGCCTCTTCCATCATCTATCAGTAGCTGCCCTCTGGGAAGGATTGCAGGGGAGAGACAGGCAGGCAAAGATCACCCCAGCATCTTCTTCAGCTAGATGGTTGTCCCCCACCCCCACATACACAGCCAGGAATCTATCACCAATTGCCCTATGGGGAGATTCCCAATGCCAGGAAATTTTTATTGGTTTTACTGTCATGTTATGTGCAAACAACCTAGCAATAGTTATATGTTCAGAATATCATTCTGTGTCAAGATAGAGCAGGTGTCCTTAGATGTTCAGTCTCCACTGCTGGGAATCACAAGTGGGTAGGGTGGTGGTATGTCAGTTTGCATTTCTTAGTGCAGAAAGTATTGATCTGATGTGTGGAGATCTTTCTTATTCTGATTAATACAAGAGGATTCTAGAAGCTACTAGAAGCTTCTCTGTGTGAGAGAAGCAGGCAGAAAGGTCATGATTGTTTGGGTTACACCTTCTGGGAAGCTGGCTTAAACTGATTCTCTTATCTCTTCAAATTAAGGTCTTGCTGACTATAAATATAGGCCAGAGGGAGCCTGGGTTTTACTTTCTCTTTCTATCTCTCTTCCTTCTGGTGTGGTGTTCTGTGCATAGTATGCTTAGTGCTAAGGTTTAGTCTTATTATGAGTTAAGTTTATAAATTTTATTTTGAGTGCTGCAACTGGATTTTTATGGACTGTGTCAATACTGAATGTTTTGGATTAGTGACCATTACACTCATTTGCCTTCAGCACAAATAAAGCTCTGCTGGATGAAGTACTATTGCCTCTGGTCTATTTTTGGGGAACTCTGCTACATGTTTAAGGTTTTCCTCCACACATATGACATGGTATGCTCAGGTCCTGCGTTGTGGTTTCCCATGTGCCTCTACATTCCCGTGTGTTGGTCTACATGGGCCACTGGCCTGACCCAACCGGCTCTTTCTATTTTCTTAGATGTCAATATAAGCTCAGCCCAAACATGTGCCAGCCTCTTCAAATATACTAAGGGATAACAAAGGCCTCCAAAAATTACATTTCCGCTGGGATCATCACATTTGTCTTAGTATTGTGTAGGATCAAGGTCACTTGGTTTGTTGTTTGATATTTCCAGGGGTGTTTTTTGTATCAGCAATGGGTGCCAATATTTGGAGTGCCATTCTCTGCACCTGTAAAGAACTTTCCCAAGAGGAAAATAATGTGCTTTCACAAACGACGTGAAGAGCAAAACCCCATTTTCTTTCTTTTGTCCTGGAATAAAACTGAAATGACTGTGAAACTCTTACAGTGCAGTACTGCAGCAGCAGCAGCAGCAGCAGCAGCTCAGTTGGATAATTTTAGACTCTGGGCTTAATGGTCTTACAATGGGCCTTACTTTATAGAAAGTCAGGCCATTGGCCCATCCATGTCAGTATTGTCCATACTGACTGGTGGTGGTTATCCAGAGTTTTAGGCAGGGTTCTCTCCCAGCCCTTCTTGAAGATGCCAAGGAAATGTGAGCATCTGCATGCAAAGCAGATGCTCTACTACTCAGCTATGACCCCTTCCTCTAAAAAGGTGCCCTCTCGTTCTTTGATTCTACTTCAAAATGTGATAAACCAGCCCTGCATTTGGGGTGTGTGTGGGGGGGGGAGAAGCTCAGGCTCATTTTGCTGAGTACAGACCTGGACCTCTGCCCCAATGCCTTGCCTTGGTAGCACCACGGTACCGAGTCTAGAGATTACTGAAGACCCAAGTGACAAGCAAGCAACAAGAAAAAGAATGGCAACCCTTAAAGTATTTTATTTTAATGAGAAATAAATCAGTGTTATAAACAAGTGAAACAGGCATACAACCAATAGGTCAGCTTTGTGAAAAGCTAGTTAATTAAATTAAAAATACACACG
Organism: Podarcis pityusensis; assembly: GCF_964106645.2. NCBI lineage: Eukaryota > Metazoa > Chordata > Lepidosauria > Squamata > Lacertidae > Podarcis > Podarcis pityusensis. The sequence continues at coordinate 37,663,066 of NC_138032.1, forward strand.
TCAGGGGTTTTTTAAAAAAAGAAAAAATACATGCAAAAAGTCTTAAGGACTATGCAACAAGCCATAAATGCCTAAAAACTAAATGTCAAATGGTACTAACATAAATCCTTCCAGTATTTATTAGCATTGCTGGGCTAAAAGAATATTAAATGATGATCAGTATACATTACATGTTTCTATGCTTAATGAGACTTCTGCTATAACATAACTTGTATTTTGGTTACCCATGAGATGTGAAAGATAGCTTCTTCCATCCAATCGAGTATTTTAACACAGATGCTGGTAGTAGCTGCCATTCTGTCATTTATGTACCACTTCTGTAGTGATCAAACTTTCTCAGTTCTTGCACCTTGACCTGCTAGATGGATGCCAAGGTGAAAACTCACCTGGCTGTCAAGTGTCACCTGCACAGTAATCATACTGGGGTTCTGGATCACTTGTAATGACTATTCAATGGATTAAGAAACCATTATATTGGAATTAGAGTAGTGCATCTTTGGATGTTGTTAGAAATAACAATGACAGAATGAGAGTTGGGCAACAGTGTATTTATTAGAATACAAAAACAAAAGTTTCTTAGGCCAATTTTCTTTTCTTTAACCCTGGCAGTAATGAATGACAGCAGGGTGCAATGTGACTCTTCAGTAAGACTCTGGACTGTGGGCCATCATCCCTGATCACTGGTCACGCTGGCTGAGGCTGATGGGAGTTGGGAGTCCAACAACAGCCGGAGGTTCCTCATCTCTGGGTGACATGACATGATTCTGCTCAAGGTCATGTGGCCCAGATTCCTCTGGTTGTTGGTTATTATCTTAAGGCATTGCATAGCAGTGTGATCTCATGAAAAATATGGTATGGTGCCATTGTGACAAGGCAGTTTTGCCAGCACAAATTATCAGGACTGAAATGTAAGAGTGGCAGTAAATTCTGTGCTTTGCCACAAAGTCAGAAGGATATCGCTGGTTTTCTTATAACAGATAGTGTATTCAAATATATAAAAGAAGTGTTTGCTCTAAGAAATATTTGACATATTTCTATTCTATATGAGGATTTTCTGTATAAGCTCATATGGCTGTTCAAGAGAGGATGAATTTAATGAAAGGGGAAGAAAGCAAATTGTAACTTTGTTTCCTCTGGAATTCAGTAAGCAGGTGGTGGTTATTTCAGAAATTTATATTAGATCAGTTTTACGTACTGTATGAAATTAAGTTTTTAACATTTTTAATTTTTTAGTTGGCCTCTGTGTATTGGTGTTGTTTTAGCCTCGTATTTCATTTTGTCTCATCAAGGGCAACCAAACACTGAATGAAGTCTCAATGCATGAACTTTACATGAACTCAACACTGTACGTTGCAGTAATGTTCTGGTCTTAAACATCTACTTACATCTATTAAAAGAAACAACAAAAGGTACATTAGTAAACCAATTCTTCAGCTGTCTTTAACTGCTATTATAACAAATGTAGAGGAAGGGAACAGTTCTTATGGAAGTCTTTATAATGTCAGGAACTATACACAGTCATATTAAAAGAACATTTATAAACAGCAAGCCAAACCAAAGAAAATAAGAAAACAGACTTGAGAAAGGCTTCAAGTTAGGAATTTGCTGTTGCTTTGGTCTAAAACCATAGGTTTAGGAAGAGATTATACATAGTCATATTTTGAAGGATAGGAACGTCTCCCGTCATCACTTTTGATAGTATTGGTTTCAACTACTGGGACCTTCTTGGCTTCATACCCAGTTCCAGACTTATATCCAGCGCTCTTGTAGGACACGGCCTTGTAACTGAAACACAAATAAAACACAAAGTGGTGTCACTTTGTGGAACTGTCTAAGATAACTGACTACTCAGAATCAACTGTTCTATTCCTTGTTACTTAGTGAAGAATATAATACAATTAGGTAAGCTCCATAAATATCCATTTTCTATTTCACTACAGTAACATGTAGAACAGACTCAATCATTATGAAAGAAACCATTTTATGAAATGCTTGGTGGTTTTGTCATCATGCATGTAGGTAGGGATGGGTGAATCTGACAATTTTGGTTTCTCTCAGGTTCTCTCAGGAAGTATGATGGTAAGAGCTGTTCAACTGTGAAACAGACTCTCTCAGAAGGTGGTCTGCTCTCCTTCATTGGAAGTTTTTAAGCAGAGGTTGAATGGCCATCTGTCTTGGATGCTTTAGTTGAAATTCCTGTATTGCTGGGGATTGGACAAGATGACCCTCGGGGTCTCTTCCAATTCTACAGTTCTATTATTCTATTATTCTCTCATTTCTCCAGTCTAATGTTCAGTTGTCCACATTCGTTTGGGGGAAAAATAAAAAGTTATCATGAAAAATTACCAGCATTTTAGTACAAAGTTCTCCTGGTATACACATTTTTCAATGCAATTTTGCCAAATTAATGCATTTTTATGTTATTTATGTGCATTTTCCTAATATACACATGTTTCTTCTATACATTACTTGGCTAGAGAACTGTGTTCCAGTTCATGTATTGCTTTGGAAAGTTCAATTTTGGTAAGTTCAACTTCAAAAGCAAACTGAGTCAATTTTCTCCTCCATCCCTGTGATTTAGTGTGGCCACTCTGCCACCTTTTAAGTTGGAGAATGAAGAAAAGGATCTGTCTTGCCCTTCCACATTACAACAGTTCCATGAACATGTATAGGTACTCACTGGGTCTCTTCGGGTACCAGTCCTCTGCAGGCGATGCACATCATAATGCCTCCAATCAAGGCCAAGCCTCCAGCAACCCATCCCACAAACAGGGCAGCACCAAATGTGTACCTGGAAAATAAAGTGAGTGATGGTATTTAGTTTACACAAGTCCATGTGTCTTACTCAAGTCAATATGTTGCTTCTTAGAAAGGATATTTAAAATGAAGTTTTGTTAAGGCATAAGCCAGGTATGGGAAACCTGTATCCTTCCAATTAAGGAATGCATCACCTCTGGTATTTAAATTGAAACAAGGGTTTTGTGCGGAGGTTGGCAAAGACATTTGTTCAAAAGGAGTTGGAGGGGCATATTATTGCAGCCATGGCCTATAGTAGAGTATGTCTCTGTCATCACCCTGCCTCTATCCCCCTTGTTTGTTTTCCTGATCTAACCGACCAATGTACTGACTTCTTTTGCACCATGTTTTGTAATCCCAACCTACTCATTCTGTGCCTTCCACCCACACGATGTGGACCTAGCTAGCCCACATTACTGGGAAGAGGAACCATCACTCTGTGATACAGCACATGGTGGAGGTCCCTAATTCAGTGCATATTCACACCAGGCTTTTTAAACACATCCAGTTCTGATTTAAAGCTCATGATGTCCTCCAGAGAATCCTGGGAAATGCTGTTTGTTGATGAAGCTGTGGATTGTAGCTCTGTAAAGGGGAAACTACACTTCTCATGATTATTATTGGGGGGGTGTCATATGCTTTAAATGTGGATTTAGTATGCTTTGAATGTATGGTGCAGATCTGCCTTCGGTTTTTGGTATTTCCAGATTATATTTAAAAAAATTTTTAAAAGATAAGGTAACAGGTGATGAAAAACACCTCTGTCTAGCACCTCATAAAACTGTGGCCAATCAGAATATATAATATTGGGCTATATGGACAAAACTGGGCTATAGACCCAGGATAAAGTAGTTCCCTCTGTTACTGTGTGATCCATGACATTCTTTTATACACTTGACTTGGCATGCATACATTGAATGTATGGTATTACCAATGAATCTAGTTAATGCTTGGCAAAGAAGATGACACTAACTTATAAAGCCAGTCTAGACTACAGAGCACATCAGTTTTGTATCAGTTTAATAGGGTTGAACCATAGAATCCTGAAAATTGTAGCTTGGTGAAGGTGTTGAAAATAGCCCCTCCCACAGAATACAATTTCCAGGAGTGAAGAGTTCATTCCTCTTGTGTAGTTATGCCTTAAGTCTCATCATTATGTCATGAACGAAGCACGCAAGTGGCTGCACACACACACACACACACACACACACACACACACCCAACTGTGAATGCTGTGCATGACCCGGAATTACCTTGTCTGGAGTGTCTGCATCATTCCTGGTTGATACATATTAGCTGTTGACATCCAAAAGTTTGTAACAAGCATGTTGGCAAAAACAGATACCCCACAGATAGCACAGAGACCTGTCAGAGAGAAGGGATCATTACTTGCTGCCAGAATGGAATTCAAGGTGGTCAAGGCCAGATTTTTAAACTTAGTTTTACTTATGAAACAGGAATCCATAAAATAATATCATCAATGCCCAGGTGTGTGAATGCGGCTACCTTTCACTGCAGGTGTGTATTTATACCAAGTTAGATATCTTAAACTATGTTACCCGGAAATGTAAAAAGTAGGGTCAGGTGCCAGTGTCCTTGAATCAAAGTGGTAATATTAAGCTGGTGTTGCACCTAAGCAACAGAACACCCAGTTTATTGCACTAGTATAGTTCAGGAGAGTCCAAGGCATAACATTTGTTTTGCTGGTTGTGATGCTAGTGCTTCTGTTCCAGTTTCTAACATTCTCTTTATACTGCATACTGCACCTACTGCATTGTGGAAATTGTTGGCATCCATCTGTCTCAAGAGACAATGGAGTGCGCCTCCAGGGGTGAAGTCAAACCGCTGTGCTTGCAGTTCTGAAGTGACTTCCCTGGATCCACTATTGGCCTCATTGGCTCAATTGGCAGGAGCCTGTCTCCACATGCAAGGGAAATCCCTAACTCACGGAAGGTTTAGGACCCATTGGCTACCCTCATCTGGTTTAGCTGGCCAGTCAAAATCATTCCTTGGGTGTGGCTGCTGTCACATCCTGACAGCTTCTAGGAGCCACAGATAGAGCTGAGTGCAGGGTGGGACCAAAGGTGGACAAGCTACCCCAAAGGGGGCATGATATGCTCCCCCCACCAGAGGTACTACCCCTCCCCAACTTCCCATTTCATTATTGAAATATGGGTTTTTTAATTGATATACCACATCAGACTAAATTTTAAACATCAGGAAAGACCTGTATACAGCCCCAGATATTGTCATGTGAAAACTGTGGAAAATTACAATGCAAAACTTGTGTGGTTTTCTGTGTTAATAGGTTTGCACATTGGTATATATTTTTTTCTGGAAACAATTAACATAGAAATGAGTGCTTAATTTCCACTAGATTCCACTAGAGTTCCAGAAGTGGCTTTTACATTGTGTGAAATATTACATAAAATGTGAAAAATTACAGGTAAGGAAATGTGTGGAAAATGGAATGAAGTGCCATCTGAATGCACTCCAGTGCCTGCTTATAAACGTTATTAGTCCCTTGTTGTAAGTTTGTTAAATGCTTTCAACCCCTTTATTTCAATTGTCTCTTCCAGAACAGAATGCACTGTGGAGCCCCAGTAAGAACCATCACTCACCAGCTACAATGCACATGATTCCAGCAGTCAGAGTCATGTTTGCTTTGGCAGAGTCCTCCATATTTCCGATCCGTAAACACTTCAGGGAAAAAATAGCCACCAGGAGGCCAAAAGCACCCAGCACGATGCCCACAATCATCAGAGCTCTCACAGCCTGGAACATCGCTGCAAAACACATGGAAGGAGAATAGGAATTATTTAAATGAGTAGCAAACTCAGTATTCTTAATGCAACCAAAATCAACTCTTATCAAAGGGCTGTGGTACAAAGGAACCATTGGGAAAATGTTCAGGGCAGGGGGGGAAACATGTTACTAAATGCAGAACTAAACATAACCTCTTGGGCTCAAGCTAATGTAGGCTGTTCAAAAGAAAGAAGGGAAATGCCTGATGATTTGTGAAGTAAATATTGAAAGTCCCTTTCAGAAACGTCCACATCCAAAGCTGCTCTCCATGCTTAATGTCTGTTGAGCAAACATCAAGAAGCACACATGTTCTTTTTGAGCAGAACAGGACTTCAGTTTGTTCCCTGTGGATATGGCCGTTGACATTTAGATAATGTGCCTGTGACATCTACTCTCTCATGTGTTTTGTCTTTTTTTCCCCTGCCTTGTAGAAAGCTGGCCCATTCTGACCCGAGTCAACCTTTCAAACCCTTTTCCCTCCAAGAAACATATATACTGCAAGAAGGAAGGTTACAGGAAACCAGGCAGAGGGCCTTCTCGGTAGTCGAGACAGCCCTATGGAACAACCTCCCATCAGATGTCAAGGAAATAAATAACTATCTGTCTTCTAGAAGACATCTAGGGACGCTTTTAATGTTTGATGTCTTACTGTGTTTTAATCATTAGTGGCTGAGGCAACCCAGTCAGATGGGCAGCATATGAATAATAATAATAATAATAATAATAATAATAATAATAATAATATTTTATTTATATCCCACCCTCCCCAGCCAAAGCCAGGCTCAGAGCGGCTAACAACAGTAAAAATAACACAGTTTACATAAAATCACAATCAATTAATTGAAATACATTCTAAAATCAGTTCATTCTAAAATCAATTCAGAGTCAAATTAATGGCAACCATTGGGCTAAAGTTCTATGAGGATTACAGAAGGCTGTGCCTTGGCCAAAGGCCTGGTGGAACAGCTCTGTCTTGCAGGCCCTGCAGAAAGATGTCAAGTCCCGCAGGGCCCTAGTCTCTTGTGACAGAGCGTTCCACCAAATCGAGGCCACGGCCGAAAAAGCCCTGGCTCTGGTTGAGGCCAGCCTAATCTCGCTGAGGCCCGCGATCTCCAAGATGTTTTTATTTGAAGACCATAAGGTCCTCCATGGGACATACCAGGAGAGGTGGTCCCATAGGTACGAGGGTCCTAGGCCATATAGGGCTTTAAAGGTTAAAACAAGTTTTTGTTTTTTTGTTTAATCTATTTTAGTAATTCCATGGTGAAAGGTTTCTGAACAGGAAGCGATTAACAAGATATTTGCCATACCATCTAAAGACCCTATTACCCTGTGTTATGAGAAGTCCATTTTGCAAACGGTTACCGACTGCCATACTATCTGCTGCAGCTGGTAAATGAGTCATGAGGTGTGGTCTAATTAGTCAACGCATGAACACAAATATTAACAATCCAGGCATTTTCAGACCCCCATTCATCAGCTCAGGCCTGATCTACACTAGGGATCTTCACACAGGGAAACAAGAGTTCCTGGGCAAGTGCTATCAGTACCAAAGTGTGATCACTGCATATTTTGTGTACAGAACAGAAGGAGGCAAACAGAAAGGCAATGCATGATCTGGCTGTGTATTATGTTCCACTTTCAGTTCCTCAAAATTCATTTCAGTGGCTCCTGTTTTACCAAGATCAGAAACTTAAAAACACATCTGAACAATAGATGAAAACCAAAAACATAATGAGAATAGATTGGCATATTTTGAAAGTTTGAATGCTATTTTTAAAATAAAATGACTGGTGTTCTAACGTATTATTTTGGCCGTAACTACATTTAATTTTCCTTTTTTTAAAAAAACCAAAAACACCTATGCATATCTAGGACCACTCTGTATTCTTAAATCACCTTATTTCCCAGCCCAATCACTGCAATATTAGGGGGAGTCCCTGTTGGTGGTCCCCTGTGTCTCAGATGTACAGCACATAGCTATTAGCTGCTGTGCATTCAGTATCATGGGCCCAAGCCTATGGAACTCCCTTGCAACTGAGATTAGACATGCACACTCTTTGTGGAACTTCAAGTATATGGCTAAGACTTTTTTGCTCCAGCAGGCATTTAAAGGTAGTGTTTGGCTTTATGATAGAAAGAAATCCTGGGCCTTGTTTTATGTACACTGCTTTGTGATGTGAATAATTAGGTGGTTAAATAAATAATTAAATAAATAGCTTGACCACCTTCCCCATAAAGTCCCAGGGCAGGTTGCAGCAATTTAAAAATATAAAATTATATCAACTTAAAATCATACTACCATGGTTTCACCCTAGACATCTAAAGCCTGCTCTCTTGAAAACTTGATTTCAAAAGTTAGAAATGTGATTTTCAAAATGTGATATATATATGTAATTCATGACATACCAGATATGTTTCATTTAATATTTTTGAATGTCTGTCTATTCCAAAGTCATTTTATGGTTGCACTTACTGTATTTGCAGCCTATTTGCACTGACCCAGATGTTAAAATCACGTCCTTTCTTGATAACAGAACTTTGCCCCTATCTACTTTCCAACAGGCACACACCCTGCCAAATACACTCATTGCTTTGACTACAGAAAGTTCCACTAAAACTTCAGAAATAGTACAAGGCCAGAATGATACCTGAATGTTTATTATTATTGTGTCCGAACAGCATACTAAAACCAGAATTTCTGCATAGTTCTTCACAAAAACAAGAAACAACATTTTCTCCTCCCAACATGTTCAGGCCAAGTATCTATATTACTTACCAGCGGGCAGTGGAAGGAGGGATTAAACCTATTTACTGTCATGTGGGAAAACTGTTTCTTTCATTGGTGGGTGTGCACACCGATACCCAAGATATGATATCAAATCAGTTCATTCAAATAAATACACAGTGCCCAAATACACACTGAGTTAGTCTTGGTCTGGCGGGTAGAAACTGCTGCTTCTCCTCCGAAAAGGAGTTTAGTTAGTTTTCACTCTGGATTTCTGGCACCTTTCCCCATAACAATAAAATATGATCTTTTAAAATGATGTGTGCACTTTAATATCCTCTGCGTGACAGTTTTATTCACAGCAATTGATTCTACATTTATAACTACATCACTGCAGTCAATATTAGTCTCCATTTACATTATCAAGCTGTTTAAAATATTGTTTCTTGCTAGCCTATTAAAAATCATTGGCTTTTGTCACATCTCTGGGGTAGCCTCGCTTGGCCAGCCCCTGGTCCGTACCTGGAAGCCCAAGGATTGTGAAATAAGGCCGGCACTCTGTAAGACCTGAACTCTGACTGATGCAGCTCCTCCAGAGGCCTTGGTACTGGAATACAGCTGTCACCGGGTTGTCATATAAGTCCTGCGTACTCCATGCATCCATCGCCGTGGACGCAATACAGCCAGCGAAGCCCAGGGTTGAGACCACAAAGCCCAACACTTGGCAAATTGTAGTGGACATGAGACCTCCTTTGCAATCAGAAGCCACTACACCACTGGCAAAGCTTAAGGAAGCAGTGAAGTCCCATTCACTGTACCAGCCAACAGTGGCTGCCCTTATCAGATGGTTTCCATTAACAGGCTTTGTTGACTCAGTGTGTTTTTGCAAGATAGCACAGTTTCAGTTCTGTTGGTTGGTGTGTGCTTTGGGGTTGGCAGGAGTGAAGACTGGTGCCTTTGTCCCTTAGAAGCCCTTGCTGGCCAAAGAGTCATTGTTGGACTAATGGAGGTCAACCCGCAAGCTGCATTGAACAATCTGTTCATAATGCACATGATCAGCCCCCCTCATTCTTACCCCTGTTATTCAGCTTTGCTTATTCCATGTACCTGACATGTTGCTGATTCCAATGAGACGAAAGGAGCTGAGGGCAACACCAGCATTACAAGCTATATTTTCAGTGCTTTCCAAAATGACCTGCTCTCATCAGCATCATCGAAGTGTACTCCACTGTAAACTTTTAGCGATTGTTATGTGAAGTAGGACTTTTTAAAAATATATTTAAAAATCACATTGCATTTTGTGACTGTTTGCTTCTTGCTTACTTGGAATTAGATCTCTCTCTTGAACCAGGAAAGGTGTAAAACACATTCCTTGCAAACACTCTAAAACTGATCTATTTTCAGAATAGGAGAAGCGATAACGCTCCCCCTGTGGGAAAGCTATTCAAAGGACCGTCTACTTTGCTTGAACATAGCAGGCTAGCTGAGAGGGTTTAAGGCAAACTCAGTGGCTCACACAGATCTGTCCTCTAATTCCTTGTCTCTGATCTCTTTCCCCATCATCTGCTACCTAATGGTAGGGCTGGAATAAAATGTCTCTGATTATTTATGTGTTGTTCTTGTACTCTTGCTGTTGAGTTCATCCATTACGGAACAGGGATGAAGACAGGGCCACTGGACTAAGGTAAAACAGTTCTTTTGCTCTATTTTAGTAGATGAGAGGTTCTACTGGTGCTGATTAACGCCGAAAGTTAATTGGGGGTGGGGTGGTAAGCCCTGCACATTTCAAAAAAGCTGTTACACAACCCGATACCGTGAATCATTCTACTGAATTAACAATGAGGAAGGTGTCTCGGGCTGCACCCCTAGAATAATAAATTGCTTCCTTAACCTAATCTTTACCAACGTGCAACCCCTTTATCTGTTACATTCATCTAGTACTGTGTTGACACAAGAGGAAATGCAGTAGAGGTCTGGACGCCATGTTTGATTTTGAGTCTTTCAGGTTTAGAAGAGTTGGGAGGAGGACTGAAAGAATACCAACAAAATATGAAATATTTAAACAAATGTACAGTGTGTGAGCACCAACATGCCGATAGCAAGGATAGAACATAAATGTCTCTGAACCATAGCCTAAACGGAGTAAATAGTTTGGCTGGTGCCATTTCCATTCCAGTCTAAACCGTATCAAATGGTGAATAGCTTAGTCACTATGCCTGTCTAGTCCCAGGAATAACTATTGTATTTCAGAATGGCAGAACAATCTGTGATACTACAGTACTTAACTAGGAACAATTTGTTGTTACAAAGTGTCTGGAAAATCCAGGGTAAAACTAAGACTGGTGCAATCTAATCGCAAAACATTTATCTCTCATCCCAGCTCATTTTGGGGCTCATTCAGTGTGTGCCCTGATTTGCACATGATAGTAAGCCATAAACTATGCTTTACTGCAAACAAGCAATGTGCTAGTGCATGCTTCTCGATTACAACCACCCTTCTCTACCCTGTGCCAAGCCAAGAAGAAATAAACTAGCTTGGTGTTACATGCAAACCAGCACTCAAGGTTTGTTTCTCTCTAAACAACCATGAACAGAATCTTAGGTTTGTTCTGGTTATGCCAGTGCTCTGGTTTGTTTCCATGAAGGGATGGGCAGATATGATTGAGCAGCATGCACCAACAGTAACCCATGGTTTGTTTTAAACCACGGGTCACATGTGAACTGGACCTGAGTGAGTTTATTTCTGAATCACAGTGCTGCCAAAGAGCCACAAAGTTTCTTGAAATAAGTAATATGGGCATGAAGTCTTTTGCCATAAATGTACTACTACAAGTTACAACTGAAAATACAATAAAACTCTGTGCACAGGAGACACAAGGCTGGCCTGACTATACAAACAACCCAAGTGACTGTTTTGGACAGCAACATTTTTAGAAGCCATTGTGAGGCAGATGGCAATCCAAAAGCATGTCCCAGGATACCTCGCAATATTTCAGTAGAACCCAGGACCTGCTCTCAGAGTATGTGGTAAAGCTGTTTGGGGTTTGAAAAATGTCTAGGGATGACCTTAACAGGCAGGGAACATATAAATACACAGAAGAGGAGACTTTAGCATCCTTATGCTCACTGAGAAATCAGCCTAAAGTGACACTTGATGGCACAACTTAATTATTGGTTCAAGTGGAATAGTGACCTACACAAAAGGTCACCCATCCATAATTCTGCTTCCATTATTTCCCAGATGACCATAACAGCAGAACCTCAGCCCTAATCAAGCGCACTGTGGCTGTGTTTGAACACTTGCCCTTGGCTCTATTATTATTATTATTATTATTATTATTATTATTAATTATTATTATTATTATTATTATTATTATTATTATTATTATACCACCCTATACCCAGAGGTTTCAGGGCAGTTCACAGAACAAAAAGCCATAGCTGATAAACCATGGATAAGTCCTGTGGCCAGGTGTTTCTTCATTGTTCCTCCCCTCTCTTCCCCCTGGTTTATTATCCTGTTTTGTTAACCAACATCAATCCAGAGTTCTCTGGTTCAGACATCACAAAGAACACTGGCATAATGTAAGCTGGAATCTCTGTGCCAAAGTCTGTGCGTATAGGGAGGAGTGAAGGAAAGAGAAGAAACAAGGAAGGAGTGAATGGCCATGGCTCTTGTCTAGAGCTTTATGAATCATAGTTTATCAAGTTGTGGATGAACGTATCAATGGTGGCTTCGGTTAGAAATGCCCTCATACAAGCTAAGGGAGAACAGCCGTTTTATAGGTGGTTGTTGAGAAAGGCAGAATGGCTGTAAGAATTAGGAAATTAATTTCGTTTCTCCTCTGTGGTAAATGGCTCTGGGGAGTGATATAAATTTGCCAAGCTGCTCTGCCAGATGCACAACAGTGAGTTACAGAGGCCTTCTGGACTCCGGGCTCATCAATTCTGATCTAATACACTCTTGCAACTGATTTACTTCAACTCTGACCTAGAAACAAATCCAGCTTTTACCCAGTCATGCTACTCTTATTTTCGACAGACACAATCAATACAATATTCTCATTGTAAATTGAATGAAAACTATCATTAGGAGGGATAATTTACAGGGAGCTTAGTATGTATAGGCTATTATATAAACATGTCGGTAATAACTGCCTAGGTGGGCCGGGCATCCCGGTAATATATAAAAATTAAGAGGCTGGATGTTTAACTATATGCATGATAAAGAACCATACCATCTAGCTGAGCAGATAAACATTGGGTTGCATCCAGTGTACTTATTGTGCTGGGGAACGTTATTTCACAAGTGAAAACACACGTACATTACCAAAGTACATTACTAAAGATTGTTGTGCAGCAGATTGCCTAAGAATCTACTGTTGTGCAACAAGAACCAGCTGTTGCTGAACTAGCTTCCACTAGTGCACTAGTCCCATGGATTGCAAGACGATCAAACCTATCCATTCTTAAGGAAATCAGCCCTGAGTGCTCACTGGAAGGACAGATCCTGAAGCTGAGGCTGCGATACTTTGGCCACCTCATGAGAAGAGAAGACTCCCTGGAAAAGACCCTGATGTTGGGAAAGATGGAGGGCACAAGGAGAAGGGGACGACAGAGGATGAGATGGTTGGACAGTGTTTTTGAAGCTACCAGCATGAGTTTGACCAAACTGCGGGAGGCAGTGGAAGACAGGAGTGTCTGGCATGCTCTGGTCCATGGGGTCATGAAGAGTCGGACACGACTAAACGACTAAACAACAAACATTGGATTTTTGTTATTGTTGTGCAAGCTAGCAGACAGAAAATGTTAGACATGGGGGGTGGCGGATTTTGGCATTGCACAGAGTGCCACTGAAATCTGAGACGCCAAGGTCCACCACTGCTGGACTACATCTCACATCATCCCTGACCACTGACCATTCTGTCTGTGTCTGAGGGGAACTGGAGTCCAGCAACATGAAGAGGGCTGCAGGTTACTCTCATGCTAATAACAAGGTTAGCCTATTAAAATATCTGTTCGATTGTCCAGCGAGCATCAATCTACTGGTCCTATTCATCCCATGATCCAGTGAAGAGATTATTCCAGGAAGATGGGGCAAGGAGTCCCCATTATGGACTACTCATCCCAGACATGAATTGTATTGCACTTGTTTGGCTCATTCTGTGTTATAGTACAGGTAACCAGATTCATGCAACTTGTTCTTTGCCACTGAGTCACACCCTAACTCCTAGTTTCAGCAGCACCCACACCTTTTATCTGCCCTTTCCTCAGACAAACGTGTATTTGATCACTGCACCCACTGGAACATTTCAATGTTATCATTGCTGCTCCTACAAAACTACCCGAAACTCATGTTGACTTTCTTTTTCGGTAAATATAGCATACTCCCACAGGATGACATCCAGTTGGAAAAACTGGGGGAAAATTAAGGCAACTCCACCCTTTTCTGTACAATACTTCTTATGCTGTGGACTTGAACCCAGAATGTGAAACTTTAGTAATCGGAGTCTCTGAATGAATTAGAGGATGAATTAGAGTTTTCTCTCCAAACACAAAGACCCTTAGTCTGAAGGCCTTGGGGCCGCCTTTGTCATTTACCATGTCAAGTGCCAATCCACCTTTTTCAGGGCCCACCCAGTGATTAATTTGCATATCAGATATGTTCATGTAATACATCTGATCCTCAGAGTTATAAAGGCAGGGACTTCAGTCTGCATTGGTCCTCTATCTATCTTCACTGCTGTATTCAATTAAAAAAATGCAGCCAACACACTGCAGAAAAGGATCTCAAGGTGTTGGTGATCTGTTGACTCCATAAAAAATGAAATGATTCACCTTTCTCGTCCAGCACCCAATTGGCATCTTCTTACAATCAATACAAATGGCATGAACTAGGCTGGAGTTCAAGATACAATGATATTTCATTTGGTTTACAAATAAAGCAGCTACCATGCCATTTTCTAGCTAGCTTTCAAAGCAGCACCAGTGCTGGGAAGTACCAGACTAGGGAAGAGAACTTTTGAAAGTTGTGACTGTCATGAGCATGGATACGAGATATATTCATGGAAAATATTGTGGAAGTCATGAAAATATCACAAATCTGGAAGGAAATGGCCATATGATGGTTTTGTGGCATCTCTAATTTAATAAATTATGCTATCTGGACCAGGATGGTAAAATGGGGTAGGTGATGGAAGACAGACTAGGACCTAGCCAGCATAATTGTTGATGGTATATCAAACCTTGATTACAATTTTGTAAGAGATCAGTTGGAACAGAAATTGAGGATATAGTTCTCCAGCCACAGATGCTACTCTGGAGTAGTGCTAGGTAAGACATTTTGCCTACTCTAGTACCAATGGCTTGAAGACTGACACAATTAATCGCCATTACACCTTCCCTTTTGCAATATCTTGTACTAGACTCTCCCATTTTAGTAAACTTCTAAGGACAGAATAACTTTAACTAAAATAAATCCCAAGGACTCTTTGTTTTTGGTGCACTTGAGAGCATTAAGGCAGGGTGGGGTTGGGGGTTGGGGAGAAACACTGAAACCAAAATGTCAGTGATACATTTGGGTAGCCTGGCTGCTCCACACCAATCTTACTGTTTTTATTCACTATGACACTATTGTTCATAATATAAATTGCTATTGTCAGAATAATAAATAGGGCTTTATAATGGAAATACTGGCAGCCCCATTAACTATGTCCAAGCGGGTGAGGTGGCTATAATGTAAAAATGGGTGGGGCGGGCTTAGAGTAAACTCATCCCTCAATCTCGTAGTTTTCCATCCTAGAGAAAGACATATTGCTACAATTTGATTATTTATATTTACTTGTTTTCCCCGAAACATTGTTCTCCATTACTCATTGCAAATGGTGTAAAGACAGCTCTATCACACACCCAGAACGCCCCAGTAAAACATGGACCTGCCTCACTGGCAAGGCTCTTCTTGTATGGATATCCCCAGCAATTACAATCATAAAATATACAATAAGTGAGAAAAGTGTTTCTACTTTTATTCTTCTTAACAAAAGACATGCTGCTTTAGTTTTATGTTGGGGTGTGTGTGTGTGTGTGTGTGTGTGTGTGCGTGTGTATGCCATTTCTTTCTTCATTAGACTATGCTGATAATGATTACCAACTACCAGCTACTTTGGAGTAAAACATATTTGTATGTACATTTATATTACATTTACTCACAGAATAAATACTGGTGGGGGGTGTCAGAATCCTCCACCGCGGCTGAGGAATTTACATGCTAATTGATTTGGTCTGTTAGCACTTTAGGATGACAAGTTAATTAAAAACATGTACACAGTGCTGAATCACACACAAAACCACTCCACGCTTGCAGATTGATATTATTTTGGCCAAGCAGAGCTGCGATAGCTTTGTCTCCTCTGTCTCTCAGCACAAGGTCTATTCCCAAGTGGTTCTTTTTCTACTTTCAAGTGCCTGGGGAAGTGAGGTAGAATATTTCATATTTTGCCTTGCAGCCGGCTTTGTTTTTCACATGAGGTGAAAATGGACTTCTTCTCTCGCCGTGTGACAAGTGATCAATTGTGCCCAGAGCCATTAAAATAATAATAATAATCACACCACCTCCACTGAACAGCTACCAAAATAACAAAACAAACCCCCCACACATTCAAGGACAATGGCTCATGGCTGTGGAAGGTGGTGTACAAGAGCTATTTCATTTTGTTCACAGCAGCACTTATCCTATGTGCGTCTTACCTTACAGAGGACCTGGTCTCTGTTTGAAGGCTGTTCCTGGCCAAGCCTTCTTTAAAGATGAATAACCCTAAGAAGGAAGTGGAGGGGCCTTGCAGTTGCCCCTTGACCATGTGGGGAGGCAGACTGAGCAGACATGTGGGTCACTTGACCACAGTTTCCCCCCTAAGGTGAGATGTGCTATATTACATTTCTATTTCTATTTCAGCATTTATTTCTAAATTCCCATATATACTTATATATTAGCACATGCAAAGCTTATACGAACCTATGTCTTTTTTTGGGGGGGGGGGGCTGACTCATAAGCTGCCATCTTAATGACCCATAGTTTTTCTTTGCTTATAAAGTGGAATGGCTGAGGCTGAGATGTGTGACTTGCCCAACTCTGCCCCATCAGATATGATTCACTTCCTACATTTCCAGCCATGTTTTTCATTATTAAGCAACGAAGGGTAGTTTCTAGCGGTACCACATGCAGAATACTACACACCCATTTGCATCACCCACCACAATGCGCCCCTGCCTTTTGCACACTGGAGTCATGCTACCAGGAGTCATGCTTTGTCAAACATTAATTCTTGTTATAAGGGGTGGCAACTGAAATAAAATATTTGGGGGGCAGGAGAACCCCACCCCACATAATTGATCATATGGCATGGTACACACACACCGTTTGAATGGCAATGTCCATCATATTTGGGGGGGGGGCTCAAATATTTTATTGGGGTGACAAGGAACCCTCAGTCCTAGTAGTTGGCTCCAATGCCTTGTGTTGGCCAGAGATGAAGTTACTGAGTTCATGATTGCTTTAAAAATATGTGTGTAAAACAAATCTTAGCATTTTTGATCTGCTTTTGGCTTGTTTAGCTCCAGGCTAATTATGATTTATTGTAAATGTTTTTAACTTAACACTTTGTAATCTGCTGTGGAGTTTTTTTCTGAGCGGTGAAGGGCTGTCTAGACATATATTAAAAAATAAATCAAATAAGTCATTTGTTGGCATTTTCTGTTCAAAAAGTCCTCAACTATAGGGCACCACATGGCACAGAAAGATCTGTGGAGACCATGATAAACCAAAAGCTTTAAGGTACAATTGGGGGGGGGGGATTCTTACTTCCATATGTCTCAAAACCTGGGAGCCTGTGATATTAATTTTTCCTGGGCTAATTCTCTGGATTCCTCTTCCTTGTTGATCCCAGTATTGAGAAAGAGACAAAGAGACTGAAGGAAAGGGTACCTTGAATAAGTTTTTGGCCAAGACAGGAAGCAAGCTTTATAAGGTTTGGAAGCTCCCTCATTCCTACTGCTAACAGCTAGTCTTACATTTACTTTGCCGATATTTATTTTATCAATGCATCACATTACCTACTTTGCCTCGTAGGATGAAAACATGCAGTTTTTAACACGGTGAAAGCAAGAGCAAACTTTACTCTTTAGCCAGATCTAACTATATTGTACAATGAATACAATGTAGTGTTACTGTTTTAAAATAGCAATGTGAGCACACCACTACCTGCAAAACAAATTGTAGGAGGCACTGCCGGCAGTTGTTTTCAAAGAAATCGTTTGGGCCACTTCAGGCATTGCTGTTTTCCTCCATGGATATAATTGCTGTAGAGGAAAACATGAGCTGACCATGATGTGTAAGTGTATCATAGGTGCCTTTGACACCCCAAGCACACAGATTAGGTTGCCGCCACACAGCACACTTTTGGCAGAAAACTCATTGCCGCTGCTCTTTGCACACACTGATAAATGCATCCCTTCCTAAACTCAATACAGGGAAATTGGAATGTCGGGTTTGCTTGTCACTTTTTATTGTTCGGCTCTCCCCATCGAATATCGATATGTTTACTTGCTTGTGCAAAAAGACATATGTTGGAATTACAAATATTGTAATAAAAATAACAGTAAAGCATAAACGCAGAGATGCCAGTCTTCCGCTTCTGGATCTTCCCCACCACTAATATCGAAGGCAGATGCCAGAAAGGCTCTGTCCAACATTCTTTTTCCTATACCTACATGCTAGAATCTGAGAGGAAGGAAGACTCTTAGGGTAAGGCCATAGCTCTGTGGAAGAGCATGCAGGTTCAATCCCTGCCATCTTTAGGCACTGCTAGGAAAGGATCTGAAACCCTGAAGATCCACTGCCAATCACTATAGACAATATTGAGCTAGACTGACCATAGGTCTGTCTCAATATAAGGCTGCTTCCTATGTTCCTATGAGGTGGTCACCCAAGTCCAGAGATCTACAAAGAGCAGCAAAAGAGGAGTATACTAGGTACTGACTTGACAGATGCTTCTATTCAGTATGGACACCCCGTCCCTCATTATATAGGTAAGTTCAGAAGAGTCTTAACTAAACATTTTACCCCTGGAGGAACTAAACCACAGTATAAAACAAATAAAACTAAGTCATTAAGTACAGATAAATCTTAAAAACCCATTATAAAAATGGTGGAATTGTTTACCAGTTTTGTACTTCTAGCAGAATACTAGAAGAGTCGCCATATTTATATTACAGGAGGTGTATGCTATTATTATTAAAAATCTGTTTCTGGCATTAAAGATTTAGAACAACGGCTTAAGTTATAGGCTGCTCTTCAGCAGTTGATAAGGAGGGCATGAGGATGATAAATGTGGAGGGTTTTCTGCATCGCCTGAGCAGCAAGAACAAAGAGGATACCTTTGCAATGGCTCCAGTCAAGAAAAGAAAATTCATTTACAGACACACACACAAAAGACTTTTCATAATGTTGCTTTGGGACAGGTGTCAAGCGCTTTATTTCAACCCCAATGAGGTTTGATTTCCCCTTTTCTCTGAACAAATAGAAAGCAAAGATTATATTTCCAAAAAGAAAAGAAAAAATATTTCTAATCTGATGTTAAATCATCTGAAGACTAAACGTTACACTATTTAATAAGAAAGTGTGGGGGTAAGAAAAACCTAAAGGCCTTGCACAACATGAGGTAAAGATCTAGTCTCCTGAAAGTAGCTTTTATTTAATTGATTGTATATGACTTCTATCTTATATATTTTATTCTTAACTTTTAAAATCCTCCCTTTAGAGGTATCTTTAGAAAGGAGGACAATAGCTCCTTCCCAAAATCAACATGACATTGGTCATGTGGACTTGGGATGGTGGGGAAAAGTTTGAACAAAAGCAATAGTATACTTTTGAATTCTCAATGTCAAACACACACACACATGTATATAATCCACCATCCTCTTCCCACATCATTAGAAATAATACTGAGGTCATATGGGGTTTTTGTCATTTGCCTTCTACCTCCTGATCCCTTTGGATAGTTCTGCATCCATGTTTCTGCACTTCTGCCCCCACATCAGCCAGCCTGGCAAATGTTGGTGATGATATGGGCATCAGTGTGAGGGGGGAAATATGACTATCTCCAGCAGAACATTTCACTATATAAAATGCTGTCCTCTAGGTAGGGAATAGACGGATCTGTCAATTTTGGCTTCTCTCTGTTTCTCATTTTTCCCAATCTTTAAGTTCAGTGCTCCACAGTTCCACATCAGTTTGCAACTTTTTAAAGCAAAAAAGTCCTCACAGCAATTTGTCAGTGTATTTATGCAAATTTCTCCTAATACGCACATTTTTGTATGCATTTCCTCCAACATACGCAAGCAATTATCCCCAATACGATGCAATTTTGTACATTACTTTCACTAAAATATGAATTTCAATACACACATACATGTCAACATTATTTCATCACAAAACTAAGAGAAGGGCACATTTTGAAGGATAGGTGTGTGCCAGTTCATATTGCTTTGGGCAGCGCAAATTAAGTAGGCTTGCATTAAAAGGCCCACCAAACCAAATTTCTTCCCCCGTCCCTTTCTCAAAGTCTATGGAAATGAGAATAATATTATGAGGAAGGGAGCAAGAGCAAATGAGAGGATCCAGTTCTCTCAGAGGCCTACAGCAGTCTTGAGTCGCTTCATCCCACCAGCTCTTTTCAATCGCACTATTGAGAGTACAGCTTATTCCCTACCTGGTAGTCCAAGGATGGTGAAATAGGAGCGGCACTCGGTGAAACCAGAGCTCTCCCTGACACAAGTGCGCCATAGACCCTGGTAATTAAAGACGGCCGTCACCGGATTGTTGTAAAGGTCTTGGGTGCTCCATTGGTCCATGACAGTAGAGGCAATAACTCCACCGACCCCCAACATTGACACCACAAAGCCCACGGACTGGCACATTGTCACAGACATGATGGCGACTTGCTTTGAAAAGGACTCTGCAAGGTGTACCGATGGTTCTGTGATCGCATCTGAGTACCTGTCAAGCAAAATGGGGCTTTTACTGACAGGAGTCGGCACACGTCACTAACAGGAAGGGAAATTTGGCCTCTGCCATACAGACATGCCCTGCTCCTGTTATCTGTTTCAGTTAGATTATTTGCCTCAGTCGGTACCAGGAGCCATTTGTTATCCATATTGCAAATGCCTCACTCTCTATTTACCTTTCGAGAATAGTTTTCATGACTAATTCAAAAGGGTTGGCATTAGTTAATCCTTGCAGGCACCTTTCTGTTACAGAAATGTTGGGCTTACACACCAAGGAGCGAATTTGGCCGTGTCATTAAAATGTTGTTATTTAGCATAAAAACATTGACATGTCCTCCCCTTTAGGTTTCGAATATAATTTACTACTCTCGCTACCTATTAGAAATCAGGGAAATGTACCAATACATATGGGGTTTGACCCATTATTCCAGCAATTACCTCCTTTCTTCTGCAAGTAATGTTGCATCTGTCTATCTGCGTGTGGATTCTGGGTGTACATTTATTTATTAAAAGCATATTTATTTATATCCTTCTTTTATTAAGACATTCCTATCAAGGCAGTCAACTGCAGAACTATAAAACAAAACAATAATCCTAAACATCACTAAAATTTAAACTAAAGCAGACCAAATAAATGAAAAAATAATAATATTCTGTTGGGAGCCACCCAGAGTGGCTGGGGAAATATAATTGATGATGGTGGTGGTGATGATGATGATGCAGGTCGCACAATAGCTGTGGCCATGACATGGGAGCAAGAAGTGAGAGACACTGAGAGTGGTAAAGTGGTAATTTAAAACAACAGCAGAAGGTTGGGGAAAGTAGGGATGGAGGGGACAGAAGGGGAAATAGTGGTCTTAAACAACAGCTCCATGTCTTTTATCTCTCTCAAGCGAGGCAGCTGAGGAATGAAAGAGAAGTTTGAGTATAGCAAGAAGGGGGAAACACTGAAAGGAAAGTAGCTGTTTTAAACAACAGCAAAAGCTTCAGTAAAGCCGGGGTGGAGAGGAAAGAGTTTTAAGCAATGGCAGGAGTTTGAGTAGAGCAAGCAGGAGATAAAACTGAAAGGATAAAGTTACAATTTAAAATAAGGTTTGAGAACAGTGAAGAGGGAGTTAAGAAAGGTTCTGTTGCGTTAGCTTTTTGGGGTTAGCTTCTGTGCTGAACCCATCTTTACTATTTCTCCTTGCTAAAATTTGTTTAATAATTTTAAAACCCTCAGTGACCCTCCCTCCCTGCTCTGCCATTGTTTAAAATCACAATTTTCATCTTGGGCTCGGTGATCCTCCAACCCATTTCTATCATTGTTTGATTTTTAAACAACCTGGGGCTTCTCTTTCTCCTGGTCCTTCAATGTTCTGCTTTATCCTTCTCCAACAGCCATGCTAGTAAAACCAGCCCTGAAAGACCTACATTGGTTCCCAGAACATTTCCGAGCACAATTCAAAGTGTTGGTGCTAACCTTTAAAGCCCTAAACAGCCTTGGCCCAGTGTACCTGAAGGAGCGTCTCCACCCCCATCGTTCAACCTGGACACTGAGATCCAGCGCAGAGGGCCTTCTGGCGTTTCCCTCACTGCGAGAGGTGAGGTTACAGGGAACCACACAGAGGGCCTTCTCGGTGGTGGCACCCACCCTGTGGAATGCCCTCTCATCAAATGTCAAATAAACAACTACCTGACTTTTAGAAGACGTCTGAAGGCAGCCCTGTTTAGGGAAGTTTTTAATGTTTGAAGTTTTATTCTGTCTTATATTCTGTTGGGAGCCGCCCAGAGTGGCTGGGGAAACCCAGCCAGATGGGTGGGCTATAAATAATAATGTATTAGTAGTAGTAGTAGTAGTAGTAGTAGAGTCCAAAACATCTGGAAGGCAGTTCATTGGTGGAGGAGGGGAGGTTGTCCTACCTTCTTGTGCCACTGCTTGTAGGAATATGAAAGAAGTGTGTCTCTACAGCTCTCCACACCACTCTCCATCTTTCATCCCTGCAAGCAAGAGGCCTTACCACAGTTCATTGACCCATCCCAGCTGGGTAAAATCACTAGAGGAGGGTGCAGAGCAGGACCAATGATATGTGTGTGTGGCAAAGTCCTAGAGAGACTTGGAGGCCTGCATTTGACAACAGAGCCTGACCTTCCCCACCCCTGGTATATATGGACGGAAATCTGCCAGACAGTAGTGGCAAGAAAGCTTTTCTGTATTATTACTAACATAAAAAGAGCAATTAGTGTTGAAAATTTGAGGATTTTCAGGTAATACAATATTGTGTGTTTCTGTTGTGTATTCTTACAAGAGGCCTTGTCATCCAAGTGTCATATTTATGTATTGATAATATAATATAAATGTGCACATTTGTTTTAATTGCCTCTGAATTTACTTACATATCAGTCGGGCTGGCTGGAATCTTAGGGATTGGGGGGGGGGGGGAATAACAGGAAATTGCTGGCGGAAAAATTCAGTAATGTTAATAGGCAGCTCAACGTTGACTGGGCTAGGTCTGAAATCAGAACTACATCAAATGGTGCAACTCAGCCTAAAGTCAGCAGCTGTAGCATCATGTGTATTCTAGATGAAGTCACTCTTGGTATCGGTCAACACAGGACAAAGTTCTTTCTGAATAGTTTTCTGGTATTGCCTTAATCATAGCTACAAACATGATAGAGAAATAAAGGTCAATGCTGTCTGACTCTGCCGATTGGTTCTGAGAACACACAACTCTTGATGGCATCCCTTTTCAGTCTTTGATAACTGCACCTTGGGTTTGATGTACCAGCTTAGGTTGAGTCATGACTAACATAAGTTCCATTGACTTCAATAGGCCAACTCTTAAGCATGATTTAGGCTGCAACCCTAACTCCATTTACCTGGAAACCTGAAGTCAGTAGGACTGAGTAGATGGTTAAGATTGTGCTGCAAGTCTAGATCTAATTCACTGTCTTCGAACATTAAGGCACAAACTTTGTGTTCCACTTTGCTAAAGCAAATGACACAAATGTTATACTTTGTTGGAACTAGGTTTGGGTTTGATCCAGACAAAGTTAGCTGAACTTAAGTTCACATTGGAATCAAAAGGAAAAGTTAGCCATAATGCAAGGCCCATTGATTTCAAGTGGGGAAAGCTGAATTAATTGAATCTGGATCCTGTTCAATAGCCATATTTTTGTTTCGTTTTGTTGCGCTACTTGATCTTGCTTTTCTTTCTTCATCACAGTTTTCATGACCTCTCCTTCTTCTTCCCCGACAATGGGGGCAGGGGGAATCTCCTGTGTTGAGGGTTTGTCTCTGTTGCCAACGATACCTTTCAATGATTTGCTATACAGTATTGTTATAGAAATAGGGGGGATCCCGCTAAACCCTAGAAATTAATAAATGCTAGGATTTGGGGTTATTTGTGATAGGAAGGGAGAATATAAGCTGCAAGGGGATTCCTAGGCTGCCTTATGCAAACCAGCCTGGCTGGCTGAGGGAAGAGCAGGGCTGTTAGCATTACAATAGAGCTCCTTCAGGGTCCTCAACAACTCCTTGTCCCAGGTGTGACCAGAGCCTAGAGATTTGGAAGGTTGCCAGGGTAACTGCTATGGGGGAGGGCAAGTGGCTTCTGGGAAGAAGAAAGGGGAAGAAAGGGGATATCCATCTTGGTGAGGGTGAAGGAAGGACTGTCTGCAATGCTCTGGGCCATGCTATAAGATTTGGACTACCTAGGTGCAGATGGAAGGTATAAATAGACGAATAAACCCTATTTCTTAAAGCACGGCAGCCTCCGCCGTGCCTTCTGTTCTCTGAAGGGACACAGACCCTTTATGTGTGCCTGTGACCCCATGCGTTCTGGCCACTGCTTGGCAGAGAGAAGGGGCAGGCGCCAGGCTTTTGTAACAATATTATTCACAAACCAACTGTAACTTCAAAGACATCTTGGTGACCTATCTAAAGCTGGGCAAATTGCTTAGCCTAGAGAAACTGCCTTCTTCCTGATCCCTCCTGGGATCAAGTGTGGCTGGGTGGCACAGGGGAGCTTCTGGAGGAGTAATATCCAACTGGACAATGGAGAACACTTTGACAGAGTGTTCACATTATTGGCTGATAGGGCTGCATCAGTCACTCATTCACAGACACAAGGTCTAAATTGCAGAACCAATTAACGGCACTAATAGCCCTTGCCTGAATTAATCTTTGAGACAAAAGGAAAGAGAAGTGGAAGTGCTATTAGCAAATCAAGCTGTACCATCCCTGCTTTATTGCGGGAATCTAAGTGTCTGTATTTGGCTATTATGAACTGACTGCAATTACAGCCCTCATTTAAAATGATTAAGTGGTTATAATTATTTTTCAATTAAAACTTAGATATTCTATTTTGCAACATCGCAGGCTTCAATTAAACTTCTTTCTTTTTCTTTCTTTCTCCTTTTTAAAAAAGGGCCACTCTGCCAAAAGAGTCCTGGATTCCCCTCTAACCATTAAGAGCCAAATAGGATGCTAATAGTACTTCTGTTTATATTCCTCAGCTTCACTTGAAATGGTAGGCAGTGATAGGAATTAACTAGCAGCTCCAGTACTTGCAGTGCAGCAGAACTTCAGAGATACAAATATCAGAGATGTCAATTGAACGACCTGACAGCAGTTCCACATAGCTCCACAATTCCCTTCTGCATGTTGCTCTGCGATGGCTCGTTCACCACCTGCTTTGAAGCAGAGCAAATAAATCAAGCAACCATATGTAGACTGAGATACTAATTTTCAAAAAAGTATGAGTTGTGGACAATGGTGCATCCATTCACTGCATCAGTGTGCAAAACAAGTAGTGACATCACAGGGGTATTTGTCCATCTAGCCCAGTATTATCTACAACTCTAGGCACACTCTTCCATTGTTGTCAGAGACAGACGAATGCCAACCACAACTCTGGGAGAGACCCATTTTCTGGGATCTCTTTCCCATCATCTGCTACCATTTAGCCCTTTTAACTGGAGATTGTCAAGGACTGAATATGGGACCTACAACAGGAAAAGCACGTGCTCTGCCACTGGTCCCATCTCTATAGTAATTATTAAATATGAGGGTTCTAAAGTAGATCGGAAGCACTTCTTGGACATTGGAGCCCCTTAATTATCTGATACCTATACAGAATGGGTAAAATGGACAAAGCAATAATATATTTCCCTCCATTGGGGTGAAATTGGTTGCTCTAGATTGCATTACTGACAATAAAGAAGAGAGGCAGACTTGGAGAGTAAATGGCAGGGCATCATGAAATAATGGGATAGGAGGAGGAGCTTGAGCCCCATTCTGAGTTGATAACTACATCAAGGGTGGGAAACCTGTAGACCTCCAGATGTTCCTGGATGGCAACTCCCATCCCCCATCACCATTGGCCATGCTGGTTGCAAGTGATGGAAGCTGGAGTCCAGCAAGGTTTGAAAGGCCACAGTTCCCCTAGCACTGAACTGCATCTATTCCCAAGATCATAAGAAACCAGAGGTTCTGTTGTACCAGCTGGAGATCATGACCAAGACAGACATGGACGGCTTGACAAAGAGTGCCTGCTACGCTTGTTCCATTTTCTTCACCCCATCCCCAGTACACAGTGCATGGTACAACAGAGCCATATAGGAATGGAAAAGATCCACTGTGCTTGGCTTGGAGTTGGGTCCCATCACTAGTCCAAGGTTTGTCTTGTCATCCCAGCACTCCATTGATTCATTCAATGAACCACAGCCTCACAGAATGGATTTGGCCTTGTGATTCACTGCTCTCCAACTAATCCACCTGTAAGAACATCATGTTTAATCTCCCACTGTTCGCTTTCCCCTTTTCCATTATCAGGTCATTATTTATTCTTGTACCACTTTATATAATTCCTTGATAACTTTGGGACTATTTCCTTTCAAAGGTTTCCATACAGGATAATATTCTATATGACTCTTTTATTATCTATTCTCTGAGGCTGGATGCGACAAGATCTCTTAATCTCTCTTTCTGAGTCATGCCCCCTAATCCCTTTATCATATTTGTTGCCTTTCGTTGGATTCCCTCCCATGTCTTAAATAAATAATTAGATGCAAGCAATATGCTAATAAAGCATTGCAGAGGAACACTTCCCATGACTCAAAATCCAGGAAATTGATGTTAGGGCTCACTGCCCAATTGGAGCTTAAGGCTTGCCTTGTTGAGAAACATCATGTTGAAACACAGTTGAGCCAGTTTTCTAAGCAATACAGGCTTATCATTTTGCTTTCACTGAAATTGGAGTATGTGTTCTGTCCTGTGACCTGTGCCACCCTCTATGTTCATAGGACTGTGTGTTAGAACCTCGCCTCTCTGTGTCTTCTCCATACTCTTGAGAGAGTTTCCATTATGTTGGGCTAAATAAAGGAGCAAAGCTGAGTTCTGGGACTTCGGTAGTTTGAGAGGTGTAGCCCAGTGCTCAAAATACAGAAGGAGGCCTATCAGAAGTAGCCAGGGATCACATAAACCTGCAGTCTTCCTTTGTTCCCTGCTAGTTTTTGACAGATTTGTGAGGCTAGCAGTGGTCACAGGAGCTTCTCCTATCCATGTGAAGCTACCATTTATACCTGAGCACAGTGAGGGCTTGGAAAACTCCATGCAAATGCTATCTACAATCAAGGGAAGTCTTGCAGACAGTGGTCATTTGGGGTTAGGGGTGCAAGTGAGTGGTTAAGCCAGAAGTTCTTCTCCAGCTCAGTTTTTAAACTGAACCAAAGAAGAATCAGGGGGCCTTGTAATGCTTGCCTCTTAATTGGAGGCAAGCATTTGGAAAGCTTGTATCCATTCCAGATCCAAGCCTGGAGAGCTTTGCTGGCTTCTCCATGCCACAAAGCTTCCAGAGCTTGTGTCCTGAGGCTGCTGGTGGGGCATATGAGCATAGGATACTGTCATGTGCAGAGACAGATCATTGGTCCATCTTGGACCTGACAGCAGTTGTCCAAGGTTTCAGACAGGGAGAATTCCCAGCCCTGCCTTGAGATGCTGGGGATTGAAACTGGGATCTTCTGCATGTGAGGCACATGCTCTGCCACTAAACTGCAGCCCTTTCCCATAGCTTCTCCCACTCCCATAACTGCTTCAGTCAAAGCACATTCATTGCCACCGTAAGACAGCAGTGCCGCTCTGGTTAGTGTTAACTTGGATTATTTTTCATTTCCACTGTTTAACCAGAAAGGACATTGTCTATTTAAGGATTTCTCAAAAACTTGTCTAAAATGTCAAGGCAGTTGCCACAAACATAATTTTACTTAAGACTCTCAACCCCCACCAAACTTTTGTTTCCACTCATTGCTTTGGCACCAAGGAACTGGGTTTGCAAATAACAAAGCTTTCCTGAGATCTTACAATAGTTGCCTTTGTACTGAACAATTACTTTGGTCCCTCTGCTGTTCTGAAAAAGAAAGTGTGTCTTGGTATTGCCTTTGCACTGGTGGCTATCAACTGTCCAGCACTCCCTTATCTCTTAAAATTCCCTTTTGATATTGATATCAGTTATTTGCAAGGCGTGTCAGAAACACCTGATCAAAGCAATCCATCAGTTCCTGCCAATGATTCAAACTTTGGAGAATTGTGGTTGAAAGACTGCAGGCTGAACAAGTAAAGGGACATTTTTTGAGCTGCTACTTTTGAAAGAAAAAAAGCCCAAACCATCTAGCCTACATTCTGCTTCCCACTGTGGTCACCCAAACCCTTTCAAGATGCTCACAAGCCGGGCAGGAACGCCACAAACCTCCCTAGCTGTTGACTTCCATTTTGAAAAGAAAAAAAGCTTGACTGTGCAGAAATGCATTGAGTTGAGGAGATAAAATTATACTATTCTATGACTGAGCAAACCTTGCCAACAAAGGTCTGTATAGTTAAAGCTATGGTTTTCCCAGTAGTGATGTATGGAAGTGAGAGTGGGACCATAAAGAAGGGTGATCGCCAAAGAATTGATGCTTTTGAGTTATGGTGCTGGAGGAGACTCTTGAGAGTCCCATGGACTGCAAGAAGATCAAACCTCTCCATTCTGAAGGAAATCAGCCCTGAGTGCTCACTGGAAGGACAGATCCTGAAGCTGAGGCTCCAATACTGTGGCCACCTCATGGGAAGAGAAGACTCCCTGGAAAAGACCCTGATGTTGGGAAAGATTGAGGGCACAAGGAGAAGGGGACGATAGAGGACGAGATGGTTGGACAGTGTTCTCGAAGCTTCCGGCATGAGTTTGACCAAACTGCGGGAGGCAGTGGAAGACAGGAATGCCTGGCGTGCTCTGGTCCAGGGGTCACGAAGAGTCGGACATGACTAAATGATTAAACAACAACATGACTGAGCAATGTACCATTGCTCAGTGACTGGGCATGTGGTTTGTAAGAGTACGATGACCATCATCCCTGACCATACTAGCGATACTAGCTGGAGCTGTTGGGAGCTGAAGTTCAACAACAACTAGAGGACCACAGGTTCTCCATCCCCGGTCAATACGATAAGTGATGGTCAGCACATGGTCAGAAGTGCCTTCACAAGATATGTTGCAGGGCTGTGACCTGGCCATGAAAACAAGTTCTGGGCACAGATTAAGCACTGAGGTGGGGTATAGTGCAGGTAAGTGGCAACAAAGGAATTTGATGTGCATATTAACATTACCATCAAGGTTCTATGGAAATGATAGTACTTATTGTTTAACTTTAAACTAAATTCGTGTGTGTGTGTGTGTGTGTGTGTGTGTGTGTGTTGTGAAGGGATTCCCCCCCCCCAGCATCTTTTGCTTGATTAAAGAACTGTAACTTATACTGAACCCACTAGATGGCACCAACAACTTAAGTATATCACCATGTTTGCCTCCATCCTTCCTTTCTCCTTTTTTCCAGCAGCTTCTGCTAGGGAGGACTTTCTCCATTATAGTCATCAAATTGAGGTATTTCATTGTCTGGAAGTATTTTCTGCAGCTCTCTGTGCAGAGGCCTTACGATAACAGTCATCTCTTACATTTCAAGGAGAGAAAGCCCAGATAAAGGAGTGTAATAGTACCATCCTGCCCTGTGCCCAGTGGTGTGCCGCTCTCCTATCATTTGGAAGCAGTATGCGCTGGGATTCTGTGTGAAAGGGCGGAGGGTTAATTGATGGAAGGTGTTGAATACCCTCAGCTGAGACTGAAATGTCCCAGCAGCAGCACTGAAACAGAAGGCAAAGGCAGAACTGCTGGGTCACCTTGTTCATTGGGTTGCTGCATATTATATGAATCTAGCTTGCTCTATTCAGGATTGTTCACAGCAGCACAAGGCAGGAGACCATTGTGGCTCCGCTAGCCTACAGTTCCTCTCACAAAGGATGAATTGTGTTTTGCCAGTGGTGCCATCAGGGCAGGACTTTGGGGGCAGAAGTCCAGGGTCCCACTTAGCAAAATGAGTGGGGGGGGGGTTCAAATGCAGCAGGCCACATTCACAGAGTTGGAAGGGACCTCGAATGGTGATCCATCTAATCCAACCCTGCCAATAGCAGGTGTTACACATTATCATCCAAAGGCTACTAAAACCAAGGTCTAAAATTGCCTAACTGCTAGGAGTATGCTGTGTGAGTATGCCAAATGAGGTGAATCAGAGTGATTCAAGGAAAGTTCTCACATTTCCGAGTCAGAACAGGGTTTTGACCTGTTTCTTGAGTTGGTTGAGGAACTCCATAAGCTTCTGAGTCACTCTATGACCTCAGCTGTCCAAAATCTCAGATAGCCATTTGTTTTTTCCTAAGAAAACAAAACCTAGCTGACCCAGAAGCCACCCAGAGAATGTGGAACAGCTGTATTGGTTATGGTGTGAAAAATTTCATTAAGATGAGCAGGTCTAGTTTTCAATCATGGTAAATTATTTTCCCTCCAGACACAGTGACCTTAAGGAAGGATTAATTTTTCACATTTATTTCTTTAAAATGAACTGCCCCTCATACAAAATATCAGGGCAGCGTACAACAAAACTTGCAAAAGAGATAAAAAACCATTAAAACAATGAAAGAGAATATATGCCTTCTCCTATGCAAGTTACTGGAAAGACCTCCATTGTATCACCAAAAATCTGTGAAGGGCAGTAGCTCACCTCTGTAAACAACCCTTGAGCAGATGACATTTTCCTCACCCTAATCTTTCCTGGGGGCTCACCACTGCCCACTCCATGATTCCAATTGTACCCATCCCCAAATGGCAATGCATGTGCTTATGGAAGAACCACTGCAGCAATCATTTTGAAATTAGGCAGGCCTTGCCCCCTTACAGAAAGGACCATGCCTGAGGATTTCATCCACTACTGGGAGAAAATGAAAAAGTTGTAGACTTTTTTCTTTGTTTATAAAAATAAAACTTTAAAGGTACCTACATGACACCCCACCCCAGATGTATCTGCCTACAGTTTTGCAGACTTAATCTATTCTGGAAGGGCTCCTGTGGGTGCTGCTGTATGGAAGCATACCAGTGCAAGTATATAAATAGGTACCACTCCAGCGTTTCCGTGCACTCTGGCTTCCGTCACGGTTGTGCTAGAAGCGGTTGAGTCCTGCTGGCCACATGACCTGGAAAGATGTCTGTGGACAAATGCCAGCTCCCTTGGCCTGAAAAGCGAGATGAGTGGCATACCCCATAGTCGCCTTTGACTGGACTTAACCGTCTAGGGGTCCTTTACCTTTACCTTTATTCCGGAAGGGCTGCTGTACCTAATAATTTCATCCACTTTTGTAAAAGTGCTCAAGCCTGATTTGAAACCATGCTGGTTCAGGGCTGAAGCCTGTTTTGAACCCAGATTATAAAGGATCTAGATCATCAGTTTAATCCAGAAACACCTGCCCTTGCTCTACCACCTATGACACAGAATTAACTCTGTGAACCAACTGCTGATTTAGCAATTTCCTGTGAATCAATTTTAGGGCTATATACTGTAGTTTTCTTAGGAAAAGAAAGCCAGTCCCCAAATCTGTCTGTAATTTCTGCTTGAGGAGACATTAGAAGGGCCTAGGCAGACACCCATGTTGTATTTCATCCATTTAATGCAGCAAGCAACTAACATCTGGATCTATATAGCTGAGTCATCAACATGTAGCTTGGTTTAGCTTCTGGTTAGTCAAGCTGTACATACTTAAGGTATTCAAGCTTTCCAGCCCATTTCATAGGTTTTGTTGCTCTCCCTTGAATTCCCTCCCATTTATTGACATAGTGGATGCTGCCTGTTGATAATGGCCAAGCAGAATACATCCCATGGATCAGCTGCCTGCCACCAGCAGATGACAAGGCTTAACTTGTCAATGTCCTGGTCTGCATCTTGACTGCTTTAACCATTTCTCATGTTTAATCCAGCAGTTAAGAGTCAAAATATCATCTATGTTACAGTGTTGGGTTAGCAGTGTGTGGACCGAAGTTCAGATCCCCACTCAGCTATGAAGCACCAGAAGATCTTCAGCCAGTCACTGTCTTTGAACATAACATTCTAGGGGTGTGCATAGGCCTCAAGATTTTCCTTGAATTGTATCTGTGTGTTTTAAATTTTCTGCACTGTTTCTGAGTCGCTTTTTGCACTCTCGGCTTCAATCTGTAATTCAGGTTCTGGGCTGCTCTGCCCCTTCCCAACACACACACTATAATGTAGATTCTAAAAAGCAACTGTAACTTTATCCTCTTTTGGCTAAAGCAGATGAAATTTACAGGAGTCCCTACAGAATGGATAAAGTCTGCCAAATTGCAGGCAAATGGGTCCAGAGGCTTTTTGTGGGATAAATAGAAAAAATCCCCTAATCCCTGGAGGGGAATAGTGAGGGTTTGTCTCTTTCTTACTTAAAATAATTAAGAGATGGCTGAGTGGTGTGCATTCTTGCTTGTACTTTTGTTGTTGTTTTTAAAAACATTGTAGCTTCACACCAGCCTTTGTTTCTAGTGGCTGTTTGTGTCCTTTGATATATTTTGCAGGTCTCCCAATCCAAACAGTTTATAATTGTGTCTAACAGGATTTGCAGTGTGAGGCTGACTGGAACACAGCCGAAGACCTCTGTATTTTGTTTTCTGCTTTTTGTTTTGTTAAAGCAGATGGCTTTAAATAAAAAAACTTAAATAAAGTGTTTAAAAAATAAAATCTTTCACTGCTGTGCTTTAACGAAAAATAATCCAGAGCTCTTCAGTGCTCCACAGGCAACATTATGGACAATTTCACTTTTTGCAGAGCTAGATAAACATAGATATAATATAGGAAATATCGTGTTATCGGTATGGAAAAATCCAGAACCAGAGTGGCATGAGGTTTTATGGGGGCCTTGATCTGATGGAGGGCATGTATTGACATTGCATTTTGAATTGGGGGAGGGGAGGCCACTGGGGAACCCCAAATGACCTTGTTATTTGGCTCACCAATGGAACAGATGCACCCCCCACAATGTACCTCACTGGGTTGATGTGACTGAAGAATTGTGTATTAATGTAAAAGAGACACTGTAGCTATAACTTGTATAGGCAGCTGAATAAATGAGAGGATTCTTTTCTGCACCAGAGCCTAGATATGATCCTGAGACGATGTCAAACACAACAATGCACACACACTACACACCTTACAAATATCAACCCATTCTAAGTATCTTTTTGTGAGGCTCACAAATGGAACCATAATTCTATAACTATTACTACACTACAGTATATTTGAAGAAAAATACATTCCCCTCTGCCACTTAAAAGGTAGAATGACCGATAGTTAGAACACTGACACCTGGATGGTTGCAGGTGAACAAAAAGAGAAGCAACAATAGCTCAAGTCAACAACCATGAGATTTATCTTAGCTTTTGTCAAACAGATTTTTCAGGTGCTTCATGAGATGGTCTCAATGGGCTTTTCCCCCACGCCCTTAAAGACTATGAATCTACAAATATTCCTACCAATCCTTATATCCAGGTCGCCCAATGGGTTTTGAATTGGAACCCTACAATAATCCTCTTGAGCTTTTTCATTGTGTGGCCTTGAGTAAGCCTCTCTGCTTTCTATTTGTAGAATAGAAGTGACCTTCCGCACAGGGTTTTGCTACTTTCAAAGGCAAGCATGATAAAAAAAAAAGTGTAAAGCAATTTCCCCACCCCCACTATCCTTGAGTTAGGAACCGGTTACAAAGAGATGCGGAACTCTCTAATTTCTTCTGCTCACTGGCACATCTTTTTGTGATGGGGAGTGGGGTACAAAACCCTACAAATATCTCCTATTTATCAGAAGGTGTTGCATAAGAGTCATAGTCTACAAATAACAGCACAAAGAATAATGAGAAATAGATTTTTATTTTCAAAGGAACAATAGTCTCTTGTATATCTATGTGCTATAAGAATTATTTCATTTTTTAATTCAAAGGATAATGTTTATAATCTATTGTGCAGGTTCACACACACACACACACACACACACACACTGCATGTACCTGCAGAGAGGGTTCACTCCTCAGCCCCTCCCCACACTGAAATTCGGTTTGAAACAGGTACCGGTATTCTGTTGTGTGTGTTTGGTGGTAGTGTGTGGTGCCCATCACAGTTTCTCTCATTTTCAGATGTGCCCAGGAACCTGAAAAGGTGGGTGTTAGAGGTATAACCAAGCAGAAGCAGATTTTAAGCATTTTGGTCACCATGCAAACATACTGAAATCATTTTTAAAGAAACTGACGGATATAAACAAAAGTACTAGAAACTCATCAGAGGCAGGAAACCAATCACAGAGATGGTTTGCTGGCCTGGCCATACTATTAGGCAGCCTGTACAGGCAACAGATTTTTAATGTCTTGAAAGATCAGACATTGTTAATTGCTATAACAACAACAACAACAACAACAACATTAACACTTTTATTATCATAGCAGAGGCATAAGTGCTTCTGGGATTTTCTAAACTACTCATTTTCTGCCTCAGGCAGCAGAATGTTTTGGAATGGCCCTGGGATGGTAAGATGTCAAACAAGCAAATGGATTATTAAAAGAGAATAGGAAGATTTCAGGGGGGAAATGAATTAATTATTTGCATTAGTATCCTTAGCAGAACAGGTACACACACCTAAACCATTTTTTCTAGGCATGGAAACTGAAGAACAGTGTAAAATAAAGGTAACCAAGTTCTAAAGCTAAATGACAAAGTTACAAATCAACACGTCACTGGATCCAGGGGGCATCTACCCAGAGTTATTAAAGAACTCGTATGCAAAATTGCTGATTGCCTGACCACGTGATCCAAACTAGGTCTGCAACTATAGACTGGGAAGTAGTTAACATAATACCATTTTTAAGGGATCCAAGGGAGAAGCAGGACTCTTATCACTCTAATTTTTGTAATGCTTCACATTAATTTACCCCAGATAGGTGTTAGATTACCTGATCTGTAATAATTGCTCTGGGTAGTTTGGTAGAAATCATTATTGAAGGCAGAATCATTTCACACATAGAAGAAAATCATTGCTGAGAGAGGATCCACATGGTCTTTTCTGTGAAGAAGCATATAGGCAGAAATGGATCCAGTAGATGTTATATGTTTGGACTTCAAAAAAGCTCACACCAGAGACCTTCGCCAAATGCTCCTGAATAAACTTATCAGGATAAGGGAGCATGTTATGTTATTGATGAGAAACCAGTTAAACAACAAAAAGCAAAGGGGATTGAGTGTGTGGACAGTTCTCACAATGGAGGCAAATCAAAAGTGGGGCTTTCCAAAGATGCAGGCTAGGTTGAGTAGTGAGGTCACGATATTTGTAGATGACACCAAATTATTTAAGATTATGAAAACCCAAGTGAACTATTAAGAGTTCCAGAAGGATCTCTCCAAACTATGAATAAGTAATAAAATGGCAAATAAGAACTAACAGCAATTGAAATGAATATTGGAGCAAAAATTCCAGCTATACTGAACTGGCGGTGATTAACTAGTAAAGTGATCTTGAGAGTATGGTTGATAGATCAATACAAACAGCAATGCAGTTTGCAGTGGCAGAGAAAAGGCAAATTCCATGCTAGATTTTATTAGGAAAGGGATTAGGAATAAGACAACCAGTACAGCAATTGCAAGTCCTTTATATAAATCTGTAAAGAACTAGAAAGAGAACTAGAAACTAGAAAAAAAAGAGTCTTTTTTTCCCCTATGCAGTTTCTCCTTTTTCCAATCTTAAATTCAGTTCTCCACATTTCTATATCAGTTTGCGGTTTAAAACACACACACACACACAAATCTTGGTGAAAATTCAGCAGCACTTTAGTGCAGATTTCTTCTAATATAAACATTTTTGTATGTAATTCTGCCTAAAATGCACCTTTTGCAATGCAAAAAGAGGAAGCTCAAATTTCAGAGGGCGGCTATGCTTCAATTCACACATGGTTTCAGAAAGTGTGAAGTAGGTATATTCACTTTAAATGTGAAATGAATTTAATTTCTGATGATCTATATGTGGACTACTGGGTACAGTTCCAGTAACTGCATCTCAAAAAGACTGTCATAAAGCTAGACCACATGCAGAAAATGGCACCCAAAATGATTAGGAAATTGGAGCACCTTCCCTGTCAGGAAATGGTAACATTAGGACATCTTAGTTTAGAAAAAAAGAGATAGCTAAAGGGATATAAGAAAGAATTTATAAAAATATGCATGATGTAAAGAATGAAAATAAAGAGAAGTCCTATCTCTCTCTCTCTCTTTCTCTCTGAACGTTAGAACTGAGGAACATCAAATTAAATTGATTAGGGAAGACAAATAAAAGAAAGAGCTTCTTCAAACAATTAACGTATTTGTTTTTTGTTTTGTAAATTAATGTACTGCTTAATTGCAATCGTCTCTAAACAGCATACAAAAAAATTCAACGGAATGATTTTTTTAACCCAGTTAAAATAATAAAAGCAAAATTCAGTTCAAATGCCTACTAGAATAATAATAATAATAATAATAATAATAATAATAATAATAATAATAGTATTCAGTAGGTGCTGGATTATCAATAGGAAGAGGGTCTGGCTGACCTCAACAGGGCATTCCATAAAATTGGATCCACAATACTGAATGTGTAGCTCCTGGAAACTTTTGGAATTATTTGGTATAAGATGTGGTGATGGCCTCTCTTTTAGATAGCAAACTTTTCTTTGGCCTGAAGACATTAATAACACAGCAAAGGGGGGCGGGACATCAAAAGCTAGTTAGAAATGCATTAGCGGCTACATGGATATCCGCTACAAAATACTTGAAAAAGACAAAGCTTCTGTCTGAAGAAGAATAGATAAAGAGAAGCTAATAATAATGCCTAAAACTACATATTTAATATATATAATATTGAAAAATGTAAGAAATTGACACCTGCCACGTTTGGAACAAAGGCAGCCATTTATTATTTATTGGAACAAGTTATATACTGTTAAGAATAAAAAAAACAGTATTATTATTATATTTTATATTATATTATATATTATATTATATTATATTATATTAAAAATGTTTTTATATATTTTAAAGTGTTTTAAAGGGGTTTTTACTTTTTACTTTGTTGTACCACCGTGAACGGTGGTTTTTATTGATGTATTTTTATTTTGTTCCGTTTTATTTTAGTTTGGGGTTGGATATTGAGTGGGGTGGGGATTGGTTTTGTTTGGTATAATTGTTTTTGGTTTGGTTTGTTTTTCTATTTTGTAAATGGAGGTTGGTATGAGGCTTGGGATTGCTACCGTGGTGGGGCGAGGGAGGTATGGCGGTGGGGGCAGATGTTATAGGCAAAGGGGATCGAGATACGGATATGCTCGTACCCCTTCCAATCTGCGCCCCATCCCGAGGGACGAGGGTAGGGTGAGCAAGGATTACTCACCTCCGTCACTGGTGTTGTGCAATGCCAGGTCTATAGGCAACAAAACCGCCACCCTGCGAGATTTCTTCACCTCGCAGGGGGTTGACCTGGCTTGTGTGACGGAGACCTGGGTGTGCGAAGGGGAAACTGTCACCTTACGAGAGATGGCGCCCCCGTGTTTCTCCGTCCTGCACCAGTCGCGGACTGTGGGCCGGGGGGAGGGGTGGCATTATTAATCCAGGAAGATTGTTCTTTCAGGGCTCTACCATCGCCATCGATCCCCGACATTGAATGTGTTGGCCTAGTGTGGGGCTCCGAGGTGAGCTTGGCTGTCTGGCTGGTGTACCGGCCACTTAGCGCACCAGCAGCCACCCTGTCAGGCCTGCTGGAGGCGGTGGCCGGCTGGGCCTTGGAGTTCCCTAACCTATTGGTATTGGGGGACTTCAACGTCCATGCTGATGCCACTCCCTCCTCACAGGCTCTGGACCTGGTGTCTTCCATGGCAACACTAGGGCTCTCCCAGTTTGTTTCGGGTCCCACACATCAAGCAGGCCACACGCTGGATCTGATCTTTGGCGTCGGTATAGATGTGATCATCCCTCCTTCGATGAAGGTGCCATGGTCTGATCACTTCGCTCTGAAAGCCAGAATTGATTTTCCACCCCCACCCTGCTTAGGTGGCGAGCCAATTTGGGCTCGCCCGCAGAGGCTGATGGACCCTGATAGATTCCGTCAGGCCTTGCGGGACCTTGCTCCCCCTGGCGACTCATTGACTGAGCTTGTTGAGGGCTGGAATATCCAGCTCCTAGCAGCCATCGATGAGATCGCACCTAGGTGCCCTCTGCGACCCCGCAGAAACCGGGCTCCCTGGTTTACCGAGGAGATTCGGAAAATGAAGCAGGACCTCAGACAGCTAGAGTGAGTATGGCGGGGTGCCCGTGACGGAGCCTCAAGAACATCTTATAGGGTTTTTATGAAAACCTACGAGATGGCAGTGAAGGCTGCTAAGAAGTCCTACTTCTCGGCCTCCATTGCCTCCGCTAGCTCTCGCCCGGTGCAATTTTTTAGTATAATTAGGTCTTTAACATCCCTTGAAGGACAGCCAAATTTAAATAACAATTTGACACACAGCTGTGAGGCATCTGCGAGCTTTTTTTGCGGAGAAGGTCCTGTTGCTCCTCCATGACCTCCCTGCCAATTTGGATACAATAAAGGAACTGGAGGCCCCTCGACTGTCCTCGGGTCCAGTATTGGACCACTTTGACCGGATATCCCCAGCCGATATGGACAGACTCCTCCGAGCTGGAAAGCCCACCACCTGTCCTCTTGACCCGTGCCCGTCTTGGCTGATTAGAGCGTGTCCAGACAAGGTGCGGGCCCCCCTGGGTGATATCAATTTGTCCCTTGGCAAATTCCCTGGGATATTCCCAGGGGAACTGAAGGAGGCAGTGGTGCGCCTGCTCTTAAATAAAACATCATTAGATCCCTTAGATCTATCCAATTACCGCCTGGTTTCGAATCTTCCATTCCTGGGTAAGGTGATTGAGAGAGCGGTTGCTGAGCAGCTTGGTAGGTTTCTGGATGAAACATCGGCTCTGGATTCATTCCAGTCCGGCTTCCGCGCTTGTCATGGGACCAAGACGGCTCTGGTCGCCCTAACAGATGATCTCCGCAGGCAGCTGGATCGAGGCGGGTCGGGGCTGCTGATTCTTCTAGACCTGTCAGCAGCCTTTGACATGGTCGATCACGAACTCCTGGACCACCACCTTGCCGACGTGGGGCTCCAGGGCACAGTCCTTCAATGGCTGCGCTCGTTTCTCTCTGGTCGGGGACAGAGGGTGGCACTTGGGGGGGAATTGTCATCGCGCCACTCCTTGGTGTGTGGAGTGCCTCAGGGTGCGATTCTCTCCCCGATGCTTTTTAACATCTTTATGCGCCCCCTCGCCCAGCTTGTCTGGAGTTTTGGGCTGGGTTGCCATCAGTATGCTGATGACACCCAACTCTATCTGTTGATGGATGGCCATCCTGACTCAGCCCCAGAGACACTGACCAGATGTCTGGAAGCTGTGGCTGGATGGTTACGTGGGAGCCGGTTGAAGTTAAATCCTTCGAAGACAGAGGTCCTCTGGCTGGGACGGGACGATATGGGATTGAGGGGGCAACTCCCATCTCTTGCGGGGGTGCAATTAGTGCCAGCATCGTCCGTTAAGAGTTTGGGTGTAATCTTCGATGCCTCCCTCTCTATGGAGGCGCAGATTACAGCTATAACAAAGGCGGCATTTTTTCATCTCTGCCAAGCTAAGCAGTTGGCTCCTTATCTCTCTCGCTCTGACCTAGCCACTGTGATCCATGTGACAGTCACCTCCAGACTGGATTATTGTAACTCGCTCTACGTGGGGCTGCCATTGAGACTGACCCAGAAACTCCAGCGGGTGCAGAATGCCACGGCAAGACTCCTTATGGGGTCTTCGCTGCGTGATCACATTCATCCGGTACTATACCAACTGCACTGGCTCCCGGTGGAGTACAGGATCAGGTTTAAGGTGCTGGTTTTAACCTTTAAAGCCCTATACGGCCTAGGACCCTCGTACCTACAGGACCGCCTCTCCTAGTATGTCCCACAGAGGAACTTACGTTCTGCAAATAAAAACATCCTGAAGATCCCAGGCCACAGAGAGGTTAGGCTGGCCTCAACTAGAGCCAGGGCTTTCTCGGCTGTGGCTCCAATCTGGTGGAATGCTCTGTCACAAGAGACTAGGGCCCTGCGGGACCTGACATCTTTCCGCAGGGCCTGCAAGACAGAGCTGTTCCACCAGGCCTTTGGTCAGGGCGCAGCCTGACCCCCTCCTCTGGCAATCTGCACAGAATTTTGCTTAATGGTTGCCCACCAATTTGATTTTAATTAATTTTTATAATGAAATGTTTTTAGAACATTGGATTATTTTTATTGTTGTTAGCCGCCCTGAGCCCAGCTTCGGCTGGGGAGGGCGGGATATAAATAAAATTCATTATTATTATATTAGTTTCAAGATTTGTTTCTTTCCATATCTTTTCTCCCTGTAATTCAAACTAAGTAGAATTTAAAAACTGAAGGGGCACTGAAGAATTTAAGGCCAGAATCCAGAGCTGTACAGGAGGACTTCTGCCTGTACATCACGACTTCAACATCCCCTTCTCCCAACTGAAGCCACTGTGAGGCCCCAAAATTTCTTCCAGAGGGTCTCCTAACCATCTGGGGCAGTTTTTGAGAGTGTGAGGGAAACTGCAAGAAGGATGAGGGAAAGGTAAAATCCCCTTGCAGAAATGGGAGTCTGTTCTACTCACACAAAGGGAGGGTTGAATTAGAACCCAAATAAATCTTTCACCTTCCAGGCTGAGGAAGGATATTAGTTTCTTAAGAAGACTGCTACCTATCGGACATGCTTGTGCAGAAAGGGATTCCAAGCCATTCTGCAGGACTGAGCAACTTTAGTTAGTTCCAACCCTAAAGCCAATCAACCAAGCAGGCAAACTGACAAATGCACAAGCACAAAAGAACAGAATCTGTGTACACTTCATTGGGCTCAGTGGGTGGAAGGATCATTGCTATACTTTGGAGAAAGAAAAAGGTGTCAGTTAAACTAACCATTTTAAAGTTAAGTATTTTGAGTCAGGTTTTAAGTATTTTAATTGTTTGCTGCAGTTTGTACAAAGAAAGCCCAGAAAATTGTTCCTTTTGGAGAGCATTGTGTCATGAACTTGGTGTTCTGTGGATTAAATAAGATCAACGAGCTACCTGCCGAGCTTATCTACAAAGGACGCCAGTGAGACTCTTAAAGACTGTGAGATTTGAATTTATCACTTGGTGGATGTTCTCCATTGCAGTGTATTCTAGGTAGATGTTGTTAATGTAATTTTCTGCTCCAAGCTTGTGGCATACTCCATCACTTTCCCTCCGAGCCAATGCGCTGCAGTGGATAGTGGCCTGGACTTGGTGTGTGGGTGTGTGGGTGTATACACTTACTTAACTGGATTGTGGTGAGGGTAGCTGTGATAAGAATTGCAATGCAGTCTGTACAGAGAAAGAAAATAAGTAGAAAATAGTAATAAATGAGCTATACTCCGGCTAGTATGAAAGGTAAATGGTGCCTTTGGAATTAACATAAATTTTGAATTCTTTGCACAAAGAATGAAAACCACATGCCTACTTTTCCCTGAAGAGTTTCTTTGTTTATCTTATCCACAACTGAAATTTCAAAATGGATACTACTATTTTGCAGCACATCATCATTTCACCCAAGCTGCTCCGTCATGTAAATACACATGTCTGTGGGTCCAGCCAAAGAAGCAGATAGAGGTGAGAATCTTTGACAAATGTCCATCCAAATCCAAACAGCCCAATAATTAATAGATAGGTTGGCAGTAGCAAATGTTTCAGTATAAAGACTTGGTTGTCCTGACCCTTGATTTCCGACCCTTGTGTCTGATTCTCAGGGAAGTAGGAAAAGAAATCCATTAAGAGCCAAATCAGATATGGCATGGCTATTTGAACAGAGATGCTCAGGTCTGCAAACGCACGCCAGAGGGCTTTCCAGTTCAAATCAGACAGAGGCTGCTAGGCAATATGGTTGTAGCCCCAGAGTGAAAATAATGACCCAACCGAAATAACAAGTCACACCTTCTGCAATCCATTGGACACTCTGCTTTTTCTGTGATTCTCAGCTCCAAAGCGGCCACTTGAGGGGAAAGTGATGGGAGGAGTCTCAAAACCTAGTTTTGATTGATTGATTGATTGATTGATTGATTGACTGACTGAATGAATGAA
The DNA here is from genome assembly GCF_964106645.2 of Podarcis pityusensis. NCBI lineage: Eukaryota > Metazoa > Chordata > Lepidosauria > Squamata > Lacertidae > Podarcis > Podarcis pityusensis. Next base: position 37,705,035 of record NC_138032.1, read on the forward strand.
TGAACAAATGTATTTATAGTCCACCTTGTTAAGATAAACCCTTCACAAAGCAGCTCACTGCAATTAATAAATACAATATATCAAGCAATTTTGTCACATGCTTCTTTGCACATCTAACGGCATCTATGATTTTCATGGTTTCAATGTGTTTCTTTATTCATACACTTTTTAACTGGGAGAAAATTAACATAACATGTTCTAACTTCTAAGCATTGAACTATTTCGTAAGCTTCTTATCACCTCATTTCACTTTTGGCATAACACTGCTTCCATTTTACTAGCTTATGTTCCAGTAATACACTGGCAAATTCTAGTTACTTAATAAGGAATGCAGATTACTGAATTAAGACATCTCTTAAACTGGGTACTTAGGAAAAGGTATGCCAGTAACCCATATCAGGTGGGACCGTGGGCAGCATGGGAAGGCACATTTTACATAATTCAGCAAATGAGATATGCATATAGAAGCAAGCTTCCGTGCACATACCCCTTGCTGGATGACGTACAGTGGGTCTAAATCAATGAGCAACAAAATGCACATTATTATTGAATTTCTATCCTGCCCTTCCTTCAAAAGGCAAGCGCACACCCAAACATGGATGCCTTCTGTCTACAGTGCATTTCATTCAACGCATTCAAATGCATTTCCCCTTTCACTTTGTCATGCTAGTCACCTGTAAATACCTTCTTAATGCATGACAAGAACTAGCTTTGATAATTTTTATGTAAAAAGTGCAAGCTCCCTCCCATATTTCCACAGGATAAATGAGTGTGAATTCACAAAAGAAGAAGAAGAAGAAGAGTTTGGATTTGATATCCCGCCTTTCACTCCCTTTAAGGAGTCTCAAAGCGGCTAACATTCTCCTTTCCCTTCCTCCCCCACAACAAACACTCTGTGAGGTGAGTGGGGCTGAGAGACTTCAAAGAAGTGTGACTGGCCCAAGGTCACCCAGCAGCTGCATGTGGAGGAGCGGAGACGCGAACCCGGTTCCCCAGATTAGGAGACTACCGCTCTTAACCACTACACCACACTGGCATGTTCATCATTCAGTCACGGCAACGGCTGATGATTTGGCAGTTAGGTCATAGCCTTCACATATTACACACCTTGGACAATGTTGTATCACCTCAGATCAATCCAGACTCATGAATGCTTCTGTCTGAAGCCAGATCACACCTATGCTCACTGCATGCTTGAACCCAGCCTTACACTCATTGAGAGAAGATGAGCTTGGGAGTCTAATTCTTCGGAACATATTTGACATATTTACACTGTCTGGCAAGAAGAGGCTCTTTCTCTTGTCTTGAAAAGATACAGGTGTCTCCCCACTTATGGACATGCGGCTTATGCTCGACCTTGTACATGCAAAGTGCTGGGAAATAATTAAATCATTTTAAACTGCAAAAAGGGGCCAATAAAATGACCCCAAAACAGCAGGAAAACTGCAAAAATGGCACAAAAAGAGCAGGAAAACAGCTAGCAAACCCAAGCACTTAGACGTACCAGTCTACCCCCCTTCGTTCTTGTTTCCGCATCATCTTCCAGTGATGAGGAAGACTGAGAGCCACCATTGCCACCATTCATGCGAGTCTGGCAAGTGCTGCTGGTTTTCTAAAGGGATTTTCAATATAATAATAATAATAATAATATTTATACCCCACCCATCTGGCTGGGATTCCCCAGCCACTCTGGGTGGCTTCCAACCGAATATTAAAAACAATACAGCATCAAACATTAAAAACTTCCCTAAAAACTTTTGAGGCTTCCCAGTGGTTTAGAGGGTGCTTACAGGCTTCTTAGATGGTGTTCCCCACTACATGTGATTTCATGTATACACATGGTATCCAAGAGCATAACCCCTGCATGTGGGGAGATGCCTGTATGGGTTGGTATCAAGATGTACTTCTGTAGGCCAGAATATAATCTCCAGACTAGGTCCTTATAATGCTCTGCGATGCATACATATTTCGATGCCAGAAGACCCTGTGGTATGTTCTAGAGCATAAACCCCACATACCTGAGCATAAGTCGTATTAAACACTTGAATCAGAGTAAATACACTTCACAGTTTGATGATATAGATTCAATTTGTGGCCTTGAATTTTGACATTTAGAATTTCAGGATTTTATGAGTTATAAATTCAAATTTGAGTGGTTTTTGCCCCATCCCCCAAAATGTTTTGGTGTATCTTTCAGTTTCTCATACGTCTTTTCTCTACCTCCTCTCTTGCTTGGTCAATGCTCAACTGCAATTTAAGAGCCCAAAATAATGTCCAACCCTATGTGCATCTATTGAATTGCTGTTCAAGCGACCTCATGCAGAATTGTTTTTTCTTCCATTTGAGTCCCCGTATGCAGGTATCTCTCATATTCATCATGCCACTTTAGCTTGACAAAAAGGGGTCCTTTGTGGCATCCATATGAACAAGCTTAGGTTTCTGTCTCAGCATTGAGAAGTTTATCTCAGAGCATCTTTTGACTGATAACACTCTCCCCTTTCTGACTCACTCTTTTGTCTGTTTTGAAATTTGCTTCCACAGTAATGTAAACAAAAGTGTTGTAGTAGCAATATTACTGTGTAAAGATATTAAGCAACTCAACAAAGAGCCCTTATTTATGCATCAGCCTCACCAGCAGCAGCAACAGCCTTGTCTGTTGTGTCACTACAAGGATGGACTATTTTGCTTTTGTATTCGCACAGTTTGTGCTGAGAGTGGCACTTTCATGCAAAAAAATGACTCATTTTATTCAAAACACGACACCACATGCTTTGCCCTGGGCTCTCCTGAACTTAGTTGTGCCTGAACTCTTTCATTTAGATTTACTTGGATTACTATTAACTATTTCCCCCTTCTTTTAAACACTTTTATCCATGCCAGTGAGGCATTGGAGGCTCTTGCACTAGGGCTACTGGGGCAAAGACCTGCCAAGGAAAAGGTCAAGCAATTTTAAAAAACATGTCCACCCCCCAAAAAAAATACCAAAGCCCACAGTATTTCTTGTCTCACACACATTTTCTACTTCCATTTCAACTTAGAGATGCTCCTGGAGACATTTCTATTAATCTCCTGTATTCTGGCCAATCATCTGTATGCTATGGTTACCAGACGTCCCCGTTTCCCAGGGACAGTCCCCGGACAAAATACGTCCCCGGAATGTCCCCAGATTTCATTTAATGTCCCTGGGTTTATATTTTAAGTGTTGTAGATTTATTAGTAGGGAATGAATGTTGTGTGATTGGTTCAACAGCATAAGACACATCATATGGAGACTTCCGGGGAGGCAACATGCGGGACGCCACAGCAGCGAGCAGATCCTGAAGCTACCAGGCTGGCTTCGGGCTGCTGAGACTGCCGCTGCCACCTCCACTACCAAAGGGGAACTGGGGATGGGCAGAATCCGAGACCAAGGAGAAGAGTCAGTGAAAGAAGACTGGAAGAAATTTAAAGACTATTTACAGAAATATTGTAAAATTAAGGAATCTTAGAAGGATGTTGGATAGAAACTAAGAGGTTTTTAGCTGTAATGCTTTAAGAGATATGAAAAAAGGTTTACAGTTGAGTAAAAGCCTAATGGTAAGGATTTGCTGAGCTAACAAACTGAACTGGAATACAAAAAAGGGAGGTATGAGGAGGTCCGGGGAAATAAGTGTAGGGAAGATAGGCTATGGAAAATTATTGTCTTTTTAACTGTTTTATTTTGTATGTTTCTTTTTTATTCCTTACTTTTCTGTTATATTTTAAAAACTTTATTCTTTTTTTTTGTATTTTGTATTTCTTGTATTTTTTGAAACTTTAATAAATATCATTTAAAAAGGGGGGGGGACTGGGGATGCCTGCTGTGTCAACTGGAGGAACTGCTGACACACACACCTTGCGACCCAAACTGAGCTGGGAGCAAGAGCACCCCGCCACCCAGCTGACTGCCCAGCGGCACTCTCGGGCCAGGAAAAACCCTGGAGCTGACGCAGGGAGAAGGAGGACAGGAGAAGGAGAAGGGAGAGAGAGAAAGAGGAAGGAGAAAAAAAGAGGAGAGCCCTGAGGTAGGAGAGCACCAGGAGGGCAAGGACACGTGGCCAAGCCCAGGCCCGACCCGAGCCTGCTCCACAGTGGCTAGCCCTCCAAGACAGCAGGCTGGGGCCCAGAGGAAGGCCACGCAACAGAGGAGACCACAGAAGAGAAGATATTACTTCTTAATTTTTGAAAAAAATATTTTTAATAACTTTTTTCTCAAGAAGAAGAAAAAGAAGAAGTGTCCCCAGATTCTTTGAAAAAAAATCTGGTAACCTTACTGTATGTACCACTAGCCAATCCCAACCCAAAAATATTGCTATGGCAAAGTGTTCCCACTTACATTTCTCTGGACAGAAAAAAAAAAACACCTGAGAATGTTACTAGGACTGCCAGCTACTTAGCTCCAGTTGAGCAAGTTCCCATTCCTTCAACCTGTGGCAGCCCCCCAGACTTCTGATAGATAGCCAGTCAGGCTCATAAACTGTTTTGAGCATGCTCAGAGCTGTCTCCTTGAAGCCCACATCTCCTCACAACTTTTAGGTTATTCTAGGAAGTTTTTGAGTAGTTTCGCCATTTTTGGTTTGCATAGTATATGTTTCCTGACAGACAGACAGAGAGAGAGAGAGAGCACACAACAATGCACAAAGTGTGATCCTCTTTCTGCAATAAAGGTATCTTTAAAAAAAAAGTAACCATTTTGGTTTGCTTAGTGGATTGGGGTACATAGTGAACAATGGCTTGTGTATGTGTTGCAATAAATTTTGTATTAACTATGCCCCTGCAGTCACTCATTAAAAGTTGCAATACCTGCTGGGTAGGGCAGGGCAGGTCGATTTGAGCCATGTGCCATTCTGCAGTACTGTACTTTATGTTCTTTATTTAATTTTTATACCCCACTCTTGCTCCCAAAGGGCCCCAGTGCAGCAGAGTATTCTCCAGCGTGTTTCCAGAAAAGATGTGTGGATCTGCTTCCAGCCAACCCCTCCTCTAGCTTCCAATCAGAATATCTTGAACGCTGAAAAGAGGGAGATGTTGCTGCTATTGTTTCTTCCTTGCTTTTTTGTGAGTTTGTCATTGAATTTCTAAAATGATAAGTCTGGGCTCTGTGCCTGTCTGGATGTCACACTGACTGACACTGCATCCTTCCCCAAACTTGGAAGATACTCTTCCTAATCTCAGACATAACAGGCTGATTATGATTACTCACTGGTGTGATGCACTCTGCACATGAGCAGAAATCATTCGTTCAGATTTTTCAGGACTGAGCCATGCATTGCAAATGTGTTCTGCTGCGCTCTGATGTGCCCTGGCTCAAATTAAGCAATCATTTTTGTCTGTTGGTTGGAATACTTTGTTCTTTCAATTTAGAGAAAAGGTGTTTTGAATAATGAAAAGTTAAACTGATTTTTTGAGAGAGCTGCATACAACAGGAAGCAAGCGTTTCTCACATTTAAAAAGTTGTGTATTTGTTTAGTTTCTTTGGCAATGGATGTGTAATTCTAATCAATGCATGAATTAAAAAACTTAAGTCATGTGATATGACTTAATTTCTAAGTAGCAGGTATGGAGTTAATCTCATCCGCTACAGGAGAGGGACTGTGAACAAAATCATGGGACAGGTATTTCTAGGAACAAAGTGGGATGCTCCATGTTGTTTATGTACAGTAATCTTGTTATATTTAGAGTACCAAAATGTGTTTTTTTGTATGTTAATATGTTTGCTATTGTTTTGCTGTGTTATAATGAAATTGTTATGATATTATAGTTTTGCTATGTTATTATGAAATTGTTATTATGCTATTGCTCTGTTGTGTTATTATGGAATTGTTTTTGTCATGTTTGTTTGAAATGCCTTCCTGTTTCCTAGTGTAAGCGACTTTGAGCATGATTTTTGTGTGTGGAAAAGTGGCGTACAAATTGAATGAATGAATGAATGACTGAATGAAGTTCTCTCCCTGTTCATAGATATGCAGAGAATAATTGGGTTTGTAGTGAGCAGTCAATGGCACTCTGCACATCTGTAATGGCAGACTTTCCTAAAGAAGTGCTGTACAAGTCCTATTGCAGTGGTGTCCAAACTTTTTTCTTTTTTTTTCTTGGCAAACGCTTTGAATAATTTTTTTTATTAAAGTTTAAAACAACATAAAACAAAAAAAAAACAGAAAAACTCACATAAAAATAATACAAAACTTAACAATAAAAACACAAAATACAACAATTAAAAACAAACTCTCTTTTCCATTTCCAATTTTACATGACTTATTTTCTAGACTTCCTCAAACCTCCCTCCTTTGTATTCCAGTCCACATTGTTTGTTCAGCAGTTTCTTTTCCACTTTTTTTTAATCCCAATCTTTAATTTAGTAAAATGTTAAAATATATAACTTCAATTTTTTTAAAAACCTAGTTCTTGGTCTTAATATCATATAACTTTAAAGTTTTCCCTTTTAATATCAAATTTCCATAACTTTAACCTGTACAGCTGGAAACCACTTGTTTTCAGTCCAACATCACTCTAACATTCCTTAATTTTGCAATGTTTCTGAAGATAGTCTTTAAATTTCTTCCAGTCTTCCTCCATCGACTCTTCTCCCTGGTCACGGATTCTACCAGTCATTTCAGCCAGTTCCATATAGTCCATAAGTTTCATCTGCCATTCCTCCAGCGTGGGAAGTTCTTGTGTCTTCCAATACTTTGCGATGAGTATTCTTGCTGCTGTTGTTGCATACATAAAAAAAGTTCTATCCTTTTTTAACACCATTTGGCCGACTATGCCCAGGAGAAAGGCCTCTGGTTTCTTAGGGAAGGTATACTTAAATACCTTTTTTAATTCATTATATATCATTTCCCAGAAGACCTTCTTAATCTTTGGGCACGTCCACCAAAGGTGAAAAAATGTACCTTCAATTTCTTTACATTTCCAACATTTGTTATCGGGCAAGTGATAGATTTTCGCAAGCTTGACTGGGGTTATGTACCACCTGTATATCATTTTCATAATATTCTCTCTTTAGAGAGAGGGCCAGATTTAATGAAGTGAAGGGCCGTGAGGGCCGACCAAAGTTGTTAACCTTTTTTTAAGATTGTAGAAGTTGTAAGTTGTTGAGCTTTTTTATGATTTTACCCCAAAGTTCTTGGGATTTTTTAGGATTGAATTTGTTGAGGTTTTTCTAGGATTTTACCCCAGGAAATGAACTGCCACAGGAGCCAGATTAAAAAGACTGACAGGCCAGATTAGGCCCCTGAAACGGACTGGACATTCCTGTCCTATTGTGATGAAAAGGGCAAGGTTTAAATTGTAGATCCAAATTGCAGACCCAAAATGTTATCAGCCATCACTGCTGTGAGGTCCCCCACCCCAGAACTACACAAATCCAATCCCATTTTTTAAAACGTGGGGTCTTTGAACCCCTTTTGACTTCCTCAGGTATTCTTCAGACGTTTTTGGCTGATGAGGAAACCTGTATGTCAGGGAACTGCCATCGGAAGGAAGGGAAGTGAAAGGGCTCACACAGGTTGGGAGAGACTCAGCAGCTGAAGAGGGAACCAGTAGGGGGAGAGGAGCTGAGCTGAGGGAAAGGGAGCTGGAGGGATGGCTCAGAGACACTTCCAGCGAAAACAGTGGGGAGGTTTCAGGACCTCCTGTAGGGACACCCACTCCTCGCCGGAAACTGTCACGCAGAGAGTCCAGAAGACGTGTTTCCGTTAAGGAGCTTTTATGTTGGAAGCGATTCCGAAAGCAACCACTGTCGGAATCTGCCAGCGACTGACGGAGCCATGTTTAAGGGGCTCCGTTACAGACAGAGGTTTGCAAACTTGACCAAACTCTGAGGGACTAGGATTTTACACACAAGCAGCTCATCGTCCCATCACAGCATTCCGACAGTCTTCGTGAGCAGCTTGTGCAGGAGAAGGCATCATGAGCAACCCAGCCGGAACCGGAGAAGCAGGAGCTGGAGCGGGTCCAAGCCTGGAAGAAAGGTACCGGGTGTTGGAGGTCCAGCTAGCGCTGCAGACGGCGAGGCTTGAGGAGAGGAGGGCTCAGGATGCAGACAAAAAGGGGAAAGACACCCAGCTCGTCAGAAAGGTACCAGGATTGGTGCAGAAGTTTGGGGGGGAGCCCAAAGACTATCATGGCTTTCGGACAGAGATGCAATATGCCCTCAATCTGCAGTTTGATGAATTCCCTGACGAGGAATCACGAGTGGCTTTCGTGATTGGGCATCTTGAAAAGGGGGCGAGAGACTGGGTTAGACCCCTGATGGCAGCGAATAGTGACGTCCTAAAGGACACGATGAAGTTCTTTCGCGCCATGGATCTGATGTTTTCCAGCGATATTGAACAGGGAGTGGTCCGCAGACAGTTAATGGCTTGCAAACAGGGGAGCCGATCTGTCCGTGAGTACTGGACTGAGTTCACCATGTTGATCCATAAATTGGGGTGGGATCTATCGGCGGAACCCATTCAAATGCTCTTTGAAGAAGGGCTTTCTTCGGCTGTGAAAGACGAACTTTCGGGGGCGCCCAGGGCGGAGTCTATGGACCAGCTGACCAAATCAGCGCTGACCATAGGAGCGCGCCAGGAGGCGAGAGCATTGGAGAGGCGGGAAGGGAAGGGGGAACGTTGGAAGGAGTTCCGCATTCCAGACATTCCAGAGCCAACTTTCCCGCCGGCAGAGCCGATGGAAATCGGAACAGCGCGCGCGCGCGCAGTTTCAAAGCCCAGTGAGGGGGGAAAGAAGGAGGGAAAAGGCGCCCGGAAATGCTATCTCTGCCAACAGCCAGGTCACTTTGCCAGAGTCTGCCCCCAGAGGAAGGAATGGCAAGGGATGGTAGGAGCTGTGGAGGGAAGAGAGGAAGAAATACCGAAGCAAGTAAAAGCCAACGCCTGGCTGCCACCGTCGGGGCACAGCAGCCAGGCCAAAGAGCAGTGAAAGTGCCCACGCCAGAACCTCCTAAACCCGCCCTAGTGATAGAAGTGGCGCTAGAGCTGCCAAACGGACACCCTCTAAAGATAAAGGCGCTGTTGGACTCAGGCAGCTCCTGCAATTTCATGAGCAAAGAGTTTGCAGCTGAACACCAGATACAGACGATCCCTTTAAGCAACCCCCTGCAGGTGACCACGATCGATGGCAGGGAGCTGTTGGGAGGAGAAGTCAGCTTGCAGACCGTCCCAATGATAATGAAGGTGGCAAGGCACACCGAACTGATAGCGTTTAATGTGGCCACCTTGGGAGGAGCTCCCATTATATTGGGGATGAGCTGGCTAGCGTTACATGATCCGCTGGTGGGCTGGCATCAGAGAGTGGTTTCTTTTGGTTCAGCACATTGCTTAGAACACTGCAAAGAGGGAAAGGGTTTGGAAGGGGCCCAAGCCACCCTAGCAGGGACTGAAGTAACGGAGAACGTGAAGGTACCACGACAATACGCAGATCTCCGCGACGTCTTCAGCGAAAGGGAAGCTGACCAACTACCCCCGCATAGACCCTTTGACTGTCAAATCAATTTACTCCCTGGGGCACAGCTCCCTGTAGGCAAGCTGTACGCCATGTCAGACAGAGAGATGCAGGAGCTAAGAGAGTTCATTGACAAGAACCTGAAGAGAGGGTTCATCAGAGAGTCCAGGGCGGTGGGGGGCAGCCCAGTGTTTTTTGTGGATAAAAAAAACACGAACAAGCCGAGGCTTGTGTGTGACTTCAGGGCCTTAAATGCAGTGTCAGAACCAGTGGCTTTCCCTATGCCCAGGATTGACGACATTTTGACAAGGGTCAGGAAGGGAAAGATTTTTACTAAACTGGACCTAAGGGGGGCGTACAACCTGATACGAATAAGGAAGGGGGATGAATGGAAAACCACCATGTTCACCCCTTTGGGGGCATTTGAATATTTAGTTATGCCCTTCGGTCTACAAGGAGGCTCCGCGTGCTTTCAATCGTTTATGAACCACGTCCTGGGGCCTTTGCTTTACAAGAATTGTGTGGCCTTCTTAGACGACGTGTTGGTGTATTCTGAGAATGAGGAGCAGCATGTGAGAGACGTCAGAGAAGTGTTGAGCAGGCTGCAAGCCAACCAGCTGTGGGTGAAACTGGAGAAGTGTCAGTTTCATACCAAGGAGGTGGAATTCCTGGGGTATCGCCTGTCAGACAAGGGATTGGCCATGGATCCCGGCAAGGTCCAGGCGGTGCTGGAATGGAAAACACCCAAAACAAGGAAGGATGTGCAGAGGTTCCTAGGATTTGGGAACTTCTATCGTAAGTTCATCCGAAACTTTGCCCACCTGACGGCGCCCATTACGGACTGTCTCAGCAGTAAGAAGAAGTTCGTTTGGACTGAGGAGGCGGAGCGAGCATTTGAGGAACTAAAAAGGGCCTTCGCCTCGGAACAACAACTCCTGCATGTGGATTTACAAAAACCGATGAGAGTGGAAACTGACGCATCAGACAGAGCTATTGGGGCGGTGCTTCTGCAGCCAGGGAAGGAGGAGTCAGAGTGGAGACCGTGTGCCTTTTTTTCGCGAAAGCTGAACAAATCCGAGAGGAACTACACGGTGTATGACCGAGAACTACTAGCCATTCATGAGGCGTTCCGGAGATGGAGGCACCTGCTAATTGGCGCACAACATAAGGTGCAAGTGTGCACTGACCACAAGAACCTAGAGTATTGGAGGACGGCACGAGTGCTCAACCAACGGCAAGTGAGATGGGCCCAGGAGTTCTCCAAATTTAACTTTGAGATTTGTTACGTGCCAGGCCCAGAGAACATTAGGGTGGACGCTCTCTCACGCAAACCTGAATATTTGGAGGGGGAGGGAGCACCCGAAGAGAGACATGTCATTCCAGAGGACCGCTGGGTGTGTGGGGCGGCATTGGTGGGACAAAGAGAACTGGTAGAGGAAACAGAGAATGATGAATACGCCCAGAATAAGCTCAGAGGTCTTAGGGGTGAGGGAGAGGAACCAGGGGGTTTCGAGGAAAGAAATGGAGCTTTGTATTACAAAGGGGCACTGTATATCCCTGAAGGAGACTTAAGGGGGAGGGTACTCAAGCAGTTGCACGACAGCCCCACGGCGGGGCATTTTGGACAACACAAAACCATGTGGTTGGTCACCAGGGAATTTTGGTGGCCTAAGGTGAGGGAAGATGTACGGGAGTATGTAAGAGGGTGTGAGCAATGCCAGCGAGCCAAAGGGGAGAGGCGGGCACCGGCGGGGCTATTAGAACCCTTACCAACCCCAGAACGACCTTGGGAGGCAGTGTCGATAGATTTTATGACTGATCTGCCGAAGTCCAAGGGGAAAACAGCCATCATGGTGGTGGTAGACCTACTAACAAAGATGTGCCACTTTGTAGCCTGCTCGCATGCAGTCACGGCGGAAGAGACAGCGAAGTTATTTGTAGAACACATTTTTAGGTTGCACGGGGTGCCATTGAGGGTGGTCTCAGACCGAGGAAAACAATTTACTTCCAGGTTCTGGAGGAAGCTCATGAGCTTACTGCAGGTGGAGGTCAACTTTTCGACTGCCCGGCACCCTGAAACCAACGGGCAGGCGGAAAGAGCAAACGGGGTCCTCCAGCAATACCTGAGGTGTTATGTCAATGACAGAGAGAATGACTGGGTAGAAAAGTTGGCGCTGGCGGAATTTGCCTACAACAATGCCGAGAATGTGTCCACAGGGATGAGCCCCTTCTTGGCTAATTATGGGTGTCATCCCAGGGCTTTCCCAGGGGGAGAAGGGGAGAGATGGGGTGTCCCGGCAGCCGAGCATTTTGTAGAAGAAATGGAAGCAATCCATCGTCAGCTCCAACTCAACTTAGAAAGGGCGAAGGAAGAATACAAGAGGCAGGCAGACAAGAACCGAAGGGAAGGTGAAACCATAAGGGTGGGAGATAGGGTGTGGCTGTCAACCCAAGGGTTGCCGTTCAAAGGAGGTTGTAAGAAATTAAGACCCAGGAGATTGGGTCCCTTTGAGGTCATTCAACAGGTCAACCCAGTGGCTTTCAGGCTCCGGTTACCCAACCACATGAAACTGCACCCAGTATTTCACAGGTCGTTACTGTCACCGTATGAGGGGGGACGAGAAGGGATGGCCACTCGGGGACCGGTCATAGAAGAAAGGGAATGCAGCAGCCATGTGGCAGAAATCCTCGACGCCAGATGGAAGGGGGATCAGGTGGAGTATTTGGTAGCGTGGGAAGGAGAACCGGAGTCAGAAAACACTTGGGTAATGGCAGAAGATATCAATGACGAGGTATTGATAGAAACGTTCCATCAAAGGTTCCCAAGGAAACCTCAGCCTGTGGAGAGGTTCCGGAGGGAATACTTTGGGACCACCGATGAGGAGGAGGAGTTGGAAGGATTCTCGGAATCGGAAGGGGAAGGGGAGATGGACTCTGAGGAGGAGGAGTACTTCGAGACCAGGAACCGCAACAGGTGGAGAGAAGTGTTCGGGACATCGGAAGATGAAGGAAGTTCATTCCGGGGTTTTGCCTCCTCACCGCCCGTAGAGGAGGGGGCGAGAGGGGATGAAGGGGGCCCTGGAGGGGAGGTGGATGTCAGGGAACTGCCATCGGAAGGAAGGGAAGTGAAAGGGCTCACACAGGTTGGGAGAGACTCAGCAGCTGAAGAGGGAACCAGTAGGGGGAGAGGAGCTGAGCTGAGGGAAAGGGAGCTGGAGGGATGGCTCAGAGACACTTCCAGCGAAAACAGTGGGGAGGTTTCAGGACCTCCTGTAGGGACACCCACTCCTCGCCGGAAACTGTCACGCAGAGAGTCCAGAAGACGTGTTTCCGTTAAGGAGCTTTTATGTTGGAAGCGATTCCGAAAGCAACCACTGTCGGAATCTGCCAGCGACTGACGGAGCCATGTTTAAGGGGCTCCGTTACAGACAGAGGTTTGCAAACTTGACCAAACTCTGAGGGACTAGGATTTTACACACAAGCAGCTCATCGTCCCATCACACTGTACTTTAGATGAAATCTGGCATTTATGAACCCCTTCCCACCACAAGCTTAATTAGATCGAAGTCCTTTTACAGCTGGTAGGATAAGCTGTGATAAAATATTATTACAATTGTTGTTTTTGAGTGCAGGGCAGGTCCCATAATGCGCTTGCTGCTCTTGCGTACAAGGGGAGATGAAAAAGAAATATCTTCCTGCTCGGTCCTATATGGCTACCCTCAAAGCCTTGTCAGCCACTCACTGCATTGTTTCCAGAGCTCTGTGTTGCTGTATTGGAGTTGTTCAAGATCAACAACCTACTATTTGGCAACTTTTTAAAGGCATGGACAATAATGGTGGAGAGTAGTAACAAGGGCAAGCTTTTCTGCTTCCCAAGGTAGGTAAAAGCAGCGCAAGAAACAAAGTGTGCCCTGTCCTCCTATCAACAGCTGCTGTTTCCCCCTCAGAATTACCTTGTTATTCTCACAACAATATTGTGCTACTGCAGTTTAGGTGGAGCGATTGTAACAGGTCCAAGGGTCATCCAATGAGCTTCAAACACCAAGTGGGGATTTCAACCTGGTTCTCCCCAGCTCTGTGACCCTCCGTGTGCGGTTGGACTACAACTCCCATCAGTCCCAGCCAGCATGGCCAGTGGCTGAAAATGAGGGGGAAAGCAATTGAGCAACATCAGTGGAGCCAATGGTTTCCCACCCTTGTTCCAACTACTACAGCACAATGTCTCTCCAATTAATTTTGGATGTTCATTTACCAGTTGATTCATGGGGATGTTTTCGGTCAGGAAACACGGCCATGCAGATGCTGCACCTTCAAATTATTGCAGAAAAGATGGATTGCGGGTTTTTTGTCAGTTTTATGCAGTCCTGAATAATTTAGTTGCCCCTCATCATTGTGTACAAAGTGCAAGATCATTCCCTGCCCCTCATTTCTTTAGAGGATGGGATGCATTTTTTAAAAAAACAAGTCTTCCCCAAGCTATTGCACCAATCACCTGAAATATTGGTAGTAAAAACAGTTCCGGAAATATGAATCTTTCTCACTAAGGGTTATGCTCTCTATCAGCCATTTATTTCAGTCCAGAGCTTCTAGTAATTTGTCCCATTCCACCCCCCAAAAAGAAAAAAGTACTATTGTCCCTTGCTTGCTTTTTATTACAAGGGAGATTTTGCTTTCTCCAGTTCTCTAAACCTTTCTAGGCTTTCTCTCACCCGCCTGCCTCCACCCCTCTCTCTGTATGTCTCTTCTTTCTCTCCCCTCCACACACTCCTTTCTAAGGCTGAAAGCAAGGACAGGTCACTTGCCTTTTTTAACATGCATTTGGAAGAAATGTTCTGATACACACACGCGCGCGCACACGCACGGACAAAAGACAAAAACACAAAGGGACATTTTTAATTAGAAGCATTTTGTTGTGGTGAGGGTTTTCCCCCGCCATTATTATTATTATTCTCCTAGGTTTTTAACTTTAGAGAGAGGCTCACAAATACCTCCTCTGGATTCATGCTGCCGGGCTGCTTTATTCTGCAGCAGGAAGGTTTTCAACATGCCGCACAATAGCTTTTGTTTCAGAAGTATAGGGCAACAAGAACCTTGTATGTCAGAGGTCTGTATTATATCCATAACGATAGATTCGGATGGTGGAACGGAGGTTGGGAGAAAAGTGTGAATGAGCGATTTCTCTATTGTACAGTTGGAGGCCTACCAGCAAACACCGGCACAAAAGAAAGCACATCCTTAAGAGCTGAAGCAGACTCAGGATAAATACCCATTTTGCACATAATGGTCCCTATGATTTAACCTCGCACAGCTGCTATGACACCTGCTTTTCAGAACCATTGTTGAAGAACAAGCTGTGCATTGTCTGCTGTATACATACCGAGCCATGCAAGTTAACATTTCTCTCTTTTTAGTTACTTTTGTTCCTACTCTCTCTCTTTTTTAAAGGCAGAAGCTTTATATGAATGAATAGATTAAAACAAACCTGCAGCCTTGATTGCTACCGTGTTGGCTCCTCTTTTAGCTGTTCTGACACACCGTCGCTGGTGGCACAGGAGACACAGAAGACATGTGTGAAGGGTGAAGGGAAATGGACTGCTCCGTGGGCTGTTGTCAGGAGAGGTTGTGGAGGCAGGGGGTCAAAGTCAGCTGTAGGCCGCTCACAAAGGTAAGCAGTGTAAGGTGAGGTACTTCTACAAAGGGAGGCACTTCCACAGCTGTTGTTCAAGGCAGTGTCCTGTGGACTGTTCACATGCCTTTGCTAACAATAAAACACGCTGCTCTTTCGCCCCACAAAAATGGCAAGGTATTTTACTGAAGTCCTGGGATGGGATTCCAGAGTTCTCAGTTGCTCAGTTTCCTGGAGAGGAATTTGAGGTGCCGGTAATCAAGGCTTTTGATCCCTGTCATTCATTTTAAGTCTACAAAGTCTACAAGTCTATGACATCAGCAGCCCACACTGGAGGCTTCTAAACAATTGGCAACTGCCTGTTTGCATGCAACTGAGTGTGATGCCCCTCTCCCCCCACTACCTCCAGTCCCCCACTTCTGGGGGAAAGTACAAAAATACATCTCCTTAGGAAACTTGGTTCTAAACCTGGGAACGTTGTTGTTGTTGTTTAGACGTTTAGTCGTGTCCGACTCTTTGTGACCCCATGGACCAGAGCACGCCAGGCACTCCTGTCTTCCTGGGAACATTAGATTGCTTTTAAAGAGTGCATTTTAGGAGAGATGCATGCTAAAATGCTGATTAATTTTCACAATGACTTTTCTTTTTAAAAAACCACAAACTGATGTGGAAAACCAAATTTAACATTGGAAAACTGAGAAATCGAAGCTGGCATGTTGTCCGTCTTTGGCCAGCCAGCCAGAGGCAGATTTAGGGCAGCACAACCAGTTCCTTTGCACTGTGTGCAGCCTAGGAGGTGCCTCAACTATGACATAGTGAAATGAGCAGCACAAAATGTGAGAGGCGGATGGGGGCTCTTCCCCATAATCTCCACTGTCCCCCTTCTAGTTCTTTCCCCCCAAATCAATTTGTTCTTTCTGTGCTCCTTCCCCTAAATTTCTTTTTCTGGTGCCACCACTGTATGTTCACTATGTTCTCTCTATGAACACGTCTTCAGATTAAGCTCCAGTGACTTCTAGGATCTCACAGGACCATAAGAAGCCACCTTCTTCCAATGTATTGTCTACATTGACTGGCATTGGTTCTGTCCCAGCCCTACCCAGAGGGGCCATGGGCTGAACATCCAAAGCATGTCCTCTACCATTGGGCTACGGCCCTTCCTTCCTACTCTCAAAACCCCAATTGTTTTTTTCATTCGTATCTATCCTGTGAAACAGTAATTGTTTATTCCTTCAGTAATGTCAGCAGTAAAGTACTTCACTTTTGCATTATCTCTGTACTGCCAATTCAGTTTTCTTCCCCGCTGGGTTAGAAATGAAGACCGAACACACAAGTACAGTACTTTATTGTTGTTTGAAATGATTGCTGTTATAAGACAAAGGTGTATAAGAAGAAAGATTCTGGGTTTTTGTCCCGTATGGTATTTTGAAAGGCGGTCAAGGAAAGAGTAGCTTATATTCTGGAGGCTGTAAGTAGGTGTATCAAGGAGCTAGCCTCTTGCCTATGACCTTGGGGCTTTTGGAAGGCATTGTTAAGAGCCAGAATGCTGGGGTGCAGCTGAAGTTAGAGGTAGGTTTGCCATACATCAGAAAATTTCTGACGTGTTCTGGTTTTCGGGTGCAAAACCGGTGTCAGGGTGGGGGGAATCGGCAAAATGTCAGGCAACGTGATGGAAAAAGCAGTGGAAACAGCTCCAAAAGCTTAAAATCACTATTTGGGAGCTCAACAATTTTGGGGTCTTCCTAAAAAAAAAAAAGGGTGTCAGGAATTTCAATTTTTTGAAATACTATATGGCAACCGTAGTTAGAGGTGGTGAGGTTATTGAGGTTAGAGATCATAACGTTAAAGCAATTGAGTCTGTGATGCAAACACCATAATGGAGAATGGCATGAGAACATCCCAGTACACCAACCCTAGTCTAGCTACTTGCTAATTTCCACTTTGATGGGTTGAAGTGTCCTACCCACCGGGGGTGGGGGGGATCATGCAATTTTGTTCATTTCATGATAATTTTGCAATTTTCATTGACAAACTACTAGATGTTATCAAATGTCTCTGGCAGTTAAAACTATGATGGTTTTAATAATCAATGGCTGCAGAGCATTAAAAAAAATCCAAGGGCTTAAGACTTATTGCTTCCATTTTCTCAGCTTTCTTAAGAAAGAAGGGGTGTTGCAGAAAATGGTCAAATTTATCATTTATAGCAAAATATTAATGTAGCAGCAGGAGAGTTGATGTGGCCATCTATCTATAAGCATTCAGGCTTCAAAGAAAGCATAAACATGAAATTAATGGTTTGTCTACTGTAAGGGACAAATAAATGCAAATTCAGCCTCATTAATATCAAGTGGGTGACTTCTTGGTTTATGGGGTTTGGACTGATTTTGTCAAAGACCAATAGATTTATTAAAAAATGTCTTTTAAATTTAGCATCCATATACCCATTAGTTGAAAGAAATAAAATTCTCAGCAATTGCTCCCACTTCTCCTCCTCTGCCCCCCCCTTCCTTAGATGTTGTTTTACTTAAATAAAGTTCATGCATTAGAGCTCACTTTCATGCTGAAATATGTCTCTTATAGGAGCTGCTATAAACGTCAGCATTTTCCACAGCATTAGTTTATGGGCCAAGTGAATTTTAATGGCACCGTAATCTCACTGCAATCAATTGTGGTGCAAGGGGGGAGAGCACTGGGAGTGTCCATTAAACACAGCTTTGCATCACTTTTAATGTTCAGAGTTCTCACCAGTTTGGGAGGCAGTGAGACGGCAGGAAGGTCTCTCTCTCTCTCTCTCTCTCTCTCTCTCTCTCTCTCTCCTTTCAGATCCATTGCCCTGATTTGCAATTGGCTAAACAACCCAGTTTAAGTTTATCCTCCCAACTTTTAAAAAAGGGTTTTAAACAAATTTGTAAATGAAATAGCCTTGCCAAGTTATCACATTTCAGAAGAAGAGCGGTGATAGATTCCTTACTACTGTGTTTTCAGCCAGGTGCCATAATCATTCCAGAGGTTTTCAGCCTGGAGGTTGGACCAATCAAGATTGTAGGGTGGCTACTGGCCAGATGAAGAAAGAAGGACATGGTTTCTGCACCTAAATAGTTGTGTAGAAAAGGGGATTTCAGTAGATGTAGCTTGCATGACCAACTACACCTGCTGAAAGTTCCTCTTGTACATAACTGTTTGAAGTGTTTTCCTTTTTTCCTGAGCACCCTAATCAAAGAACTGTTACCAGAAAAGCTAGTCACTATGGCAAGGTGCAATACTACTGCTTGGTTTTCTAACTTGCTTAAGGCTATTTGTTATGCTGTTATCTTCCAAAACTTGTTCCAGCCAGGCAGTATTAAAGTGCTGTTAGCTGGCTGTTCCTCTCATCTATGGTAACACTAAATAGAAAGTGGTGGGAATACTCTCCTTGAAAAGCTGGATAGGGTTTGAAACTGGCCACGCTAAGTGTGCCACTTGTACTAGCATGAAATGCTCAGAAGACGTCAAGAATGAATGCCCATCACTTGCAAGCTTCAAGATGCAGATATTTGTTACTGATGGACCTTTGCATTTGGGCTGATTGTCATTCGGGTTTCAACCACCCTTTCTGCAACAAATCTGAGGGAGGTGCCAAAGGGTCTAGCCATGCTGGACATGGAATATCTACCTGATATTATGGTCCTGCTGGAAAGAGAGGAAGATGATGGAGAAGAATAGGGAGCCATTCCCAATACCACCTGGGAAACTCACAGAAGATCAAGCAAAGCCCAGAAACACTAGATGGGTGCTGATAAACCTGATATTTCCTTGGCTCCTGGTTGCTCTCTGTTTAACTTTGCATTGCTAAAATTATTTTGTATCTTACTTTATGTTTGCTTATTACTGAAAATATAATAAAAAGAAATTACAAAAAAGAGAATTATCATATTTTAAAGTTCAAGCATTCTATATCAAAAAAAATTGAACATTTGCTTGATCTTCATTTTGTAATAAATTCTACTTTGTGAGTACCCTCCAAGCTCTACAGTCTCTTTATCAAATAGCAAAGGGGAAAACTGCTAGTATTTCAGCGTTAAGTCTGTGACCTTGGAAAGCTTAGATTTTCCTTCTAAAAGAAGTTCAGCATTGCTGACAAAGGATCTACCTTTGTGCCTATTCTACCTCATGTAGCCTGAAAACCCATTTTTCACCAGGAAGAAAGACCACAGATAAAACACAATAAAAGTTATTGTGATGAATTTATACATCTGTTGAGAGTTCCCCACAATACAGCAATGTGAAAAATCTATCCCCTCATATTTCTTATTACCTAAAAGTTCAAACTACTAAAATGCCTTTTTATCCATGGAATCATAGAATTGTAGAGGTGGGGCACCCAGTCCTGCAATGCAAGAATCCCTACACATTGTCCAACCCTCAGGAATTTCTCTCCATACAACCTCAACCACATCAAAAAGACAGCAGGGCCACACATACAACCTGTACACACCATCATGCCCTGCACCAGTCCCACGCCCAGCACTGCCCATATGTCATCATCTGAATGGAAGAGGCCTACTGAAAACAAGAAGGCCATCTCCATAAACCTGAACTCTATTCCAACTCCCCTGGGCAACCTATATGCATGTCCCCCCTACAGTTCTTTTCCCAACAGGTTGACAGCCTTGGAGAAGGAGCTGTGTTGTGTGGGGCAGTGGGGCAGGGTGAGTGTCTGTGGCCCCACTGTCTCTCTCCACATGACTGGAGAGAAATCCCTCAAGAGGGCTTTTATTACTAGCTATTCTGTCAGAACTAGAGAGAGCTGTGGACACTTAATCCAGCCTACATAGACTTCAGGTCTTCAGCCTGTTCATAACAGGACAAACCTCAAATAAATAACCAAAGAACTATGAGAAGAGTGTTACCACCCAGATTGTTAATTTGACACCGGTGCTTTTGATCTGCTCTTTGAATGACAAACAAGGGGTAAATGTGCTTCCTTTTCATCTTCACTCCTACATTTTAAAGGCCCTCAATAATGTTCCCACCAACCAGATAATTTTCATTTGCAACTCTAATTAATCTGTGAATAAATATGCTTTGAGAGGAGGATAGATTTAAATGAGGGCTGTCTTTCCACCTTTAATCTACACACTCTATTCCTCTTGAGAGAAAATAGCTCTCTGCTTGTTCTGTCTTTCCTGAAGTTCGCACATTTCTCTCTCTCTCTCTCTCTCTCTCTCTCTCTCTCTCTCTCTCTTGTCTCTGTCTCCCTCCCTCCCTCTCCCTTTCTTATTATCATAAAATAATGGCTTTAGTAGGTGAATAAAAGGTTAGGCAAGTTTTACAAAAATGGGCGCCTATTCACCCTTGCTACCTTTAATCTACTGCATTCTCCTTCTAATGAGTGCAAATTACCTCAGCTATTTGACAGAGTCTTTATACTGTACAATACTGCCTAGCAAGCCATTCCCAGAAGAGCGTTTTTATATTATTAGTATGAGTATTATCTTTAATCTTTTGTCGTGTGAAAAATGAGGACAACATGAAGCTCGACACAAAGCAGAAAGCAGCAGAGATGAACCATGTTGGCCTCAGGATATATATATAATGGAATGATTTGCCCTCAAGGACCAATCCAGCAGGAAGTTTGACATGTAAGCCCAGCACACGCAAGTGAGGTAAACATGAATAAATTATAAAATGGCAAGAGGGGTCAAGTTGGAAATCTGCCCTGGTTCAAAATCAGGCTATTCCTGAAGCAGTGGATTTGGGGAAACTGAAGATGAATACAATATATATAATATAAAAGTGACCCAGTTCTGTATTTGGTAATAGTGCTCTGCTTCCATGGGCTTTTTTGTGTAAAATTTGTGTTTTGTGATGGTACTTACTGGTACAGAGTACAATCACCTTTGTTTGATTGCTCATAAGATCCATTTTGTGCTGCCACCCACATCAGTATCAAGATATCAGAACCAGCGCCTCACTTTTTTAACCGCAACAACAAAACAACAACAACAACAACAAAAAAGCAATGTGGAAGAGTTAAGGCAAAGCAGATTCACACATGCATGTTCATCACTTGAGGATGTGGGACAGCCTTTGAAGACGGTTCGGAAACATCAGCTGGTACAGAATTTGGCAGCCAGGTTGCTCACCAGGGCAAGCCAGTTTAAGCAGATAGCCCCAATCCTGGCCCATCTGCACTGGCTGCCAATTAGTTTCCAGACCTAATCCAAAGTGCTGGTTTTGACCTATAAAGCCTTAAACAGCTTAGGAACACAATACCTCAAGGACCACCTCTCCCCATATGAACTGACTCGGACCTTGTGATCATCATCTGAGGTCCTTCTTCATATGCCTCCTCTGTGAGAGGTCGGAAGCGCAGCAACACCAGAACAGGCCTTTTCTGCAGTGGCTGCCCATTTGTGGAATGTTCTTCCCAGAGAGGCTAGCCTGGAGCCTTTGTTGCATATCTAACGCCTTTTAAACTGGTGTGTGTGTGTATGTGTGTCATTATTGTATGCATTTTTGCGTTTTTATATTGTAAACCACCCTGCGATCTTTGAAGGAAGGGTGGTATAGAAATTTTTATTAATGAATTAATAATTTCTCACAAAGTCCCAATCTGTGGAAGATTTAAAATGGTATCTTAAAGCCTCCTGCAGGTAAATTTGTGAGTAGTGCGGCCCACTGAGACAGTGCTCAATGCTCACTTTGCTGAGGGCTCCAGAAAACCTGGAGCTTGCCCTTTGTCTGAATATAAAAATAAGAGAGAGAGTTGTGACAATTATGCCCTCACACCGTGTCCATGGGGAACCTCTGGCCTGCAGGTTTAACTAGGCCTGCCAGACCTCTTGATTTGGCCCACACAGCCATTTTGGACAAGCTATGACCACCCAGTACATCTTAAACATCAGGCACAGGAAGTTTAAGCTGTGACTGCAAGGGAAGAATTAGGGATGGACTCCAAGTCTTAGATTCTTCCTTTGCAGCCACACCTTGAATTTGGCAGTTTTGGTACTTTTTCTGTTATCCGGCCTTTGACTGGAATTGGATCCACTTGGGAATGATCAGGAGCTCGCAAGTGGATCTGATCCATGTCAAATGCAGGGCAACAGAAAAGGTGCCAAATTCACAAAGCGGTGAATTCAGGATGCAGTTCCAAAGGCAAAATCAGGAATGGACTCAAATACTTAAGTGTGCACTCCTCATTCTTCCTTTGCAACCATGGCTTGAGGTTTCTCATGCCTAGTGTCATATGACATTAGGTGAGCGGCAGGTGAGCAGCCCTGCCTCCCTGTCAATGTGGCCGGCAGAAGGTTGGACACCTTTGGGTGCAGCCCCACCCCTCATCTGGAAAACATTCCCTGTCCCTGTCATATACTTTATGAGCAACAAACCCAGGTACAATGGTGTCTAGGTGATACATTTATTTATCACTGCCCATATGCAACTTGTGTTCGTATTTGCATATGACACAATCCAACTTTCTCCTTTTGGCTAAATGAGGCTATATGCCAAGCCACTCCGATCTTTCTTCTCTAATAACAAGTTGCTTCGGGCCCTTGCTTTATCCATTATATTATACACCTTCCATTTTCAAAATTTGCCACTTATTATTCTTTGCTCCAAGAATGTCTCATATTCAGAGCTGGCTTTGTTTCATTCTTATTATACACAACATCTATGTTCAAGGTTGACAGTTATTTCATTATTCAGGCAGGCACTTCCCCCCCCCCCCATCCTTTTATCTTTTCAAAATAGCCTCAGTTCAAGGTCTTATATTCTTTGTCTCCCCCCCCCCCCAAGTTTTGCCATTTCTTTTTCTTAGAAAAACATTTTCCCTTGCTTCACATTCATGTAGAATTGCCATTCAATTCTCTTCCTCAGAGCACCTATCCACAAGGAACGCAGGGCAGCCTCAACGTCCATCCTTTGCTTCTGGTATTTGAAAAGAAACAAAGCTCTTTTTTTCACCCTTTTTGGAGTTCTTAGCAATTTACTGAGTTACAAAACAGATGACAAAACAGTCTTCCAATTAGTGAATTCTTTGTGAAGAATTTAGTCAATGTTAAGAGCAAAGCTCTGCCCGACAGCATGGAAGGTAACAAAAGGAACTGAGAATTTGGACCCCGTATATAGCACTGAAAAGTCCCAATGAATGCAACAATCTTGTTGGGTGGGCAGAATATGCTACTCTAGCTTCTCAACAGGCAGGTTACTGTTGCATACTGGAAGCTAGAGGGTGAGGCACCAGGGAGGTCAGTGCAGTGCAAATGTAGAAGCCTTCCTGCCAGTGTGTTTGCACTGTGCTGACTTCCCCACAGCCTTACCCCTCCTAGTAAGCAAAAGAATCCCACCTGCTAGGGAGGCAAGGGAGTGGCTCTGCCCCACCCAGTGAGCCTCATCTGGCAACATGGCTTACTCCTAGGTAAGTGGGAATTTCAGCCTGATTGGATTTTTATATATCAATTTCTTTGCTCATGCGACCCTAACTGACATTTAAGATTTGCATGATCAGAGACCCTGCTCCTGCGCAGAGAATGATAATAGTTATAGAATACTTTCCCCAGAGATATTCAGCTGGTACCTTCCTAACTACCTTTGGGGAGCCAGGCTAAGATAATTTTATTCTCTTAAGCTTCTAATGGATAACTGACTAATCTGACTGTTTTTGTGTTCTGTGATTTTTAATATATATATTTTATAGTTGCAATGTAAATATTAATTTTTGAATTTTCTCTTCTATGTGTTAACCATCTTCCAAGCATTAAATCTTGTGTGAAGCTGTATTAATTATAGATGTAAAAAGAAGTAGTAGAGGAAATAATCTATTATGTATCTTCTCAAACAAGGCAAAACCTTTAAAATCTTGTATGGCAAATTAGATGAGTATATGCAGACACATCCCTTCCTAATTTCAAATCAGTTGAATACAGGCATAGGCAAACTCGGCCCTCTAGATGCTTTAGGACTACAACTCCCATGATCCCTAGCTAACAGGACCAGCAGTCAGGGATGATGGGAATTGTAGTCCCAAAACATCTGGAGGGCTGAGTTTGCCTATGCCTGGTCTAATATCTGCCTAACCTTTCTATATTTTGTTTATTTAGCTTTATGTTATTGGAGACATGCAGTATTTGGATCACAATAAATTTGGATAAATAGGATTTTCTATTGACAAGGGTCAATCCTATTAAATAGGATTTTCTATTGACAAGAGTTTACTGACATAGAACTACGCAAGTGTCACATTAAACTCGGGTGACTAAGGGCTTCACTCTCCCCAACAGCAAAGGACTTGAATTTTGTTTGTGTGCCTCCACCTCCCTAGGAGATGGAAGACTTGGAGTGGAAAGTATAGGACACTGCAAATCCCACCAGCTCCATCCTTGTCACCTGTATGTTCAGGAGAACATCTGCAAAGAGATTGAGCTAGCAGACCACACAACAATAGAGGTGGAGACAATGTGTGTGATACCAGCCTCCCATTGATAAGTTGGTTTTATTCATGAAAAGCACCCTGGGAAACCTACTTATTCTGGCTCTGGAAGGGAGCCATATTCAACTAAGTTAGGCTCAGAGTAGACCCACTGAAATTAATTGCACCTAAGCTAGTCACGCCCATTAATTTCAATGGGTTGTATTCCATGCTGCACCAGTGGGGTTCTGCTGACACAAGGGGACTTCCATTTCCTCTCCTCTAAATATGCCCCTCCAAATCTTCTCTGGAGGATCCCACAACCTCCCACACCTGATTTTGAGGGTGTGCAAGGGGCTGGGGAGGACAGGAAAGAAAGTTCTGTTGCACACATGGATGTCTATTGTGCCAGCAGAGCTGCAGTGTTGGTTATGGCCCAAGGGATCTGCTCTGAGTAGGACTAGTGTTGTGTTTGAATGCTCCACTTTTTAACTTACTGTTAAAACATCCCTGCATGTAGAATATTAGATGTGAGGGAGAAGGGCTCTAGGCTAAGCTTCTGCCTCTGACAGGTTAGTTTTCTATGTTCAGGGATCTTTTGGGAGAGGGCAGCGTGCTGCCTTTGCATTGTGGGGGCCTCATCTACAAGTGGTGCATATGGTTCTCTACTGCTTGTGAGAACTTTGGCCTTTGGATATCAAATAGGTGAAGCAGCTAATGAGGATTCTGTTGCATATGGTGAAATCTTGTTGAAACATCACAGAAAATCATACCAATTTTCAGCGTAAGCCTAGCATAAGCCCTATGGTAGTAAGGGCAAAAAATGACACAAAATTCACAATTGTGCTCTGTATATATCTCTACCCATACACTGTTTTATATGACCAAGAAGAGAATATAGCCAATAACTCTTTCAGGCTGAGACGGCATGTTAGAACCTTGTTCTTTGTTTGAATTTAAGTCCAATATTGTGGAGATTATGCCTCATCCACTTGTTTATGATGGCCCTCATTGCTCTTGCACCCGAATTGGAGTGCTGCCACAGGGAATGTGGCTTGTTTTATTTTTAATCTTTTCTTCCTTTCTCCACCCACCCCCACCCCTTTTAATTTCTGTTTGCCAGGTTTGGTCGTAGCACAAGGACATAGGGAAAGACATTCTTTCAATTCTTTGGGCATTGTGGCCGACTGAAATGGAAAGCAAGACAAAGCCGCAGAAGAAAAGCTTATTATGGGCAGCCTAGTTGGAAGAAAATGAATCACCTAAGCAGATAGATTTCAATGATCTCGGGCAAGCTATGTTCTTTCTTCTGCATCTAATTGTTCAAGAAAATGTTTAGCTACTGCATAATGTGATCCATAATGGAAGTTATATGAAATAACTAAAAAACGTTTATTCAAGGGTCTGCTTCTGAAAGTATAGCCATAATGCACTTCTTCCAGGGGTTTAATAGAATTTCCTCTGATGGAAATTGGATGGATAATAAATTCTCCTAACATGCATTTTAAAAAATGAAATGTATGTTACCTAGAAGGGTTCCCTACTCATTCAGCAGAGGCACAGCTGTAGAGTAAGCAGAAATAGGAAGAAGCTAGCAATTTTTAAGCTAGGCTCCTGGTTAGATTTCTTCCCATAATTTTCAATGTATTATTCGTTATACTAGTTTTGCTAAAATGCAAATCATGTCCCTGGGATCCAGAAATAATACACTGTGGTCTAGACTCAACTAACAGATACTGTCCATGACTTAACTGCACCACTGTCAATCCTATCAATGGTGTAATGGCAAATTCTATGCATGGAATAAGCAGATTATCACTAATGATATCAAAGTCATCCTTGTGTCAAACTTTTAACCATCTATAAAAGATCAAAACATAAGCATTATGCTCTGCTATTACAAATGCTTTAAGTAGTGGGAACTAGAGTACTTAAGCATTGTAATCTACATAATAGTCAACAGAAATCAACAATAACACTCGTTTTGATATGCAGGTTTGCTTGCGTTTTGTGTGTGTGTGAAAAACTATTCATAGTAAAATAAAGGCTGGTTGTGAAAATATATTTTAATGACATAAGGAAAGAAAGAATATAAAGCAAGTGCACTCTGCACTGCTTTTCTGTCCTATTACCTCTAGGTTATGTGCTCTCCATTCATAAATGCAGTATCGGTGGAGCCAAGGAAGGAAGGAGTGTGATTGTGGAGGTAGAGAAGGCAAATCAGTAGCCCTGTTCAGTTCACAATTTAATCCTCTCTTGTAGATGTTTCGCAAAGGAGAAGGGTCCATTGAAAGAATGTTACGCATCACTGCATGGTGTGTCGTTGGACCTAACATGGATGCTCCAGGGACACCATCCCTGACTGCTGCATCACAATAAGAATGCCTATGTAGACATCTGTGATTTTTGTTATCTCGTGTTACACTGAAGGAACAAGGAACCTGTGACACTCCAGATGGACTCCAACTCCCATTAGCTCCCACCAGTGTGGTCCAACAACATATGGAGGGCCACAGATTCCACACCCAACTGAGTTTAGGAATGGATGGATTCCTATCTCTGGGGCACATACATGTTTCCTAAGCTCCAATTTATGGAGCTTTTCTGCTCTGACTATTTTTCAATTCAGTTCTCCCTACAAGTTTTATGGGGTAATTGCTATGCACGCTATCAAGGGCAGATGATTAAACTTGCCCTTTAGAAGTACTTTAGAATAAAGTCCTGTTGACCTAGTCACATAAGACAAATGGTTGGCTTGATGTCTGAGGGGCAGAGAGACCCCACCAGTACTGACTTGCATATACATAGTTAATTAAATAAGTGCAAATTTGAAGCCAGAGGAGGCGAGCTGATAGAAAGCAAGGGGAAAAGACAAAGAGAGAAACAATAAAAATGTCAATTTAAGGTCTGCCATGTAGAATCGGCAAAGCTCCTTAGTTGATCAATCTCCATTAATTTTCAATAACCAGGTACTTGCACATTTGTTCCCACTTGTAGCATTGATCAATGTTTCTCCATCCCTGGGTGCTGTTTACATGTGCCTTTTTTTTCTTTTCTTTTTTGCATTGTGAACATACGCAACGCACGCTCACCAAAGCAGGCCTCTGCTTGCCATTCAGTGGTGCTCTTTTTGTAGGAACTATAGAAACCATTTGAAGACAAAGTGGTGATTATGGCCTTTGTTTTCCCCCATCTTGTTTCCCTGGAACCTTGGCTTGGCCATTCACTGTCAGCTTCTCCTCAGGTTGCTTCCTCCATTATCTCTTCCCCCGCCTCCCTTCAGAAGGTCAGTTAGAAATGAAGCTTCTATTATCTGCAATCTGCCACCAGCTCTAAGCTGGATCCCCTTCTATGCACTGAGGCCTAGTCAAGCATGAAGGAAAATAATTTTGCCCAATCTCTTTGCTCTAACGCACACCGTCCTTCTTGCTATCTTCCCCACAACTCCCCACCAATCTAAAGGGGGAAAGGCCCATTCCACAATGAAAGCACAACAAGATAAAAATCTGTTAGGTGCTGCTCTAAATGTGATTCCAGCTTTCAATACACCTCCTTTCAAATATCACCATAACCACTGTTTATCCTATTTCTGTGTGTGTGTGTGTGTTTTTAAGACTCAAACCTGTTAGTTGATGATTACCCATGTTCAATATAATTGCAATGGGTATAGGAAAGAGGACTTGATTAATTTCTCCCCATGCATTATGCATTGCTTTACTACTCCCCCTTTCTCTGAAGCTTTATTATGTATATTTCTTGAATATTGTCACCTGTCCTCTCATTTCTGGGAAAGCTTTCTCCAATAAGTATCCGTTTTTTAAAAAAAAACAACTTGATCCTTAATCCACTGTGAGCACATGAGGGCTTGTTTGTACCAGGAAATAAATGTTCAGAAGATGGGAGAACAAGTATCTATATATTATGTAATGAATATAGTAGTGGCAGCATTTTTTGAACTAACTAAGTTGCATTGCTTGCACACTGGGGAAAAAAGCAGAAACAGAGCTTGGGAAGTTCATTTTTAAAAGGAAGTGGTTTCAATTTCAACATGTCCCCCCAAAAAGGATCTAATTCCAGTTCATGTTTTGTCCCTTTACAAAATGAGCTAGTTTGGTTCACCTTCCATTCCCAGTTCAAGTTAATCTAAATGAGCCTCAGCAGAAAACAAAAAAACCTGTCAGCATTCAGAATGTTACAATCTTCAGTGTTAAAGTATAAAACACACTGAAGAAAACATAAAAATCCACACAGCTGAATGTGAGGTGTTTGATTCATTTACTCAAACAATTATGATCTTTAAGCTTAAAGGCCCAAGGGTCTAAAGGGAAAAAAAAATGGGGGGAAATGAACTAGAAATCATTAAAAGTTCTACCCAAAATCAAACTTGATTCATCTTCAAGGCACCTGGCAATTATAGGAAGCATACCTCAGATATTTCTGAACTACTTCAGTGAATTTAGTTAAACCAAACAAGTTCACTCCAAGCACTGAGCAGAAGTGACCAGAAGAATCGCTGTTTAAGTGAAGAGTTGTAATGCAATATGATACCCTTTGGGCTTTTTAACACTCCAGAATTAATACGGAACTACTGTTGACGGGCTGCTCAACAGTGAATGAACTATCTCAGAAGGTGGTGGACTCTCCTTCAATGGAGGTTTTTAAACAGAGTTGGGGTGGCCATCTTTAGCTGTAATTCCTGCATTGCAGGGAGTAGGACTGGATAACCCTCAGGATCACTTCCAGCTCCACAATTCTTTGATTCTATGGGATGAAATGCCAAAGCTGGAAGGCAAAAGCAGTGATCAACTCCGCACTCTTTCCAGCAGAGCTTCCAAACTGAAGCAACTGAGTCTTCATTTTTAGAATGATACACCGTTTCATGACCTCTTTTAAATAGTTGTAGCACAACAAATATATATATATGGGAGGAGCAGAGATGGAGCAAATAATTTTCCACATGGTTAAGTTGTGCCCCTCATGTTAAGATCGGGGGGGGGGGCGGATAACAGCATATGTCAGGCATGTCCAAAGTCCAGTATATGTATATGAACATGCCCAGAAGATAAGCATAAAATCTGTATTGAATGAGTTCCATCTTCAGCATTTATTAACAAAATTAGAACAGATATCATTTAATCTATGTAGGATAAGATGCCACTGATTCTCAGGGGGGTTGAATTCTATTCTAAAGTGGTACCAATCAGTCTTATTGGCACTTTATTAATCACACATGACCGTGCCTTCTTTGAAATATGTTGGCTAAGATCTATGCCCCATTTCTTTTTAAAAGCAAAGGGTGGATTATTTTGCTTATTTAGTCAGGCAGTTTCATATTGCCCAATCAACCATGCCCTCTGCGTGGTTTACAATAAAAATCAAGAAAATACAAATACGATCAACAGTACTAAAAACAATTGATGTATAAGAACAATGCCAGCATAAAATTCTCCAATAAAACAGTTTAAAACCATTAAGCAGGATTTTCAAAGCAAGACAAAATCATTCTGAGAACTAAATGCAGGAGAAGCCAACATGATGCCCTCCAGATGTTGAACTACAACTGCCATCATCTCTGACCACCCATATTGGCTGGGGCTGATGGGATTTGGAGTCCAATAACATCTGGAGGGCATCAACGTGTTAGCTATCCCTAACTTAAAACCATGGAATTTAAGAAGCCCAGAAGAGGAGAAAAAAATCTTCACCTGGGCTGTTTTGCATTGGTGCCAGGGAGAACGTTCCATAACTGGTGGTGTGTGACCATAAAAAAGGCTCTCTTCTAAGTAACCAACCATCTCACCTCCTTACATGGGGGAACCTGGAGAATTGCCTCTGGTGGAGATCTCAAAATCCAGGAACGATTCAACAGGAGGATGTACACTTTACTAACACATACGGTAGTTTGTATTTTGATAATTATTGTGTATGTACTGCCTTTATTTTAGTCTGTAAACTGCAGGACGGCTACCTTCACGTGCCACTTGGCCACAAAGCTCACTGGATCACTTTGTGCCAGTCACTGTCTCTCAGGATTGTCGACCTCACCAGGCTGTTGTGAGGAAAGAGTATGAGGGGTTCACGTGCACTGTCTGAACCACTCTGAGGAAGATCAGGATTAAAATGGAGTAAATAAAGTAAAATATTTAACCCCTAACTAAAGAAGGCTGGGGACACTTTGTCCATTGTGTTCTCCACACTATCTCTGCATAGGACACTTTATATATATTGTAATGTAAAAAGAGATGGTGTAACCAATGGTATCAAATAGTATGGGAAACAGTCTTATTAGAAAAACTAACCAAGAAACTGAAACTGACACAGGGACAGAAGAAGAAGACACAGGGAATAGAAGAAGACGCCTTCACCCTGGTATATTTACCCTTTATCACATACACAACCCAACAAGACAACAACAAGAACCCTTCAACAGCATACGAATCAATCTGGCTACCCTGATCCAAAAACACATACCCACACCCCCCACTCACACATAAAAACAAATTTCACTACAATCAAAGATAACCAGCCACACCCTAGGCCACCCCAACCTCTCTCACCACCAAAGAAATACAACAAGCAAATAGTAAAGAGAACCCACACAAGTGATGCTGACACAAAACCCCACACATACACTAAGGAGAAGAATAGAAGCATTGCCACCCAACCCCACTCACCATTCCCCCCTCCACCTCGTTCCCCTGTTTCTTCCTAAACTAGCATTGTGTGTAACACTAACATCTCACAACAAATGACATTGATCTGTAGAAAACGCAACTTGAAAAAAGAGACAATGCACGTATTTTTGTAAACTAAGAAATATTTAATAAAAAATATACACTGGAAAAAATAAAAAAGAGATGATGTACGTGCTTTTTAAAAGAAGATATGGTGGTGGTGATGATGATGTGAGGTAGTGGGCAGAGAGAAAGTTGTTATTGTTGTTGTTACTCCCATCAACTTATATACAGTGGTACGTCGGGTTACATACACTTCAGGTTACAGACTCCGTTAACCCAGAAATAGTACCTCAGGTTAAGAACTTTGCTTCAGGATGAGAACAGAAAACATGCTCCAGTGGTGCGACGTCAGCAGTAGGCCCCATTAGCTAAAGTGGTGCTTCGGGTTAAGAACAGTTTCAGGTTAAGAACAGACCTCCGGAACAAATTAAGTACTTAACCCGAGGTACCACTGTACCACTTAACTTCATGGTCTCTAAGTTGGACTTGGACCAGTGAGTTCTGGGTTCAGATTCCTGCTCACCTCTGGAGTTCATAGTTTTTTCCTGGGCAAAGCACCATCTCTTAGCCTGCAGCTCTCTTCTAACACCGCAGTCCTTACACCAGCCCATTTATTGCCAAGTGTTCAAGGGAGCCTGTTGACCTTGCATCACAGCCAGGTATTATTTAAGCTCTTCTGAAGGAGGAGAGCTCTATAAAGCTAGAAGGAGATTATAATATTCCAGAGGGAGCTTCTGTGCATAAAATGAAAATAAACCTAACGGAAGGATTACAAAACCAAACATGGAACATTACATGAAGCAATAATTACCTCCTATTATTTCTCCGCACTCACCAAAACAGCTATTTAGACAAACAAAGGAGCAAAGAAAGGAAGAAACCAGCATTGAAAGTTGTTTTATCTCAATTAATCCAGGCTTCTTTGATAAGTCTGTAATAGGATCAAAAATTTGGCATCAAAAAAGGGCAGAATGTCTGTGGAAGAACCTTTTTGCATAAAGGGTTTGGGTGTTTTGCTTTTTTGCATAGGTCTCCAAGATGATGGCTTGGCTACCTATCAAGTGATATCCTACCTTGGTTACAAATATGGGGGGGGGGGAGGTGAAGAAGAAGAAGAAGAAGAAGAAGAAGAAGAAGAAGAAGAAGAAGAAGAAGAAGAAGAAGAAGATGATGATGACATTTGGACACACAAGCCTTTTTGCAGGTCTGAGGGCACAGACTGACTGCTTACTGCCATTTAAGCCATTCCAGGAGCCATTTTTGGCTAAAAAGCAGAGTGCAAATACTAAAGAAATAAATAAACATTATCAAAAGAAAGAAATATTAGTGGGAGTATCTTTCAAATGAACCTTTCTGAGCATTGGGGTCTGCAGCCATTGGTGTGGCTTGCTCACAATTTTTTCTTTTTTACAATGGAGTGGCGGTACTCATTACGGGACCCTCTCAGTGGTGGCACCAGGAGTTATTAAATACCCTCCCCAGAGAATCATGCTTTGCCACCGCTCTGCAGCTTTATTTTACTATCCCCATAGCTTAGTTATTTGCTGCTTCATATTCGTGGAAACATTATTTGGCATGAATGACACTTTTGATATATTTTTTCTGATAACTAAAACTTCCTAGCTATGGAAAGGTGTATCATTGTAGTGATATACACATACAGCCAGCAATTTATGGCTGTGCAGAAGGGACTCCTAAGGCCACAATTAACTGAAGCATCACAATGCTCTCTGTATAGGATTCTCGTTAAAACAATTTGAAAACTACAGTTGATACAAAATGCAGTGGCCAGGTTGCTAATTAGAGGCAAAGTGATCAGCTCATATGACAACTCCCTTACACCGATTGAACTGATTACCATTTAATTCTGAGCTCAATTTAGAGTTTTGGTAATAATTAGGGGTAGTTCAAGACATTTTTCTGCCTGAGGCAAAGGACAAAATGGTGCCCTCCCACAAGGGCCAATTGAACTAGTAGTTGAATCTTACTACAAATGTAGTGAAAGGACAGGGTCTTCCACTGCACTTGAAGGCAGCAGACTAGGGTACGAGGTACAGAGCAGACTACATGGCATTCACAGCTCTGGCCACTTCCCCCACCTCAGCATCTGCTGCCTGAGGCAGCTGCCTCACTCTGCCTCATCTTAGGGCCAGCCCAGGTAATAACCCTTAAAGGCCATGGGACTGCCATTTGTTAAGTGTGCTGAGACTTGTTAGGAGACCCATATTCTCCTCACAGAGTTACAAACTGCAGAGATCACTGAGAAAAGGGGTAGATTGTTAAACTGAGCATTAGGGGTATAGGGGTCTTTGGGTCTTCTAACAACTCCCAGCTCCTAACAACTCAAGCACTGTGAACCTGGCTGTTAGAAAATTGGCAACCTGTGCATCTCGCTCAGCAATGGAGTAACATGCTGCCAATAATCTGCACCTGTGAGCTGAGCTGTCTGGCTGCTGTGTGTTGCAATAGTTGAAGCTTCCACACCAGACACAAGGGCAGCCCCATATAAAGCACATTACAGTACTAAAGGTTATGGGCCACAGTGGTCTGTCCAGTAACAGTCACAGCTTGCATACCAGCCAGAGCTGGTAAAAAGATTCTCCTGGCCACAGTGGTCACTTGGGCCTCTAGTGACATAGATGGAGCTAGGAGCACCCCTAAATTGCTTGCATGCTCCTTCATTCCGGGATCGAATCAGGAGTTGGGATGGCTTTCGTAATTCTGGGACTGTCTCTAGAAAACTGGGACACTTGGAGGGTATGAGGCCTGTATAGAGGAGGGGGTGGCAGGCAGGCACACTTGCCCTGGGCCTCAGAGAGCTAAGCCAGCCAGGGACCTTGCCAGGAACTGGCTGCTTTTTTGTTTGAGTTTATAACTTGATTGGATGCCAAATGCAGAGGCAGGAAGGGTCATGACCAGCCCATGTGACCCTGCAGACTCCCTCACATGTATGGGGAGGGTCATCTGAATCCTCTGTTGTACTGCAGAGTGTTTTCTGCAGTATTTGCTTCTATACAGTGTACACTAATCAAGTGTCCCTGTTGCTCTCAATATAGCACAGTAACCGTAGTGCAGTAGTGTTATTCTATGTTTATAGCTGGCGGGTGGTGGTGTGGAGTCGAACCTCTCTTTCTTTTTCCAGTAGCTGGCTGAGTTGTTCCCAAGAATGTATTCCCTGTGGAGATCTCACAGTTATATGCCAGTGACTCTTCCTATTCTTAGCAATAATATGAACTGAAATGAAATATCGGCAGCCCATCTTATCCGGCATATCTGTATTTCAGATCTGTATTTTTGAAAAGAATATTGAAAAACATAATACCAAGCCTTCGGTAACCTGCTCCACTTTATTATACAGACCGCACGAGTTTTCCATTTTTTATTGAATTGGCCACTCAGTCATACTAAACATGGCAGGAAAATAAAGAAAATAAAATGAACCAATAAATAAAGTCAGAGTGCCCAGGGCTTTCGTACACTGAAGCTCAGTGGAGTGATCTTCAAAGTTTATCAGAGAGCAGATTAAAATAACACTGTGCAATGAGACAGAAAATAAGATGTTAAAGCAAGCACACTATGGACATTCAGAGCAAAGCCCAGCCTGTCCTCGTGCGAGGAGACTAGGGTCCACCCAACAGCACACCTTTTCCCTAAGAGAGCAATAGCCTATCTACAAGTGACTTGTTATGTTCCCCTAAATGGTCAGCTGGGTCCTGTGGCCAGGTATAAAAACAAACTAAATAATGAAATCACCTCAGAGAGGTAGATGAGTCTGTTGCCTTCAGCTCTCACCAGAAGGCTGTTTAGTATGTTGCAAAAGTGGAAGAGTTTAGCTTGCCGTGACATCTTATTTTCTGTTCTACTGCACAGTGTTATTTTAACAAGGACACTGTGCTCTCTGATAAACCTAAAGGGACCTAATACTTACTAATATCTTGCATTTAAATGTGTGTGTGGATTGAAGAGAAGCAGAGAGGGGAAGGTTAGCTTATTACTAAACTAACTTTGACTCCTAAGGACTTCGATTTGCAGTTTGTGCTGTTCTTGATTTGCAGTTTGTGCTGTTCTTTGACGTTTAAGAACCAGGGACAGCTCCAGGATTAGGTAATGGAGAGGGAGAAAGAGAAAGCCTTGGCAAAGGGCCATTCTGTGTGTCCCTCCTGTACCGTTGGTTCATGGGGTTTCGACCAGGAGGGACTTACTTTGTCAAGACTATTGAGCATGCCACCTGACACCAAGTGACTTCTGCTGCCATCTTTGTTTCCCCCATAAATCAATTCCAATTCCAATTAAACTGTTTATTGCACTAGCCATAGGCCATGGCATCATTCAGAAGGAGAACAAAAAGAGAGAAAAGAAACCAACAATAACCATAAAAATCATTGGGCACAGACATACAATAAAACCACGGTCATGGCTACTAAAATTATTTGTTGCATTAAATAAAATAGAATGGCAGATTCTCACGTAAGATGTGCCAAATTAAATATCCGAATCCCCTTTGCAATTGACCACTATTTTGTCTAGTTCCTTCCTCCTGATCTTCTTAGCCGCCAACGCATAGAGTGCTACTTCATAAGTAACAAAGTCGTCAGTGTCACTAGCAGCCATTTCACCCTTTCCACCCTATTCTAATGTGTTCCATTCGTAAACAGGGGTTTTATAAATTGGTCTCTTGGGTCTATATATAATGGGCACTGCAATAAATAATGGCACAGGTCCTTCACACAGGGTTGTCCACACAGACAGAGTCTCACATTGTAATGTACTTTGCTGTACCGTCCATCCAACACCACTGAGGGCATCAATTGGAATCATAGTTCTGTAAAAGCGATTCTTAGTACGGCAAGTGGAAACTTTGTCAGGTATCTAGCTCAGCCATGCTCCATTTTGATAAGTGGGAACCATGGTGAGCTCTTAGTAGAAGCAATCATGGTTAGATCCCTTTCTGCATTGCACCTAAAGACACAGTCTCTTAAGTGCCTCTTATCCATCTTCATGGTCACCTGAAGATCTTGTAATTGCCATGAATCAATGAGTTATTCCGGAACACTGACTAAAAAATGGCTACCATCACAAAAACATAGTGGACCTCATTGGTGACCACTATGTTTTTTCGTGGCAGCAGTCATTTTACTTACCTATTGATTGATTTAGCCACAATGTCTACAGAACGACTTGACTTGCAGTGCATTGGGGAGCAATGAAGGTTTTTGTTAGAAGCTGCTTGATGCCAGAGTACTGGAAAAAAAATGTGTTTTTGTTTTGTTTTTTAAGATCCCAGTCCAAAAGATTGTATGTAGCTTATAGGCGAGACAGGGCCAGTGGAAGAGTGGGCAAGCATAGGGTTGCTCTTAAAAGTGATGGCTGGCATATGTGGCCAAGGGCCAGTCAGGGATCAGATTCCACATTGCATTCATTTTGGCCTTTAGATCAGGCATATCCAACGTGGTGCCCTCTATATGCTGTTGGGCTACATCTCCCATCAACCCTGACCATTGGCCATGCTGGCAGGGGCTGGTGGGAATTGAAGTACAACAGCATCTGAAGGGCACCAGATTGGCTACCTATGTCTTAAGCAATAACTGTGGTAAGTTCTAATGTACAGCCTGAGTGCAAAAAAAAAAAAAAAGCACTCAACTTCTTTCTTAATGTTTTTATTTAATTTCATGGTACAGGAGATAAATTTGAGAAAACAATTATTACAACAGTAAACAACAAATAACTTGTCCTGATAAAATTGCAGACTATTATCATGCCATGGACCTCTTTTATGATGCTTGGGTTTCTGTCATGTGAAGCAAAGGTGTGTCGTTCACTGGGTCATACAGAGATGTGACAAGAAGATTTCGCACCAGTCTACAGTCATCTCATCCTGCAGTTCTGTCTGACCACACATTCTGCCAAGAATGTTTGCTTCCCATTTTCCAGCTCATTCTGGAATAACTTCCATTTTCCACTTTGAAATGCTTATGCAAAGGAGTATGTTGAAATGTTGGTGGTAATTTGGAAGCCGAATGCAACAGTTTGGCATGTCAAAATGCAAGAGGGTTTGTCTGTCAGTAAAAACACCTTCAACCCTGTGTTGTGGATGGTTTCCAAAGGACAGGTAGATTATCAGAAGCATCCCTGAGGGGGTCTATGCTGTGTCACATGGTTTCACTCTGTGCCTCTGTAAGATGAATCTATCTGTAGGAGAAAGGAAGGAGTAGGTCTCCCCAGGTTCACTCCAATACAGCATGCCTGTGGAACTTCTTCACCCATCACTTTAGTGGGGAATATGGGATGCTATTGCATTTATTATAATGACCCTACAGGAAACATGTTTGTGTGTTTTTTCCTCAAAAGCTAAATGCTAGCCAGTCACAGACTGATAGTATATGGCAATCTCTTTAAGTGTCCATCAAAGAAAAAAAATTAATATTAATGACAAATCAAATACCATCAGTGAGAATCACTCTGGTGTGACAAGCTCAATTTCTAGCCTATGGTGTCTTCCAGTTCAACATATTAAAATTGGGCTGACCTTCCTAACCCTATCTGTGAGATCTGCCTGGTGGGATGAATAATAGAAAAGCATTAGGGTCACCCAGATTTTAGGGGTCACCAATCCAGTGTGACTAGCAGCTTTTAAGAGGGGCATTGGTTCCTGTATGCACTGTGCTGACTCACTGGATCCCATCACAAATCTTGAGCTATTTCTAAACCTCAATTTCCCTGAAGGATAGCCAAGGTGCAGGCCTTCTTTGGCTTGTCCAAGGAGAACTGCCCTATTTCCCTCTCCCATGAACAGTCCTTCACATGATCAAAAATCCTATGGTGATTCTATGGTATTGTGATACACACACCAAGTTACACAACACCTTTGAGAAAGACAAAATGTTGGCTTTCCCTATCACAAATTCCTAGGTGATAAGATGATTCTGTGTGACACTTTTCTCACTCATTCCTAATTCCCTAATCATATGATTCTTAATGGCACCCAGTCCATAATAATAATAATAATAATAATAATAATAATAATAATAATATAATTTACTTTGGAGAAGTCACATAGAGCATCTCTGTAACAGCTTCAGGGTAGCTAATTTATGGATGACAGCCATGATTTTGCATTAACATCACAACCCTGTTCACTTGTATTCAGGAGCAGAGCCATCTTTCCCATTGGGTTTACTGGCACATTGTGCCAGGGCACCGGCCTCTCAGGGGCACCCCAGTGAGTGGGGGAGCTGCACGGCTTTGCCGGCCACCTCCCCTTTCCCTCCTGCATGCCTGCCAGCTGCACCAACCATATGGCTGGCAGGTGTGCAGCTTGCCTCCCAAGCCTCTGCGGGAGGAGAGCAATCTCCGCAGAGGCTTAGGAAAAGGTTGACAACTCTGGGAAATGGGGGTGGAGCGCCGTAGGGATCTTTGCACCACGGCACCGGATATGCTTAAGACGGCCCTGTTTGGGAAGAAAACCCTTTTTATATAGTGGAGTTTACTCCATATTATCTGTGCATAGGATTGCAGACTTAGAGGAGTCACCAATGCTTACCAATTCTCTAATGACTAGTGAACCAGTTTGCAAACACTGGTTTGCTAAAGGTTATAGTCCCTTGCTGCTTTGGGTATAAAAATTATTGAACATAATTTTTCAGTGGCTTTTCTACGTGATTCACATCTGAAGTCTATTCCTTTGAATAAAATCTTCTCAGGGTTCCCTTATCCCTTATTTGAAGCTCCATTTCAAAGCAACAAGAGTTTTGCTGGCGTCCATATCTAGTGGGATGAAAAGCAGTTCAAAGTCATTTCCCCGTCTTTCCTCCGCCACCCCCCTTACACAACTGGCAGAATCATGTATCATAATAGCACAGCACTAGATTTAAACTGGCCTCTGAGCTGTAGCAAAGTCAGGGCACAATCCACCCAACGTTAAGCACTTTTCAGTTTCATGGGTTTCTGTAGGACTTAAAAGCTCTTCAACTTTGGCTCTGTATTTCTTGTTGTAGGCAAAGCCCTAGGCTGTGGCACTTATTTTATTGAGAGCATGTACTGCTAGTGAAAGGCAGCAGCATCTTCATTATGGTAACTGCTGAGGGACCTTACAGAGCAGGTTAGGCAAGGAATCCAAATAATAATAGTCATTATTGCTATAGTGTATTAAACAGGTAGTGTATGTTCCCCTTGTTGAAAATAACGATCTAAAATGTGGTTATAGTCATGTTTTGAGCAGCTGAAAGGCCTAGATACCCATGTTTCAATGCTTTAGTAAATTTTATGTTCTGTTTTTAAATATAGTTATCAGGAGGCATTGTTTGTTCCTATAACTAATGCATTCTTTGTTTCATTAGGTGGAGCAACACTTTGTTACTCCATCCTACATTGTATCTCAAACATATGTACATACCCACTGAGTTCAGACCCTCCAAGTGCCCCTATTTTCCAGGGACAGTCCCAGATTTACAGAAGCAGTTTCAGTTTCTGATTTGATCTCAGAATAATAATAATAATAATAATAATAATAATAATAATAATAATAATTTATTATTTATACCCCGCCCATCTGGCTGGGCCTCCCCAGCCACTCTGGGCGGCTTCCATAGAAACAAAAAATACACTAAAATATCACACGTTAAAAACTTCCCTGGACAGGGCTGCCTTAAGATGTCTTCTGAATGTCAGGTAGTTGTTTATCACTTTGACATCTGCTGGAAGGGCGTTCCACAGGGCGGGCGCCACTACCGAGAAGGCCCTCTGCCTGGTTCCCTGTAGCTTTGCTTCTCGCAATGAGGGAACCGCCAGAAGGTCCTCGGCGCTGGACCTCAGCGTCCAGGCAAAACGATGGGGGTGGAGACGCTCCTTCAGGTATACTGGACCGAGGCCATTTAGGGCTTTAAAGGTCAGCACCAACACTTTGAATTGTGCTCGGAAACGTACTGGGAGCCAATGTAGGTCTTTCAAGACCGGTGTTATATGGTCTCGGCGGCCGCCCCCAGTCACCAGTCTAGCTGCCGCATTCTGGATTAGTTGTAGTTTCCGAGTCACCTTCAAAAGTAGCCCCACATAGAGCGCATTGCAGTAGTCCAAGCGGGAGATAACTAGAGCATGCACCACTCTGGCGAGACAGTCCGCAGGCAGATAGGGTCTCAGCCTACGTACCA
Source organism: Podarcis pityusensis (assembly GCF_964106645.2). Lineage (NCBI taxonomy): Eukaryota > Metazoa > Chordata > Lepidosauria > Squamata > Lacertidae > Podarcis > Podarcis pityusensis. The sequence goes on from NC_138032.1 coordinate 37,745,403, forward strand.
GATGGAGCTGGTAAACAGCTGCCCTGGACACAGATTTGACCTGTGCCTCCATGGACAGCTATGAGTCCAAAATGACTCCCAGGCTGCCCACCTGGTCCTTCAGGGGCACAGTTACCCCATTCAGGACCAGGAAATCCTCCACACCTGCCCGCCTCCTGTCCCCCAAAAACAGTACTTCTGTCTTGTCAGGATTCAACCTCAATCTGTTAGCCACCATCCATCCTCCAACCACCTCCAGACACTCACACAGGACCTTCACCGCCTTCACTGGTTCTGATTTAAAAGAGAGGTAGAGCTGGGTATCATCTGCATACTGATGAACACCCAGCCCAAACCTCCTGATGATCTCTCCCAACGGCTGCATGTAAATGTTGAAAAGCATGGGGGAGAGGACAGAACCCTGAGGCACCCCACAAGTGAGAGCCCAGGGGTCTGAACACTCATCCCCCACCACCACTTTCTGAACACGGCCCAGGAGGAAGGAGCGGAACCACTGTATGACAGTGCCCCCAGCTCCCAGCCCCTCAAGACGGTCCAGAAGGATGTTATGGTCGATGGTATCAAACACCGCTGAGAGATCCAGCAGAACTAGGAAACAGCTCTCACCTTTGTCCCTAGCCCGCCGGAGATCATCAACCAGTGCAACCAAGGCAGTTTCAGTCCCATGATGAGGCCTGAATCCCGACTGGAAAGGATCCAAATGGTCCGCTTCTTCCAGGCGTGCCTGGAGTTGTTCAGCAACCACTCGCTCAATCACCTTGCCCAAGAATGGAAGATTTGCGACTGGGCGATAGTTGGCCATCGTGGCAGCATCTGAAGATGGTTTTTTAAGAAGCGGTTTAATAACCGCCTCTTTCAGCGGGTCTGGGAAGGCTCCCTCATGGAGGGAAGCATTCACCACCCCATGAAGCCCATCGCTCAGTCCTTCCCGGCTAGCTTTTATAAGCCAGGAAGGGCAAGGATCCAGGAGACAGGTGGTTGGCTTCACTCGTCCAAGCAGCCTGTCCACATCCTCGGAGAATGGCCCACTTTTCCTTAGGACATCCTTATTTTCATTAGAGAACTACTGAAGGGTAGGCAGTTATGTGACCCCTAAGCCAAGGAGATAAGTAACTATACAACCTTTAGAAGACATCTGGAGGCAGCCCTGTATAGGGAAGTTTTTTAATGTTTAATGTTTTATTATGTTTTTTTATATGTTGGAAGCCACCCAGAGTGGCTGGGGAAACCCAGTCATATGGGCTGAATAATAATAATAATAATAATAATAATAATAATAATAATAATGGAACAGGACTCCTGGTTTTCATTGGAGAAATGTTGGAGGATATGTGAGTCTGTTGCATGTATTTGATGAAGCAGCGTATTGCCGAAGAAAGCTCAACCCACAGTAATATTTATTTGTTTATTTATTTCAGGGCATGTTTTCTCCAAACCTGGCATTAGCTCCCAACATACTGGGGTGTTTGATACTGGCCCACATACCCTGGTAAGGCCCTACAAGATTCAGGCTATGACTGGCCAACCAGTCTCTGTTACGACATATGCCCCCTGGCTTCTGCCACCACTCTAGCCACCAGCTCCCCCTCAGTCTCATGAGCAAGCCAGCTTTCCTAGCAGTGGGACTCTGATGGACCAGGAGCTGCTCAGTGCCTCAGTTCCCCAGGTGACACTCTAGTCCCTGTCAAGGGGCAGGGAAGGGCTGATCGTCACCCCACTCCTTCACACTCACCAGTGACAGGGCTCCTCAGCCCATTGTAGCCCTAGCACCACCACACCAGGGTAAGTCTGTTTGTACATGTGGGGACAGGGAGGCTGGTGGTTGTAGTAGTGTCATCACCAATGGGAGGCCTAAATGGTTGGTGGGGGGGCTATAAGGTCAGCCTGCTTAGGAGCCTTTTCTCACCCTCTCCTCCTCACCCCATCCACTGACTGAAGATAGCAAGACTCAGTCAGACCAAAATCTGACTATCTAGACTAGTATCCCCAAGCAGATGACTCCAGGCACCCCACAAACACCAACATCATCAAGCCACAATGGGAAACCTTACAGATCAGGGCCAATTCAGTGAGTCCGGTGCCCTCATTGTGGAATTCCCTCCCAAAAACGGTTTGTAAGGCCCATTCTGTCTTGAGTGTCAGAAAAAAATGGTGAAACATAGCATCATGGTTGTTGTTGCTTATTGGCAATAACCGAGCCCTTCAGCTGTAATTTTGACCTCAATTGTAACTTTGTTTTTTTAAGCTATTCATCTCTGTTGATCAATGTCACTCTGTGTTCCCTTTTTAGTGTTTGTGTTGTTTAATAATAATCGAAGGAAATAATGACAACAGTTTTTAATGACTTCAGGCTCTCCAGAGAAGGGTTTTGTTCAGCCATGTAACAGGGTTAAAGTTTCAAAATTAAACAAATAAATACAGCTTTTCAAGTCTGAAGATTTGCTCTTATTGCAGGACTTCTGGGGCTCGCAATGAACAACAGTGCTCAAAGAAGATGTGTTTGAGAGTTAAGGTCAGCGCAGTACTCAGCTCAGTGATGGATGTGGCAGGGTTTTGTTTTGGTTTTTCCCTTCTGGACTTCCATAATTCCTTATCAACACTGGTATGTTCCTTCCAGATTTCACCACCAGCTCCCATGTTTACAAGGAGGACACAAGTAAAATACGTACAGTTCTATACATCTCTTTGTGTGGGGAACAGGGAATCATTTAAAAATTACGATTTCACTATATGATTGGGATCTGCAAGAAAATGTTGTAGCATGGAATGATGGTGTTCTGTGTTCCTGCCAGCTAGACAACCATGCCCTTTTCCAGGATACACCATTTCATTCTCCCCAACTCATCCCAACCCATTCCGGGAGTCATTCGGTATTCTATTATCATGGAGCAGAGGGACCATCAGAAATAGAGGGAATGTTTGTGTTGCCTGGATTTTAGCAACGTTACAGAGCTGTGATTGAGCTAATCTTCTCCCTGTATACCCTGTGAATGAGCTAATCTTCTATTCTGTTTCTGCACACCTTGCACTGGAGGTAAACTGAAACCTGTAAAGCAAGAGCCAGGATGCAGCATGTCATCCATTTTAGCACAATCTGGGTTGGGCTGAAAGTGAAAAAGCTCTTGTGATGTCATGATTACATTTGCCAGCCTTTCATGCCCCTCAGGAAGAAGGAAAAAGCATTGAGGCTGGAACCAGCCCAAATTAACATGGGTATCTTGAGATGAACTAAAAGCCCCTCGTCTTTCAATTACAAGGGGATGTTTATTCTCACTGAATGAAGCAAATAGGATGCAGCTACACTTAGGGCAAAGGGTAGTGCAAGCACATACGTCCTTAGGACAATGGACCTCCTTGGCAACAAAGGGGAAGCAGTTGCTAGGGGCACTAAAACCTTACAAGTTGATCTCCACTTTCTCTCTTCTCTGTAGTGGGTCTCCTCCCAGAGAGTGCCCCTCCTGAGCAACAGTGCATGAGCCACAACTTCCCCCCCCCCAACCCACTGCAAACAGAAGAAACAGAAGACAGATAATGCTCGATAAACCACTAGGAGGGAGTGAGGAGGGAACTTAATGTGAAACGGCCTCCCAAGAGCTGCTTTCCCTGCGTAGGGAAGCACCGGGTGGATTAACCTTTCATATATGCAGAAATAAGGGATGAATAATTGAGCAGCTCTTCAGAAGCATCAAGTCCCCCATGCCACCATCCTGTATCAACCCAGTGCATGCACCTCAGTTTATGAAACCCCTTCAGTGACACCTTTTCATTGGAGCGCATGCAGGGTGGCGAAGGAGTAGGGCAAGCACTGCTCCCTTGACCTGTCGTACCTATCAATGTGCACGACCCGATACTTTGGTTTCACATTGCCATTTTTTAAAAACAGACCAGCGCTCTGGGTTAGACGTGCCACAGCTCATTTCACTGCAGCCAGCTATAGAACTGTGGGATTTTTGATCACTCAGCTTTCCTGTAGCTAAGCGATCACATCAAAACTGAGGTAGGGAACCTTTTTTATCCCAACCCAAGGGCCACTTTCTCTCATAGGGAACATCCCAGGGGCCACAGGTCTGTGCTAAAAAAAAAGGTGGCAAAACTGAATGGAGTAACAGATGCGACTCTTACAGTATAATCTTAACATGTTTGTGCACGGCCCTCTCTCCATCTAGGAGTGCAAGAGGCATCATCACAGTTCAAGAACACATCTGAGAGGCCAGGCAAAAGCACTCAATAATGGTGTGTAGCAGAGTTGTCCTGGAAAGGGGCATTGCCTAGCAAGAGTTCTGGGGCCACAGAGAGACTTGGAGGGCCACATTTAACCACTAGACCTGAGGTTCCCCACCCCTGCATTATGTCATGTGAGGTCTGTATTTGGTATCTTAGAGATCTGCTGGTTTAATCACCACATGATCTTTCATAGGTAACAGGCTCCTTCATCAAGCCACATTGGAGTGACATAAATACACATGCATGGATGTTTATGGAAGTATATCTTTATTTATCAAGGTGAAATAAAGAAGATACAGTGGTACCTCGGGTTAAGTACTTAATTCGTTCTGGAGGTCCGTACTTAACCTGAAACTGTTCTTAACCTGAAGCACCACTTTAGCTAATGGGGCCTCCTGCTGCCACTGCACCACCGGAGCAAGATTTCTGTTCTCATCCTGAAGCAAAGTTCTTAACTTGAAGCACTATTTCTGGGTTAGCGGAGTCTGTAACCTGAAGCGTATGTAACCTGAAGCGTATGTAACCCAAGGTACCACTGTATATGAAAAGAGTACACATCTAAATGGGAGACAACTGGCTTTTGCTGGTGACCATGACCAGTAGTCCTCATTTGAGTGAGCATATTTGTTAAATAATTTCAGAGTTGAAGCCTCTTGCAGCAATTTATTTATTTATTTATATTAAATTCCTATACCTCTTTAAGATAAAGTTTGCCATCTGCCGTTTCTAAAACTTTGATGATGATTATTATTAAAAAAGACCTGCTAGCCAATTAACTGGGTGCCCCCTTTTAGTTGATCAAAAGTTTAAGATTTAACCAATTAAACATTGCAGCTGCTATTGTCCAACTAGACTATTTGGCAGTGGTGGAATTGGGAGAAAGAGTTTTGCTATGCTTCTGGTCCTTCCTTGAAGATTAGTTCCACAAGGTTGTGTTGGGGAACTTGTGCTCCAGCACTTTGGCCGTTAGCTTTCTGCTGGTCTGCAGCAATAACTTGTCCCCCATATTATTAAATATCTACATGGAACCACTGAAATTGATCCTCCAAGGATTTAAAGTGCATTTTCACCAACATGCAAATGGCACACAACTCTCTCTCTTGGTTTTTCTAATACCAAGGAAGGTGCTGGTGTTCTGGATCAATGCTTGGAGGTAGTAGTGGGCTAACAAATGAAGGCTTCATCCAGATAAGAAAGAGATGCTCCTGATAAGGGGGGGGGGGGACTGTAGAATGACATTATTTTAGAAGGGATATTACTCCCCTTACAGAAAGAGGTTCACACTGTGGGATCACTTCTGGACTTGGCTTGTCATGTCTGCAGTGGCCACTGTGTCCAGGAATTCCTTTGTCAACTGTGCCTATTCTGGAGGAGGTTAGATATGGCCATTGTAACACATACCTTCATTACATCCATGTTGGATTATTGCAGCACACACACTTTTGAAAACTCTCCAGATGTTCCAGCCAGTCCAGAACAGATGTTGGTGCATTGGGCCATGTTACACTACTCCTGCAATAGCCACACAATTCAGAGCATTAAAGCCTTACATGACTTAGATCCAGAATATTGCCTCCTTTCATATAATTTGTCCACTCCCTGAGATAAGAAGAAGTCCCACTTAGAGCAGAAGCACATTTAGAATGGGTTGAGGGCAGGGGTGCTAACTTGTATAAAAAAATTGGGGGGCCCAGCTAAGCCACACCCCGCATAATTGAATAGCAATGACCTTCAACTTTGCGGATCCTTGGCTCCCTGAAATATCTTATTGGGGGGCAAAGGAACCTTGGCCCCTAGGAGTTGGCTCCTATGGTTGAGGGGGGGGGCCTTCTTAGTGGCTGCCCCCAGATTATGGAACTCTATAAAGTATAGAACTTTATAGAGTTCTATACTTGGAACTCTATAAAGTATATTATGGAACCATATAAAGTATGGTTGACTCCCTTCCTCATTGTTTTTCATTGGTTGTCCACTTTATTCTATTAGGCCTTTATGGTAATGGGAGGTATTCAACTAGTTTTATTTAGAACAGACCAACTGAAACTAATGAACATGTTTAAGACTATATATTTCTGTGGGTTTGAGTAAAACCTACCGTAATTGAAATCCAATTTTATGCTTGCTTTTAACCACTGATCCTGTCTCCTTGGTTGACTGTTAAGTAATGCTTTAATTCAATTGTATTTGTAAAATTAAATTTTGAAAGGTGCCTTGAGTGGTACTTTTGAACCATAAGTGGGGTGGGGAATCAAATAAATGTGTGTTTTTTTAAAAAAAACACCATTGTATTCTTGTTGTAGTGGTGGTGATGTCTATTGGTATAATAATGGGAAGTCATAAAACATCCGAGGCCATTTCCCATCAGCCACAGCACGTTCCATTATGACTCTCACTGCAGACACAGATATGCAAACATGGGCAGCTCCTGTCTGGAAGGCAGGATGGCCTGTTTATAAGGAGTGGGTACATAATGTGATATTTGCTGCTTGACTGAACTCTGCATAACCACATGCCTTTTCATTGAGATTTGATTAAAGCTGCAGCCATTTTTTCAATCCTAAACTTTAAAAAAAAATCTCAAAGCTAAAATTTGCCTTGCCTCTATAATCCCAAATCCGCACGAGACTGACTAGCCCCACAATAGTAGGAATTCTCAGAGATAAGAGCAGAGAAAAGCTGTCCCGAGCATGGTGTGGCGCTGGAGAGCTATATTTCATGAACCAGCCCAGAGTTCTGAAACTGGTGTCCTGCACTATACTGTATTTGTTTTATTTGCTTCTGGGCAAATAGATGATTGAAAATGTAAAGCGCCATGTGATTTAATGTAGTGTAATCCCCCTTCAGCAACCCCATGGCATGAAAAAAAACAACAACAGAAGGCAGTAATGAGGTAGAGGCTTCTAAAATGCAAACATCCCACCTCTCTATTGGAATATGCATCCATCTTTTCATTTCAAAATCTGTGCATACAAATATTAAAGCAACAGGACATCAATTAATCAGGCAGATGACAAGGTCGCCAGGCTATTGACATCACCTTTGCAAAAACATTAAACTTGTTTCATTGTCATGAACATTTCACCAATTGTTCCCCAGCAGATCTTGTTGCTCTTTTGTCAGATTTGGTTTCTCTTCATCAGTCAGAAATGTGTCCTTTGTGATGCAGCTGCCGCATGTTTCAGGTGGACACGTCCAATGTTATGGAAGACAGTTTTAATGTGACTCTCTCAAGCGGCATTGCTGTTAAATGCCCCTACTTGCTATGGCCACGAGATGGCACCATAATACTGTTGTGTCTCCTCCAGCGAAGTAGGGGTTAGGAGCAATAGAGCATCCCACACACCCCAAGTCAAGCAGAGAGGGAGGGTGTTCCTGTAACAAGAAACATGGTGTTACTGAGGCATAATGGGCAAAGGAACTAGCCGGTTGTCCTGGTGCAGTACACACTGGTGCAGCCGCACATTTCACATGAGCACCTTGCCATGCGGAGCAATCCCCAGTTGGTAGCATGCAATCCTGTCCACCATTCATTCATCCACATCAGGGAAAGTGCCTCCAATTAGGATAGCCAGATGCAGAAGTCCATACATTTTCAATAATTGTGTAGAAGAGAGAATTGCAGCAAGCGCAGCCTGCAAGTGATACCTACTGCAGTAGCTCAAATTTCAGTGGCGTCCCTGTAGTGTGCCAGAATCTGATGCCCACCCCACCTCTTGCCTTCCATTCTATATCATAGTTGTGGCATCCCCAAAGCTCCACGCCCAGTACAACCAAACTGGTTGTATTACCCCTAAATCCACCTCTGGCTACTGCAAGGAGCTGAGTATGTTTAGCCTGGAAAAGAGGAGACTATGAGGAGATGTGATAGCCATCTTTAAATATCTAAGGGGCTGTCACATGGAAGAGGGAACAAGCTTGTTTTCTTCTGCTCTGGAGGGTAGGACTCGAACCAATGGCTTCAAGTTACAAGAAAGGAGATTCTGACTGAACATCAGGAAAATCTTTCGAAGAGCTGTTCAACAGTTGAACAGACTCCCACAATGGGTGGTCGTCTTCTTCCTTTGAGGTTTTTAAGCAGAGGTTGGATGGCCACCTGTCATTGATGCTTTAGCTGAGATTCCTGCATTGCAGGGGGTTGGACTAGATGGCCCTTGGAGCCCCTTCTATGGTTCTATGACTCCCATCCTCCCTGACCATTGGGCTGTACTGGCTGGGACTGATGGGAACTGGATCAGCAACAACAGGAGGGCAGCACATTGGGTGCCCTGCCCCTTCATCTGGAGGGCGCCATGTTGGTGAAAGCTGCATCAGGACCTAAGGTTTTGCTGGGTCAAACCATGACCAGGCTTGCCTTTGCAACAGCAACCAGACATTGCCCACTGGTAAGAATGGCCTTCCATTCTAGTTTGTCCTCACAATCAAGGCTTATTCATAGGTAGCCCACCTCTGAATTTCCATTTAGCTACCATGGCTAATAAGAGGGCCTTCCATGGAAGCGGCTGAGATGCGGCAGATAGGAGGAGCTCAGGATGGGTGGAAGCAAGGGAAGATGTGGGAGAAGCAGCTTGACAGGGTGGGTGGGACTTGCAGCATCTACACCTTTTGGAACAGCAGTTGGACAAGGGTTAGAAACACCTGGCAGTTTTGGTTCTCTCAGTTTCTCATTTCTTCCAGCCTTAAATTCAGTTCTCCACATTTCTGCAGCAATTTATGGATTATTATTTTTATTGTCATGAAAATTATTCAGCATTCTAATGTGAATTTCTCCTAATAAACACAGTTTATTACTGTGTTTTGACTGGTGTGAACGTTTTTACAAGCAATTTCTCCCAATGCTATGCATACTTCTATGTTAATTTCATACAACCATATCATACATCAATAATACATCGATTTCTATGCTTGCTTTCCCAAAATATATGCAACTTTGTACATGTTGTTTGCATGGAGAACATTGCACTGCACAATTCGGATATACGTACAAATTTGGAAGGATGCCTGAAATAGGTTTTTCAGAAGGCAATGTGATCTTAGGGGTTGAAACAGTATTAAAGTAAATAAAGAAAGAAAAGTATTAGCCCATATCGTGCATACATCCAACCTGAAGAGGATGGATCTGCTCCTTGCACTCACACACGTGCCAGTTGCCAAATTAAAGCTTGATAGTGGCTCTCTCCATGCTTGGTGTGGTCATGTTCCTGTGCCTTGTAAATAATGATGTGCAGAAGCAAGAGACTGGAATTACATTCCTCCAGACACCCATTCAACAAGGGAAAGAATAAGGCACACTCGCTGTAATGCTATGCATTAAAAAGCACTTAGGCTGCTCAAACCAGCATTAGAATAGCACATAAACACTGTTGCCAGAGTCTCAATGGGACTCTGCAGTTCAAATGGGAGCTCTAGCATATCCACAGGGACCACATCAGGTGACAACCGGGGTGGGGAATAGAGACCTTAGTGTATAATGATGTATTTGATACATGCAGAATCACCCTTCTGCTGTCATAATGGTTACAGGGAGTCGTGCTCAACTGTCATGGACTGGCCGGATGCCAAGGAGCAGTGGGAGGTGCCAGCTGGGGAATCCCCCCCCCAAGGGAATCCCCAGGGGAAAAGGCTCCAAGCTAGGGGATTGGTGGTGGGATGACGATGACTGGTCGGGGGGAGAAGAGGGGGCAGACTGGAAGGAGGAGGTGTCAGAAGCTGAAGATGCAACAGGGTATAGTGAGCAGGAAGAGTATGTGCTAGACAGCAGTCCAGAATCAGAGGCAGAAGCGGAGGTTACAAAGGGGGACCAAGAGGCAGAGATGAGTCAGGCTGATGAAGAAGCCAGAGGGTTCTCCCCCTCCTGCTGTGACCAGCTCCCCTCTCCCCTGGTCTCCCAGAACCAGAAGAGGTATGAAGAGATAGGAGCAGGGACAGGCACAGCGGTGGAGTCTCTGATTGCTTGGGAGAAGAGGAGACTTAGGCAACTGTTGGGAAGGCAGGGATCTTCAGTCTCCACAACTTCCTCATTGGGGCAAGATCTACCAGGACAAGTTGCTGTGCTCACTAGGCTTGGCCTCCTGAGCTGACCATGTTTCCTTGAATAAAGAGGTTAACTTCACTGACTCTGTGTGATTTATTGCCAGCCAGCTCCTGACTCCCACTCCTGACATCAACTGCATATGTTCTCCATAAACCACACTCTTTCCCACTGGCCCTGCTCACCCAGGTAGATAGAAGCAGTCATGCAGACACCCAGAGAGATGGGAAAGGGCTATAGCTCAGCAGCAGAGCATTTCCCTCTCTCCCATTTCACTCCCCAGCCATTGCAGGTAGTACTGGGAATGAAGCTTCTGTCTGAAACTCTCCAGAGAGCCACTGCTAACTGGGGTTGCTAACCTCTGACCCTCCACATGTTGCTGACCATTGGTCATACTACCTGGGGCTAGTGGGAGTTGTATTCCAACAATGCCTGGAGGGCCACAGGCTGGCAACCTCCGGTATTGATGGTATTGAACTGGATGAACAAGGGGACTGATTCCGCTCACCTTTCCTTTCATCCAATAATCCCACACCGAGAGTCAACTACAGCATAGGCAGACTGCTAACAAAGCTGCTTGAGTTGAGCAGGTTACTGAGTAGAGCTGCTCCACCTCTCTTGGAGAGCAGCCAGTTTTCCTGCAGAATGAACTCTTTCTAGGTACATTTATTCTTAGCTGAAGACAAAAGCGGGGGCGGGGGACAAAAGCAGAAAAAGCAAAAGCAGAAAATACTGGAAAATGTACAGGAAAAAAGGAATATGCATTTCTAAACTTGAAGAATCATAGAATTGCAGAGTTGGAAGGGATCCTGAGGGTCATCTTGTCCAACCCCCTGCAATGCAGGAATATCAGCTAAAGCATGCATGACAGATGGCCATCCAACCTCTGCTTAGAAACCTCCAAGGAAGGAGGGTCCACAACCTCCCAAGGGAGACGGTTCCACTGTCAAACAGCTCTTACTTAGAAGAAACTGGAAAGCTGTTGAAAATCCTCCATCACCCTGTTCATTCCTCAGCACCTGTATTTTCTTAGATGGTTAGGCATTTGTCAGTAAATTTGAAGAATATCGCTTTCAAAAATAGAGACTTCTATACTTGGTCCCTACTTTTCCAAGCCCACTCACCTGGAGATTCATTTAAAGAAACTGGAGACAAGACTCCATGCAGATGAACAAGGCAATGATGGGCATTGATTTGTTTGTCCATGATGACACTGGGACCTGGCGGTATGGTCAACAAGGTGAAATGTTGCAGAAGTTCAAATTTAGGGGAGAGAATCAGGATTCAACTTTGAAATTTTAGAATGTTCCAGTTTTGTTTTTGAAATACAGATCTTAAGGAAAACCTGAAGGCTTTGTTGATAAGTTTTAAGAACGCAACATTAAATGTCAGCTTCCCAAATTCAGGGCTTGTACTCCAGCCGTCAACTATGATTTCAGAGAATATCAGACATTCATTGCTGGATGACATGCACAGTGTGTGGTGGGCTATGAACATGCTGCTTGTATCGCTAATGAAGTAAGAATCCAGCATGCTAATGCAAAAAAAAACAACAGAGGGCCATCAAAATGTCTCCATCACACACAGGCCTGTAAGAGAGGTGATGAAAAAGCAGGACATGCAGAGTTCTTGAACAAATGCAGCTGGCTGGATGAACACTGCTTTAAACTGGCTGCTGCAAAGCCAAATCCTAAGGATTTGCATACAGAAAATGGATCTAAATAAAGCCATTAAATGAGAGCATTACCCAACAACTAAGGCAGTCATAGCTAGATTCAGCACACTTGGTTTTATTTTTAGAGGAAAAGGAAAAGCTGTGGGGGTCCACCTTGCCACAGAAAGTTAAACTGCAGAAACCATCAATATTAATAAGGCATCTGTTAATGAGATGTTACTACAGGATGTCTTTAGCTCATGAGGTGTATGGAAGCAAAAAGGCAAATAATATTACTGATTGCATGTGTACGGTTGAAGTATCCTACAAACTGGGGTGCATAAAACTGTTTCCCCCAAAAGTACAAGACAAAAGGGGACTAAATCATGGGCTGATTTTCAAGATCCCCTATTTGATTGATATTACTGCTTTGTTGTCATTGTATTACACCACATCCCTCACAAAAAAAGTTTAACCCTGCTGCACTTTTATATATATCTTGTTTGAAGGCTGCTTACACATATAATTTGGTCCATTGGGAATACATAGCGGGTGTAACAACATATACTCAATGAACAGCTCTTAGCAAGGGGCTTCGTAAGACTCAATGATTAGTGGTTTGTATGCTCAAGTGGTCTGGACTTCCATTAAAAATAAACTCAGTGACTGCACTGATCTCTGGTGCTTGGGGAAGGCCTCCCAGGCTTCAAAGAAAGCTCGGGGGAAGGCATCATTAAGTAACTTCTCCCATGGGGCTTATTCAGATTAGTAAGCCCTGGCACCCAGGGAGGCTGCAGAGGGCTCGGAAAAATGTTCCATGAATAGAAAAACTCCCATGTGAGCCTGCCCTGTGAACATAACTCTGGCCAACAAGATGGTGCCAACACCTTAAGAGAGGGAGGAATCCTACTGAATTAAGTCTCCATTCAGCCCTACCTGCCAATCAACCGATCTTTTCAACTGAACTGTATAGATGCCATGAAATGTTGTATGTCTCAGTAAAGCCCAAATATGATCAATCCATGGGGTGTGGGTGTGGGGAGAAAAACAGACACACACCCCACAGCCACTTCACAAGAATAAAATAGGCCCAACCCAACACTCACCAAAATCCTAAAGGAATTCTAAAGTGCCCTGTGAAAGAGGCAGGGAAATGGAAGTTGGCTTTTTGCAGTGGAATTTTAAAAACTGAGAAAACAGAGGACAGATTTCAGCACAGCGCTGCTAGTATTCTTGTCTATGAACATCTCTTTAACTTCCCTCCATTTAAGACTGAAAACGTTTTCTAGCAGTTTCCACAGAAAGTTCCAGCTTCCTGAGGATTTGCATTTGATTCCTGCTTTGTATAAATTTTGATGACACAGAGATGAAAAGACTGCTTAAGCTCTGGGGTTAAGAGAGTAGATGAAGCAGGGTTATGTTATCTGGGGTCAATTTATTAATCTACAGTTAACATGCTCTGATGTCCCAATGCTAAGCGAAGTTAGTTTGAAAGCCTTCCTCATTTTAATTAAACACACTTGAAAAATAAGCATTGGATGAAGTATTATAAACAGTACCATTTTTCTAGAAAAAGAGGTCTGGAAATCACCATGAACGTCTCCCTTGTTCTCTTATAATGGCAATGGAGCCCACCTGAGAGGGGTCAGAACTGAATTCCAGTCAGTTCTGGCTGTGGGGGGGGGGGGAGCCCTGATTATAAATGATCCACAAAGCAATCAGGTGGCCTTCAGCAGTATTGGAATCAGAAGACATTGTAGCTCTTCAGAAGTTGTTAGATTCCAATTCCCATCATCTCTGACCATTGGCCCTGCTGTCTGAGGCTCATGTGAGCCCCTGCCTCCTTTCTCTCTCTCTCTCTCTCACACACACACACACATACACACACTTTTCCCAAACTGCATCCTACCAAGTTCTTATTCTGGAAAGGGAGATGATTCCTTCTATCATCAAGTTAGCACTTGCATCTTTCAGGTACGTAATGGAATGATGTGGAAAGAAGAAATGTGAGGCTGAGACAGCTGCCAGTAACATGAAGCAACTGAAGAAAAGGAGATAAAATTATAGAACCATCGCCTAGCTATGCCAATCATTTGCCACCAGGCATTTGGAGTATGGACCAAAAATTGTGCCCACAATGATCTACAGCTGTGAAGCCTATTGGCAACAGTGTTGTGTGGTGGTCAGAGTGTCAGAATAGGACCTGGGAGACCAGGGTTCAAATTCCCACTTGGCCATGAAGATCACTGGGTGACCTCGGGCCAGTCGCTGCCTCTCAGCCTAATCCACCTCACAGCCAGATGCACTGACCACTTAGACCTTCTCATGAGCATGGGCTGCCCCAGTCTTTTCTGTGCTGCAGCGTGCTCCACTTGTGCACTGAGGGTGTGTGACTGGTGCGTTCCCCAACAGTGAAGGGAGCGAGGCAGCCTGTGCAATTCTTTGTTTGCCCTGAAATAAAATGACTGGAGGAGAATATCTGCTACAACCAATTCAATGAAAGAATATGCTTGCAATTGTTTCCAAAATGTGGAAGAGGGAGAGAGAATATATTCCACCCGCTTTGCAAGAAAAAGAGCATTATTACCATCTCCCACCCTGATCCTTTATAACAGAAGAAACAGGCTGAATTGTTATCACTGAAGAAGTCCACATATGTTCACACAAGGGACAAAAAGCCATCCTGAAGATAGATCATGTAGCAAAAAATGAAGGTCAGCAAAATTAGAAATGTCCTCAGCTTGAGGCCACAGTTGTCCTCACTGCTCTCTCAGAAACTGCATCTGATCACTGAGGAAGTTAAAAAGAGAGAGAAATGGGACTCAGTTGTCACAGCCATTTGTCTAGGTTAGGGTCTCTCAGACTGATGAGCCTGCTTTTCAAACTTCCCCAAGGTCTTGTCGTATTCCATTTTACATTCATGCAGTTTTGACTCCCAAAGTTTGTTTGTTTGTTTGTTTGTTTTTGAATTTATATACCGCCCTAAACCCAGAGGTCTCAGGGCAGTTCACAGAATAAAATCAATAAATAAAACCACAAAATACATAATCAAAATAAAAACAACAACCCAATAACCACCCCTCTCAGGCAGTTGTCTTTCCATCTCTGTGAAATACCACATCTAGGGGGCAGCACACTCCAGTCTACTCCTCCTGCTTTAAGAAGAGCACTTCTGCATCAGACCAAAGGCCTATCTAGCTCAGCATGTGGTCCAAAGTGGACCAACCAGATGCCTATGAGAAGCCAGCAGGCAGGATATGAGCTCTCAACTCCCATAACATGGCCAATGGTCAGGCATGCTGGGAGACATAGTCCACCCACATCTGGAGAGCCAAAGGTTCCCCATCTCTGAGATAGAGCTGTGACCAACATTGGGTGAAATCCCATTTAGGCATTCTATTTATTTGGTGGGCTTTGACTTTAATTCATCCACATTCGTAGTTCTGTAAGGGGAGAACATCCAGGCCCTGCAGTGATATTATCTTGAGAGGTTCCCAAAGTGTCCCGGCTCCCAAACTCCCTGCAAAAGTATTTACAAACCAGGAAATTATCCCCAGCTCTGCAATTAAACTGTATCTCTCCTAATCTGTCCCACCCCAAGAAATCTCAGTTCCCATTTGGTATTCAGAGTGAGAAAAGGAGAGTAACCTTGCCTTTTGTTCCCCTCAGAAAAGGTAAATTGGACAAACTGAAGTGTGCTTCCTGACAACCTGTTTGTTGAGCGTTCATCCTGAAAGGACATTATTAGATGACATTGGCAGTTTAGTGAGTATTCCTCCTGATTAGATTGTGAGGAGGTTAGACAATGTTGTGTCGAGCCAGTCTCATCCCACTCTTCACAGCACCCATTTGCTCATCCCCTTTCCCTTTTGCAAAAAGTTTAATATGTGGGGGAAAGAAGGTTTCTTGGATAAGACCTCCAGATCAAGTCTAATTGTGTATCTTGAATTTGCCAGTATGTGACGGAATCCCACAGCAAAACTGCTTTTTTAAAGAGGATTATACAAATTTAATAAATAATAATAAAAGAGAAGTTTGTGGAGGAGAAAGCTGGTAGATGATTATAGACCATGACAGCTATGCTGTGCCTTCACAGCTGCAGGCAGCATTGTTTCTGAATACCAGTTGCCAGAAACCACAGGAGGAGAGTCCTCTTATGTTCAAATCCTGCTTGCAGGGTTTCCACAGGCATCTGGTGGGCCACTGTGAGAACAGGATGATGATGAGGAAGAAGAGTTTGGATTTGATATCCCGCTTTATCACTACCCGAAGGAGTCTCAAAGCGGCTAACATTCTCCTTTCCCTTCCTCCCCCACAACAAACACTCTGTGCGGTGAGTGGGGCTGAGAGACTTCAGAGAAGTGTGACTGGCCCAAGGTCACCCAGCAGCTGCATGTGGAGGAGCGGAGACGCAAACCCGGTTCACCAGATTACGAGTCTACTGCTCTTAACCACTACACCACAGTGGCTCTCAACCTGTTTGTTGAGATGCTGGACTAGATGGGCCATTGGCCTGATCCAGCAGGCTTTTCTGTTCTTGGCAGTGGAAATGTCCTAAATCAATGGTGAATTCCCAGATGGAATCAGTCCAAAGATTTGTAGGGAACAGATGACCATTTTGCCTGGAATGGAAGTACAGAGTAGGTGCTATAAACTGCTGAGGAGGCTGGCCAACTCAAGCCTTTCGCTTTCTTTTCCTCCTTCTTGTTCCTTGTAATTACTTTCCATAATAAAATCATCCTTTGATGTAATAAAATTGCCTTAAAGTGTTGCTAGTTAATGGAGTGAGGAATTGAGGGAGACCGGTCAACTTGCGGGGGGGGGATCCTCACTCTCTGTAAAGATGGCATTTGTTTGCATTCTGATTCTTCTTGTGCACCTCAGGTTGGGGGGCAGAACAGTTGTGGAAAGGCCAAGCCGGCAAAGGCTCCTGTGTGGGGAGCCACTGTGCCAATCTGGGAACAGTCAAGTTCAGGGATTGCTTCACAAAACTGCTGCAAGGAAATTGTATTATAAATGTGGGGACTTCTATGTATTAAGGCTGTTGTGTGGCTGTTGTTGTTTTTTTGTTTAGCTTTTTAAGAGAGGGGAAATCATGTGAAGGGGTGGTTAAGATGGTGATGATTTCTTCCTACGCTAGTATTGCTGCTGCTCATAGTGGGGGCGATGGGCTGGATCCAGAACTGTCCTTCTGCAAATGTCATATCTTTCATTCATGGAAGGGACTGGGATCTAGTGAGGGCTGCCACTGGTGGGAGGAGAAGATGGCCATTTTCACTTGATTTGCTTCCCTCCTGCGCAACCACCACCACAACTCCTCCCACACAGTTTTTGGAGAGTCCACCAGTTCTCCAGAGATTTTGAGGGAGGTCCAGGGGCTGCAGGAAGAAGGCAGAAGCAGCAAATATTGCTTCTCCCTCCCACAGCAGAGTTCCACACATGGGAAGTTTGGATCCGCCATCACAACAATAGCAGCAGCAGAGAGCCATTAACGGGTGCACACTTTACAGGTGTGTCTAACAAAAAGACACATCACTGCCCTGAGGAGTTTACACTCTTAAAAAAAAAATTGCCAGTTCATTTTTATTTACAATCTAAAATTCAGCACAAGTGAGGGAACAGAAGAAGAGGTTGAGGAAACAGGGGAAAGTGCACAAGCACTTCAGTTACATAAACTTGGGCTTAGCAAGGCATTTGCCCCACAGAGATGGTTCTGGGCATTGTGAAAGGGCAGAAATTTGTTAGCAATGTTAGTTATTATCTGTGTAGATTTATTCCCAAGGGGGCAATAAAACCATTAACATCTCAGTGATTTGGAATAATACAACAAATATCACTCCTTTTTTCTTCCTCTTTACTAGTGAACCTCAGAGCCAGACATCCCTGACATTGTATTGATTGCTATCAACAAACAAAGAGTCTCTCTAATACACATGAAGTCCAAGGTAATAGTCTTCTTTTGATACTTGACACCATACCTACTCACTGGAAAAGGCACACACACACTGAGCTATGCCATAAGTTTCATTCAAAATTCCCCTTGTGGGATTCTCTGCCTTAGTTGCCAGAATAATGTGGAGGACTGCTGCTCCAGTTTGGGCCAGTTTTGATAACCACCACGTCCAGGTGACAATTATAAAACTCATGGAACTTCAAGATGATTTGCTTACTTTTACCCTCCCTGGCCTTCTCCTTGCCCGTCTCTCTTTTACAATCTAATTTAAACATTGAGAGATGCATTAAATGAACAGAAACTACAGAAGAGAAAAGCAGAAAACATATTGTCCTAGTGTATGGTCTGAAGGTACATGAGGCTACCACAGAACTGCTCAGTGCCTGTATGTATGTATACTGTCTCAGGTCAGACAGGTCCCATGTTGAAAGAAAGGAGGGGTATAAATAAAATTAAGCTGCCTTAGACTGAGTCAAACCATTGGTTCATTGAGCGCAGTGCAATCTAATCTGAGTGCAGTAGCTGTCTGGGTCTCAGTAACTCGTAACTGGGTCTCAGTAACTCAGTCCTGCTACCTGAGATCCAATCTCAAAACACGGTACTAGGGATTGAACCTGGAGCTTCCTAATTGCAAGGCACATATTATACCACTAAGCTTTGGCTCCTTCCCTGCAAATGCATGCTTTGACATCTTCAAAGGAAGAATACACCAACTGCCTCTGCCAAAAAACACCACTCCATTGTTCTCTATCTCCATCAATCAATACAAGTAGAAGGGCAGACATCATCTCCAGTTATATTGATTGGGCTACAGGTAAGAAAAGTCCCTCTCTACTCCATGTTCTAGAGCAGGCGTCACCAACATGGTGCCCATGAGTACAGATGTTCCCCCAAGAGACCTTCCTTGGTGCTCACAGGGTCCCCTCCCCCTTCCTTCGCCTTGTAGCCAATCAAATAAGCTTGAGGAAATGATTGGTTGTTGAGGATGCCTGCCAAAAACAGTTTCTCTGGTTTGCAAATGGGTCCAAGAGCCCAAAAAGGTTGGTGATTCCAGTTCTGGAATAATCAAAGCCTTAGTTAAGAAGGAGATCATTATTATACCTCCTCTAGCAACTACTCATGGGTCTACAGGGAGAGCTGCCTTGCCATTTCAGCGCCCTGACAAAAAGAGGAAAAATATAGCCTACAATTCGTCATGTTTCCCTGTCTAGGCAACCCACAAAAATGAGATCAAGTATATGTTGGCTGTCGCTGAGCACATCTAGAGAACAAAAACTATCTGACATTCCACACAAAGGCCCCTACTGCTCACTTTGCCAATGTGACCATGCAAATTCAGCTGAGCAAATGGCCATTTATCAAACAAAGCAAAATCTATACCATTGGAAAGTGGTTTGTTCAAGAAGCCAGCCCAGAAAATGCACCACTAAAATGTTCCCATTCTACAGGATGTTTGCTCAAAAACATTTGCCTCCTCGCATGTGCCCAATTAATGCTTCCATTTCTCTCCCTGATTTTGAATCTTGTTTCTGTAATTATTTTTGGCTAATTTAGATGTTACTACTGACGATCAGATTAGCTTGGCCAGAGGCTGTTGGATTTAATTGTGGTGAGGTTATTACCAGTTTGGATTATTTTGGAAACCAAATCTGAATAAGAAAAACTTGAATAGCTTCGGGGATAGGCAGGTGCAAAGACAGACACAGTAACATAAATCATGTATTCTTCTGATGTTAGTCTTCTACGCTAACATTGCTTTCATTACAATACTTGAAATCTCATTTTTTAAAAAAAAAATAGTTAAAGCTGCAGAAAAAACCTGCCATCAAAACTTCAATAATATTTTAACAATTAATTCCATAATTTTGCTGTAACCCATATAAGTGTCTAAAAGAAATAAGTCTGACTGGATGCAAAGGGGTTTACTTCTGACTAGATACATATAATGATTTCACTGTTAATGAAGCTTTTGTCCAAATGATTGGTCACTCGGAAGAATAATCCAGTTCCCTCTCACATGCTCCCCTCCCTTGCCCATTTGTGGGTGCCCTTCATCACCAACGCATGTTCCCCATTAATGGCCATCCTACATGCAGAGAACTGCACTCAAGGGAAGATTACATGTACCCAATAGCACAAGTACACAGGGCTAGCCCTAACTATTAGGCAAAGTGAGGCAGCTGCAAATGCTGCAGGATGAGGGGAGTTGAAATCTGTAGAATGGGTCTCCCTGTTCGATAAAATGTTGACTTCGTGTTCCCACCACCACCACTCTCTGAGGATGCAAAAATGAGGAATGAGAAAACTTTGGCATGGTGAGGCTGTCTATTCATAGTAGACTCCCCTGATGAATAAAAGCAAGGAACAGATTGACCCCCACTGCCCCCACACACCTGTTGCTGTGGAACCAGGCTTGTACTCATGAGCTATCATTTCAAAATCCCTGTCAACAGAGAGCAGCAATCAGGCACCATCCTCAGTCACCAGAAGTCAAAGAAGATATGGCTGAAGGGAAGCAAGAGGCCTGTCAAGCACCATAGGATGGATTCTGAAAGCTCAAAAGCTCACCAACATTGTCGTGGAGAGGTGCCTTGGACTCAGGGGCTGAATGTTGTTTGCCCTCCGCTGTCCCAAGAAAAACCCCTGCAATGGCATTGGGACTGGAGAGAAGAGAGTAGAAGCTCACACCACACCCTCCAGTCCTGAACTTCTCGTGGAAGATGAGGGAACACTGAGGAGGCCTTGACACTATACTCCATGGATCAGGTAAAGGAACTGTATCCTGGCGCCAGATCCTGAGAGCTCTCAGAAGCAGGACCGGCCTCTGCAGGGTCCCCTCGCTCATTGGATGAGGAACTCAGAAGTCGGGAGCTCTGTCCTCTGTGTTCCTTCCTTTTCTCATCCACACACATGTACAAGTTTACTTCGTGGGCTAATAACAACTGCTACTGCTGCCATAACCAGGGTGCAAAAATCCAGGTTCTCCATTGCCACTAGTACCTCCTTTATTTAAAATATTTTTATGCAGGGTCCTTTCAACGTGGCTTACAGTCAAAACCCAACAAAATACAGCAAAACAGCATTATCAATGAAACCAGATTAAAAAGAAAAGAAACAAAACAAAACAAAAATCAACCTGGCAACTGACAACTGGGATGCTGTAGCGTTTAGGAAGCAAGTTACTCCCCCCCCCCCCCCCCGGCTCCATGACAAACAGTCACAAATTCATTCCTGATATTAAAAACAAACAAGCATCTTGACAGTAAAACCTTCTTATGATCACAAAGTACTGCCTTCCTTTGCCTCCTATGTATTTATTTGAAACCATTTCAACCTATTCTATCCCTTGTTTGTGAAATGCATACATCTAAGATTTCCCTTAAGAAGTACTTGAATCAATAAGGATGCCAATACTGTTTTGATTTTCTGGATGAAATCTCTACTGGTGGGGCAGCCTCAGACTTCATGCCTTTCCCAAATGTCCACCGTTCATGAGAATTTCAGAAGTGGTGGGAGTGATCACAGCAAAGGGTACAGTATAAATTCTGAACAAATACAAAGGGTTGTGATATGTCATTTGCTCTCCAAAGGTCAATCTTCCCTTGCTGGGTTGGCTCAGGAGAGAAAAGCGATTGTCATTGTCATTCATTTTTGTTCACTGACCATTTGATGGGCATGTTGCAGACAATCTCTGCCAGATTAGGAATAGTTCTTTGCTCTCTAATATCTTCTATGCCCCTGTGAACTAATTCCTCATTAATCATAGGAGGTATCGGGGTACCAGTCAGACTGCAGGGACACGTTTATTTGGGCATGCGTGATGCTATATTATACATTCCTGAATAAATAATGCTTTGGTTCAATAGTTTCATTGTTTGTCCTTGAACAGATCAAAATTCTGGCCAAGCCAAATGCCTTGCCAGGGTGTTCAGTATAACACTGAAGAGAAGAGGTAATGATGGACTGTCCTAAAGTGACCTTTAATAGCAAGAAGGGTGTGCACAGGTCCACATCATATATCCTTTTGGGAGGACCCCAAGAAACCCCAGTCACCAAATGATAAAGTTAGGCCCCAAAAGAGCAGCAGGTTGGCCTAGTTTTACTCATGAGTGCTAAAAGGGCAGGGCAGGATTATCTGGAGAGTGAAAAGTAACAGGAAGTCACCCAAAGCACTCTTTAATCTAAAGAGGATGGAAGAGTCAGGGGCGGGAGGGAGAAAGAGAGAGAGAGCATGAGGAGGGGAAGTTTTTCTCCATTCCACACAATTTCCCCCCTCCAGCTGTTCAGGAAACAGCTGAGCAGTGGTTTCAAATGAGAGTTAGTAGGAAATGCACCAGGGGCCAAATTTGGCCTGCAAACCATCACTTCTGCACCCCTGCTTAGGCAGTGATCTTCTACTGCACAATGTTTCCCCTCACAATAGTGAGAACGAAGGCATGAGACTTTAAGGTTTTCTTATCTTGCAAGTATCATTTTCTTGCTCTAAGCCAGCAAGGCATATCAAGACTTTTCAAGGAAGAAGACTAAAAATCAGGATCATTTTCAGATTCTGGAGTGATATACAAGACGAGACAAGGTGTCAAACTGGCCATAATGGGAACAGTCCATAACAACTTACTAAATTAATGATTTCTAGTGCTTACCTTTCCTGGTAAAATTCCAGAGTTCAAGATGGGTTCCCTGGGTTGAAGCTTTAGAGGCATCAGGACAAGACAAGGAGACGTAAGAAGGTTCTCCAGAAAGGAGGGTCCCAGAGGTTAGTTCCCACGCAGCTAAGACAAGCAGAAATTGACAAGGGATGAGATGCAGAGCTGAGACAGAAAGCAAGGGAACAACAACACAGGTTAATAAGAAAGCATGAACATATGTGTATAACCAGTGAGATGCATGATTCCTACATCCAGCAGACACTTATGACCCATAGCAGCTCACCAGAGAAGGCAACTTGAACTAGCCAGTAAGGAATGTGGTCAAACCCAACAAGAATCAATTGCTATAAACTAGGTCACTTGCATAAAGCAACTGTAAGGGACCAGTAACCTGACAAACAATATGTAGATGGCTTCAAGAACACCCAGTTTATACTGAATTGAAAGAACCCACAAACATTGTGACTGGGATCTTCAACCCACAGAGTCTGCATTTGTAATGTTGAATTTACTTGGATGTCTAAGGCTGCAACTTATGGGAAGAATCTCATGTGTGAAGCATGTGTGCATGTGTGATACAAACACTCTGATTTAAGTATTCATTTGTTTTGTGCTGCCCTCACTTGGATCCTTCAAGAATACAGTATCCATGTACGGGTCTCAATAAGCTGACAGGCCCCTTCTCACATTACCCAGTGGTTGCCACTGGATGTGCATAAAGCTTTGAGCTGTGGTCTCACTGGTGTGCCTACATACATATTTCTGCATGTTCCCATTTAACTTTCTCGGGAGGAAACAAACA
Organism: Podarcis pityusensis; assembly: GCF_964106645.2. NCBI lineage: Eukaryota > Metazoa > Chordata > Lepidosauria > Squamata > Lacertidae > Podarcis > Podarcis pityusensis. The sequence goes on from NC_138032.1 coordinate 37,768,713, forward strand.
TTTCACATGCACATCTGAAGTGTAGGGCTCAATCCAGCCAAATTTAGGTCCCTCTGATTTCAAGGAGAGAGATTTAAGCAGGTGCTTAACTCTCTCATCAAACACCATGTACACTCAATACATATAAAGCACATGGATTCCCCCAAAGAACCCTGGGAACTTTAGTTTGTTAAGAGTGCTGGGAATTGTAGCTCTGCAAGGGGGATGCGGGTGGCACCACAGAGCCTAGGACTTGCCGATCAGAAGGTCGGCGGTTCGAATCCCCACGACAGGGTGAGCTCCTGTTGCTTGGTCCCTGCTCCTGCCAACCTAGCAGTTCGAAAGCACATCAAAGTGCAAGTAGATAAATAGGTACCGCTCTGGTGGGAAGGTAAACAGCGTTTCCGTGTGCTGCTCTGGTTTGCCAGAAGTGGCTTAGTCATACTGGCCACATGACCTGGAAGCTGTATGCCGGCTCCCTCGGCCAATAAAGCGAAATGAGCGCCACAACCCCAGAGTCGGTCACGACTGGACCTAATGGTCAGGGCTCCCTTTACCTTTACCTTTAAGGGGTAAACTACAGTTTCTGGGATTCTTTGGGGGTGCTTTAAGTGTACAGTATGAACACGGTCTCAGTGTATTATAAAAGTGCTTAATTTGGGCAGGATTGTATCTGTGATGTGTTAAGCAGCTCTGTTACAATACCTTCAGGTGGATTCCCAAGCAAAATTCAGGACAGGCAATCCGATGAAGCTGGCTTTGCAGTGTTTTGTGTGGTTCTGCAAATGGAATAAGTGAAGTGATTACATGACCAGTCCAAAGCATTTTGCTGCCTGCACCAAGTCACCAAATGGCTGGCGCACACACGCACATACACCTCATGCTCGGACAAACACTTTGAAAAATCTTGCTGCCCTGTTCAGTCATCGATTCCTGCTTCAGCTGTGCCCCCTCAATTTCACCCCCAAAACAGCCTGCTTCACCCTGCCACACTGCAGGGCCACCCCTGTGTGATCATAACGAAAGGAAACACATCAAATAAAGAAGCATATACCCTGCACTGGAGCAACTTCTAGATATTCTGGGACAAATGCAGCAGAGAAACAGCCAGAGGGAAAGCATTTGAAAGATGCTAGAATGATTTACTCACCAGTCCTGGGAGCTGGCACAGTTCTGCGTGACCAAAGCTTCTTGTGGCAAGGCAGAGAATTCCAAAAGCGTCTCAGAGGGGGGGGAAAGAACTCAAGACAGAGAGAGGCCGGACTCAGTTTCAGCAAATTGAGCACTTCCACGCAACCCAAGATAATAATAATAATAAAAATTAAGAATCAACTCAAATGCGACTGAAACGTGTAATTATGCAAAACTGCTTTAAATGGGCATTTGTTCAAAAGCGGTGGGCTTTAAAAGATTAATAAAATTAAACACTCTGCAGCAGTGTTTCAGTTCCCAACCCAAATGGGTCTCTGGAGTGCCTCTGGGAGCTCATGGCAATGGATGGGCAAACTCTCACTGATTGAAATGAGGCTGGTTAGGAAGGGCAAGGCTTTTGTGTGGCTCATGTGCTTGCTTTAGAAACCCTCTGCCAAAGTCAAGCACAAAACCCACATTTTGATAATACCATTTAAGAAAAAGAACTATAGTTTGCTGGTGCCAATCTTTCTGATTTCTACTACTGCTTGCATTCCAAATGCATTAACTTCCAGCATTTTGGGGTTTTTTCTTTTGCTAACCTTACTATTGTATGAAATGATCGTGCACAGGGGAGGTGCATGGATGGGCTCAAACCACAACATGCAGCTCCCATTCAGACCCTGATCTCCTTCTGGATATAAATTTCAACAAGAACAATCTCTGTCACGTTGCTCATGTCATGGTTTTAAGAATATTTGGAACATTTTACAAGTATGTTATTTAGATGTATATTTCTGAAAGACTGAAAAGGAAACATAAGTTGTGAAATAGGCACTCTTGCTGGAAGTAAAAAAAAAATATGGAGACACAAGCTAGGCACAATCACTTAAAATTAATTAAACCTAAAGATTCAATCCTGGGCCTACTTACCTGGGAGTAAGTCACAGTGGATACAGTGGAACTTATTTCTGAGTGTACATCCAAACAGTGGGACTTATTTACAAGTAAAATGGAACTTTGTGTAAATGGGTTTTTTAAAAGTATTTTGTAAACCACCTAGAAGCCTATCCTGGCAGGAAGTCATATATGCATTAATAATGATGGGAGTATTTAGTTTTGTGCCACAATTCTATAAGTGCTTACCTGGGAGTAAGAGTCTCTGATTTTGATAGGGCTTACTTCTGACATATATAGGATTGCACTGTAAATTTCCTTAATTCCATTGAGACACAGAGCCCAAGTCTATACAGGTTGACTCGGAAGTAAATCCAACTGAGTTGAATGGGACTTAGTCATACTTAAGGGTACACAGGATTGTACGCTTAATTATCGCTAGCTTTTTTCTGGGTTTTACCCTGTTTGTTTTTGTCCAATTTAAAACATCTATCTTTCCTACTCCCCACTCCCCCCCCCCCAGCTTTTAAAGTATATTTATACACATACAAGAACAACCCATTAATTACAAGCAGCCTGAGTCTGTAACTCCCCCCATCCCCACCCCTGCTGGTGAATAATCCCACTTCCTTTCCTGAAACCTCTCACCTGAGTAAGCCTGCCAGAGTCAAACACTGGAGAAAAGCCCTTTAAAGCACTCCATATCTTGACCAAATGTGCAGACGCTAAAGATAAGAATGAGCTTTTCTATAATGGTCTTGCTTGACTTTAATGTTAGGATGTTCCGCTGATGGGAAGAAAGGGGTTGGCCTTGCATTCTTTAATACTGTTTACAAACAGCAAAGTGTCTCTCTCTTTCTCAATTCCTCCCACCCCAACCCAGCTAAAATCTCTTACCAATTTTAAAACCAGATGGGACTATTCTTATGAGACTCTAATCTGATCTTTTCTTTCTAAATAAAAAAATAATAATACTTTCGTTTCTTTCATTAACGATTAAATACACACATTTACATTGTGTTGACTGCAGTATAGATGTTGTGTTTAATGATGAAAATAAACACAATATAAATATACTGGGTGATTATTCATAGTTAGTCACACTCAGAGTTGACTCACTGGCATGAATGGACACTCAAGTTCACTGATTTTAAATAAGTCAGGATATGCATAACACTGGATATCACCCAATGTATATGCGTATAAAATGCTTGTGCAAATATAAAAACACAATCCCATTGTATGTGTATATAATACTGTACTGTACTATATATTTGAATACTAATCTTACATTTACAATATAAATGCACGATGCATATTAATCAAGTCTATTATCAACAAAATGAATGTTATGAAGAGGGGTGCTTATACCATACATATTTCTATATTGTGAATGAGTATTGGTAAAGGTGAATCAGTTTCATAAACAGTATATGAATGAATGCAACTGATTCAACTTCAGCAGTGCTCATTCTCTCTAGAGGGGGGAATGTGTGTTTGTGTGGGTTAGTTTCCCCTAGGGTGGAAATGGTCTCATCTTTACCTACTTCAGCCCATGATTTTTATTTTTTTTAAGTGGGAACTTCATTGTATATTCTGGAAAAGTATATTGGTTGGGAAGCTTTAACAGAGCTAAGGAGTATGTGCAAGGAGTGAGAAACTAAATTGATGGATGGATGGTTAAATGAATATAAATGAACTGATACCTTTACAGGAAAATAACATTTCTTTTCTTTTTTTATTCTATAGATCAGTGGGTTTTGTATCTGTAATTCTTTCATATCAGCAAAGAGGAAATAAACTCCCATGTAAATCATTTCCCCCCACCTGGAAGCATATTAAAACCGTGCCATTTTTTTTTTCTTTTAAGCAGTGGCCCCCTCCCCCACCATTTGCTTATCAGTTCATCCACCATTACATTTTAAATGAAATTGCAAGGAACCCCCCTCCCTTTCCCTCCCCTAAATTCTAGGCTGATGTAGGAAAGTCAGAAGCATACTTTTCTTGCTTTAGAATACTGACCTAGATTCAATTACAGATAGACCAGGAAGGGAGGGTGACACCTTACCGTTCCTCTTTTAAAAATTAAAGGGGGGGGGAGAAGGGAAATGCCTCTTCCGCCTATACCACATACGACAATTCCCCACCCTGCAAAACGCACCCCAAATGGAGAAGCAATCTGTTTATTTCGTGACAGGGGCTTGGTCCAAACCGGGGTGAAACACACCGCGGTGTTCCTATGCGGGAATCCTGGGGAAGGAGCGATTCTATCATCCTATCGTGCGCTTCGCTCTCCGACTCTCGCGGTGGGTCCTGCCGGAGCGTCGTGGGGAGGGAGAGGCAAGCGGTGCCTACAAGAAAAGAGCCACACTGGCTTGACAGCTACCGCCAAACAAATATCAGCCTCATTACACTAAAAAAAAACCCTCTTTTTTTGAGCAGCCAGAAGGACGCTTTGAAGCCCAGGATTTGGAAACTGCTTTTCCTCTCACTGTCTCCCCACCCGCGCTCCGCCCGAGCCTCGCTTCCTCTGAAATACTTACAAGGAGGGGACAACGCTGTGATCCTTGCTTATTGACTTTTATCACTAAATTAGGCATATAAATGACCTGAAAGCGGTGGCTGCCGTATTAAATTAAAAGGGGAGGGGGGAATAAAGAACAATTACCCCCCTCTCTCTTCTTTTTTTCTTTTTCACCCCCTCCCCTCCCCACCCCCTCCATCCTCCCTGCTCTGATCTCAGCCTGAAAGGAGGCCTGGGCGAGATAAGGAGAGATTGGATTCCTCTTCCAGAGCAGCTCTGCTGCTTAAATAAAATAGACCAGAGAGAGAGAGGGAGAGGTTTTGCATCTCCGGTCCATCCGGATGAGATACAGCGGCGCGGGGGGGGGCGGACCTGAATGAAATGTCTGGCGGTTTGTTAGAACGCTTTTTAAACTTCTTTTAAAAATTAATAAAAATAAAAGCAATGAAGTGGGGGGAAGCATTTTGGGCGGTGAAGCCAACGCTTCTCCCGTCGAAATATATCCGCCTTTTTGCACGTTTTTTAAAGAAGCGCATCTCCGTTTTAAGGCAAATGATCCAGAGCTTCTCAGCATCAGGAGCCGCTCCAGGCATCCGGGACTTCCTCTTCCACCTTCTCTGCATGGCCAAAGAGAGGTGATGGGAGTCTGTCTGCCATGGGGTACCCCCTGGCTGCTAAGCAAGGTAGGATTGCTGGAAGGGGAGAGAGAGAGAGAGAGAGAGAGAGAGAGAGAGAGAGAGAGAGAAAGAGAGAGAGAGAGGCAGGCTTGGTTATTTCAAAGAGCCAGAGATCTGGCCAGCTTTAGGAAGCGATGTTCAGGGGCGCGGGAATTGGGGGTGAGAGAGAATATAATCTTAATATTCAGCTCAATGGAGTATCCTTATAATTTATAGCCACCAAGATAAGGCTGGAGGATATAATAATAATAATAAATCGGAAGACGTCTCTTCTCTTTCTCCTCCGCTCTCCCCCTCCCCACCAGCCCCACAACCCCACTCCCAACCCTCGGTATTGAATTGCACCTTGGGCAACAGTGCAGAGTCCAGAATCTTAACTTCGCTCAACATATGTTTCCAGCAGATAAGTAAACAATCTGGACGTGAAATGAAAATTTTAATTAATGCAGTAATGCTATTACACCTCAAGTGTGCAAATCCCATTGCATTGCAGTGTGACAATGAGCTGGGCGGGGGGGAGGGGGCGACCACAAAGCCCAGACAAGGGAGCGCACGCGAGCCCCATCCGGAGATGAGCGCTCGACGCTTTTGCGCCGGAGTGCCAGTTGGGTGCAGACGACGACGCTGGAATCCGGCGTGCACGTTCGCTCCTCTTTCCCTCTCCTTGGCGCCGCCTGATCCCTTTCTTTCTCTCTCTCTCTCTCTCTCTCTCTCTCTCTCTCTCTCCTTCCACGCCCGTTGAGGAGCTTCTCATTCCGTGCGCGGGTTTAAAATTTGGCAACAGCAGCAGTCTTTCATTCCCGGCCCCTTTTAGTCCCTCAAACTTTTTGGAATGTGATCTTCCCCTCCTCGGAACTTGCACGTTATTTCTTGCTTAGCTGGTTCAAAGGAGGCGTGCTCGGCCCTAATGAAGTATATTGGGTGATTTGTCCTAATAAAAAAAAATTAAGAAAAATAAAAAGAAGAAAGCAGGATTGGCTCTTGCCTTTGATGTGCTTATAAAACAGACCGAACCGAAGCCGAGGCGTGTGAAAGAAGAAAGAGAGGAAGATGCTATTAAAACACAAACGTTTTAAAAGGCAGATGAAGACCTAGCAGGAGAAACCGTAAACTCCAGAGAGATCAAACGCCTCTGCAGCTTGCGTGGCGACCGCATCGCTCCCGAATTGAAAAGCAAACGACTGGCCGGCAAGGCTTAACCGATTCCCACGGGATCTGCGGAGAAAGGCCTCCACCCACCCACCCCAGGGCTCCAGTCTGAGAATCTCCTCCATCCCGGCTACGGGGTCGCCTCTGCGTCCCTTTTCCTCATTTTCGCCCCCAGCCCCTTCGAAGACTGGAAGCCGTGCCACTAAAACTTTGCTTCTCCATCCTCCACCCGCTTCTCAACCCATCTGTCTCCCTTGCTGTTATTTTTCTCCTCCTCAACCATCTCCTCCGTCCCGACAATCTCCCCTCTCGAGTGGTACGAAGGCCACGAGTCTGGCCTTCTTGAAACCGACGGCCAGGGACTTAAACCCATTTCAGTCTCTTGACCTTTGCGATTAACTAGCCCACTTCCGCTGGTCTAGTCAATTTCACAAACCCAGAATTTCACACACACCAACTTTTCCTGCATTTCTTTTTTAAGCAAATCCCAAAGGGAGCCTAACGAAGCCAGCTTGGCGCATCGCCTCGCCAAGGAAAGGCCTTGGAGGAGTTGTGGGCCAGAGGTCCTCCTTGGGCTGAAGGGCCCCTGGTGCGCCTGGGAGGTTGCGTTGCTTTGGCGCAGCTCGTCCACGTCGCCAGGCGTCGCTTTCCACCCCACACATCCTCCTCCACCCCAGCCCTCCCCACGAGACTCCTGCAGGCAGCATGCGAGCTCCCACCTAGCTCGGAGGCAGCAGCTGCCCGGGATCTGCGTCGATCGCGGTCTGCCGATGCGGCGGAGAACGTGTTCTTACCTGCGCAACTTTCCTCCGCCGCTTTGAAGCTGCTCCGCCAGATGTTCCGTACAAGATGCAGCTCGATAAGCGACGGCTCGCTGCGTCTGCCGAGCTGACAGCTCCAAATCGAGAACCCCTTTCGGCAAGGAGGGGCGGCGGCGCGGGTGCATTCGTTTTGGGGTTATTTCTCGGAGTCTCGTTTCCAGAAGAGTCTCCATCTTCTTCTTCCTCCTCCTCCCCCCACCTTTTTTTGTGTTCTAGACATTGACGTTGCTTAAAAAATACTTTCATGGGCTAGAGAATGAAGATGATGTTACTGATTTCCCGGTTCCCTTTTTTAAGAAAAACAACAACAAGCAAAAACCCAGTACAATGAAGGAAATTTAGCCAGAAGGAGACGGAGGGAGGGGGGCAGGGATTAAAAAATATATTTTAAAAACCGCACTGTCAAATCACAACCTGGGATCTGTTTGATCTCCCAGAGCGCCTTTGAATGGCTTTGATAGTCCTCGGCGGCGAATTTCCGCCCTTATTATCACCAATCAGCAGAAATCAGTAATAGCTCTCCGAGACTTCTTAATGTGTCCTTTCAAAGGAAAGTTTCCAGCACGTCCGTGGCCTCGCTCGTTTAATCCCCTCCGCAGCAAAGTTGGCCAAGAATCCAGCGTTTCCATCTGCAACTAAATGAGGGGGCGCTTCTTTTGCGCGCGCGCACCCCCCACTTTCCCCCTGGCTGGAGTTTGAGAGGGATGGCCTTTGGAGAGGATTAGGAAAAAGTATAAATAGTGGGAGTCAGTGAAGTTTACAGCTAGCTAGGAATAGCTTCTTTCCTTCCTGAAAGGAGGGAAATGGATTAAGAACTTCCAGCCCCGCCCGCCTTCAAAGAGGAGTTTATTTGAAATCAATGATTTGTGGACGAAGAAGACCAGATCCTCAGTCCACTTCATCAAGGTTGCTTGAATATATAGCGCGATCTTATAACACCGCAATCTATAATCGTTGAGACCTAGAGAGGATTTTGCTGCCGGTTAGAATGGGCTGCGCATTGGACCCTGGCGTGTTTACTAGGGAGTAAATCCCGCTGCGTTCAAGCAGATTTGCTCCCAGGTTCGCGTCCATTGGCAGCCTATTTCCGCTCAGCCAGATTGCTTTCAAGCAAACAGGTTTGAGGATCGGGTGCCACTCCCCCTGCTGTCAATAGGGCTGGCCTTTCACTCCTCAACTCTCTTACTGGGAAGGAAGGGCCCGTTGGTTTCAGCGGGACTGCCTTCCAAAGAATCACACTGAGATTTCTTTTGGAAGACAGGGGAGGGTGTACCAATCGTGTCCACTTGTTGAGCGACTGCATTGTTCCCAAACCCCAGAGTTGAGTAGCGGTTCAAAACTCCAGCACCAACGAGGTGTGCGCACGTTAGCCCAGCAGAATCCTAGGCCGATCATTAAAAATGAAATAAAATCTCTCCGCCTGATTCCCCAATCTCCCTCCTCTCCAGCTGTGTGGGTCCATATCCATCATCTCTCCAGCTGACCAGTAGGGGCTGGGCACGCTGAGCACCCCAGACAACCCAAACTCAGGGGGGGGGGGACTGAGGGCTAAATGGGATCCTCTTGCCTTCCCCTGCTCTTTGGGAAGCGCACGGAAGGCGTGGTGTCTCCTAACCCCCGCAGCCTTTTGTTTAATGATTTTATTGAAAGAAGGAGACAGTTGTGGCGAAACAGGTTTGACAAGGAGTTCGTTCTCTCCCTTTAGGGAATAGTTCTCGCGCGCTCTCTCGCCTTCTTTTGCAATTCTTTTGACATCAAAGTCGGTAATCGGTTCATTTCGGTGTCATGGCGATTATTTAATATTTTTATCTCTGCACGCATAAAAATAGCTACACGCACCTGCAAACGAAGGAGCCGGATAGAGGTGGTAATTTGGCGGAGGAATGAGGAAATGTTGCAAGGGGCGGGGCGAGGGGGACAAGCGATGAAGTTTCAAGACAGTCCTAAAGTTTTGCCCTGTTGGCATTCGTCTGGATTTCTGTTGAGAGGAAAGTCATCACACAAACTTCCGCGAGTCAATTTCTGTGGCGTCTAGAACACAAATAAGGATAACAATGCGCAAACTTTCGAATCACACAGGACTCTTCGTAGAGCAGAGTGGAAACTATCCAGCATCAACTCGGCAAAATCGTTAGATTGTAGTAAATATGGGCAGGAGCTGTATATTCCGTGGAGCTCCTGGTGCTGAGTTAACGTTAAAAATACATAATAAAATAGAAGAGGGGTGACCTGGGGTGCTGAAGTATTTAGAAGCTCTAGCTCCGTGTGGACATGACATCCTCACATCTATCGCTGAAATCAAAACAGAATTTCGCAAAATGAATATGTTTAAATGGCGAGTTTGAGCAGTGGAATATGTAACCTTGCTCAATCGGCACCCTTTTCCATTCCCCTTGACGAAGAGTCCTGTGTGACCCAAAAGTTCCAGGAGAAAGATCCTGCGAAAAGAAAAATCGGGCCCTCCCCTCTCCTGCTTTGCATTCCCTTGAGGCGACGCGGCAACAACTAGGTAAATCTCAGCTTCACATATCGACTACACGATGACCACAGTAACGACAGCATTTTACAAAGCTAACCAACCTATTTATTTGAGAGGCCGCGTTGGTGGTGATGGTGCAATATAACCTATTTATTTATTTTCTAGAGAAGCACAATTCCACACACACGCAACTCCGTTTTGCCAAACAGCCAAGTTGCCCCTGGGACCATCACCTCCTAATGTCCTCTCCATCTCTCACTTTCAAATCAACGCTGTAACCAAACGGAGGAGTCCAGCCAGCCCGTTGCGTTAGCGCCCAGGAAGGGAACCCAGGAGACCAAGTCTCCAGCGCACCCCCCCCCCCCGCGCGCCCAGGCCTTTCTCCGTGGGGCTTCTGGCGCTCCTGTCCCAGCCCTCCGGACTCTCTTCCCCAAATCTCCAGAGGAGGAGACAGCTGACGGCAGCCCTCCCGCCTGTACCTGTGAGGGCAGCGTTAAGACTAATCTAGCTAGATGTTAAAGGACGCTGAGCTATGAGCGTTATCACAGGGCCTGACAGCAACTGTCAACTGGGGTTAAATCAGCCCGGGCGCGCAGCTCCTCCGCCTCCGCTGTGGGGTCCATTCATTGCGGCTTGCCTCGGAGTGTCCCCTCGCAACTGTGCCTCTGATTGTCGCCTCCGAGTCAAGCCAGGTCTTAATTGTGCCCATTTGTAAGTGGGCTCTCTCTCTCTCTCTCTTTTTGTCATGCTAAACAAGCGTGGTTCAGCCATTCTAACCTCGCCTTTCAAAGCTTTTCTCCTCGGCTCTTTTGTTTACCTTCGCCTGATCTCTCATTTATTTATCTATCTATTCTTCCTCTGCTTACCCTGCCATTCAGGTCCCGTGTATGTTAATTGTGTTATGCCATTTAATTCTAACAGCGGTCTCCAAAGAGCACTTAATGAGAAAAACATCTACAACATGGATCACGTTGGCTATTCAGCTTAGCCAGATGGACAACTGCTACTTCTTCTCTCTCTCTCGCCCTCCCCACCTCAGCCCCCCCCCCCATCTTTTCTTTCTATCCTCCCCTCCTTCCCCCTTTAATGAAAAATCCTTTCCTGGACAAAGGGAGAGACCTGATGAATAGGGGCGCCAAACACTGTTAATTGTTTGGGACAAGATGCTAATCTGCCCTGCTCCAGCCTCCCTTCCGAGATGTTTCTTCCTCTTTCCAGGCCTGCGCCCTCTGATTTGGGATATTGGGGAGGGGGAGTGAAATGTGGAAACGTGGGCAAGGAAGGTGGTGGAAATTGGGAGTGGGGGCGCTTTTGAGGCACTCCTGGACCCCCACTCAGCAGAGGGACCAAGAGGGACCCGAGGGCAAGAGAGCTGTCTCGCCACATTTGGAAAGAAGTGAAGTCCTACATTTTGCCATCGAAAGAGCGGAGGTCATCAAATCATCAGGTCTGGAGTCTACATTAAATGATCCTGGGACCTGGGAAACGAGGGCGAAGTGGGCGGTGATTGCAATACGTGCAGAGGGACGAGGAAACGGAATTTCTAGAGGTCGAGAAGCCCCACAAACTGCCGTTAGTTCAGCCGGAAGGGATTCTGCACATTCTCAGAAGCGCTCTTCTCTTCCTACATTTTACTGGGCAGGGAGACCGGGCTAAGGTGAATTCCTTCGGGCTATCCCAGCCCTTCGGAGCTTTTTTTGTGCCGCCTCGCTTTTGGTAATCTAGAGCTCCGCCAAGACATAATCGCTTAGCTGCTTAAGTTTGGGGTCAATATTTGGGTACCTCCAACTGTACCGGAAACATTTCGAGAACTTGATCAGTTCTTTTCAGCCCTGAAGCAAAATATGGACCAGTCCGTCTAACTGAGTTTCACTGTTCCTTTTCCTTCCTGCACCTCCCTTTAAATCTCTTTCCTTCCTAATCCTAAACAAGGTAAGACTTATTCCTTTGCCACTCAACCAGACTGCAAATCCTATGCCTGGGAATGGTCCCCACCGAACACAACGGGACTTAACTGCTGAGTAAACGGTAAACCTGTAACCGATTACCCTGTTTTAAACCGGTTCAGTCTCTTAAAACACTGCTGCAAGGCAGGCTGTGGTTCGACGCGCACTTAATTAGGAGTAAGCCCACTGAATGCACGAGAGATCATTCGCAGTAAATATGCAAACAGAGTGTTATTAAAGACTCCCCTTAGCACAAGCATTTACGAGTTTGCTCAAAAGTCGCCCCCACTCTGTGTTCCATGGAGCTTACACTAGGGTTGCGGCCTCAGAGAGGCCCAGAGGACAGATCGCTAGCTGGGGACCTCGCTGAGTGGCCGAGAGCCAGTCATTGTCTCTGACTCAACCTCAGTTTCCCAATCTGTAAAATAGGAAGAGTTGGTTTTGAGAGAGAGAGAGAGAGAGAGAGAGAGAGAGAATGTAGCACCATACACGCCCCTGGGCCTTAGAAGCAAAGGAACACAGAAATCGAAATAAATAAATGGATGGGGTGGGTGGGTGGGTGGATGGATGGAAAGAAAGGAGTTTGACAAGCTATGGGCACGATCTCCCTGGAAGTTCGTTCACGGCAAGAAAGATTGAGTAACTGCTTTCGCTACCCACAAAAACCCAGTTCATTTTAATAGAGCGTAAGCAGGATAATTTCCCGGAAGATTGTGCTCAGATCTTTAAAAAATTTCGAGCTTTCAGGACGATATTAGAAATTGTTTGTATCCTGACCCTACTTTCTGCAGTATTTGCAGGCCCTACCACACCGCCAAGACGCAGGTAGACTTGGCCAGCTTCCTCGCTGTCTAGAAGGTTTTGTTTTGTGTGGATCGAGACTGGATTCACAAGCACATAACTGACGTGTTCGACGACAGATTGTCTTTATTCAAAATGTCTTTGTTCAGCAAATGAACAGAATTAACGAGGTAAAATCCTTCTGGATACAATTCTTCCCCCAATACATTGTTAAAACATATTTAAATTACCACCGTGTTATTCATTTTTTAAAATTTTATTTTCCATTAAAAAAAACAATTCTACTGCCTGACTTCATATCTGAAATTCTGTCTAAAAGTAAACTTAGGTCTACTTGCACTGATTCACACAAATTGAAGGACTATCTGTTTTAAATTAAGCAAACACTATCATACCATGTTTGAAATATAAACGTTTTTCACCCTTTTTTAATATCTCTGAAGAGCTTCTTTTTTAATCTTTTTGACATGAAAAGCAATTTTAGCTATTAGTGCTGGATGGTAAAATATAGATATATAGATATATATAACACAGCTAACTCTTGTTTTTTAATGTGCAAAAAAGGAAATAGTTAAGTCAGAATACTTCCGGGATTTTAGGAATTCAAGTCCGATTCACATCCGATCATATAAACTCATAGACATTGAGATAATAAATAAAAAAGAAAATCATCATCATCAAAGATGTTTTGGCCTTTCGGCCAAAAAGGGCAATTAAAAGTTTGACACATTTACAATTCTTACAAGTTTCGGGGCCCCTCGGAGCCCCAAGTGCAGAAAGAAAAATACCTTTTGTGTGTTTGTTTTTGGATTCGACTACAAAGTCTCGGAGTCTCCCCATCCCCGCCCTCCCACCCTCGGAAAAAGTCGAGTCTTAAAAGTCTTTCCCCAGGTGAAATCAGGTCTCCGGGACATCTCTCCCGCGCTCAGGTGGCTTTCGCTTAGGCTCTTAAAATATCTTTGTTTCTGAAGTCTCGTCAAATATCACATGCACCACGGAGGGGTTCCGATTCCACCGGCAAGCCAACGCTATGGCGACGTGGGGGTTTCCAGGCCGCCTGCCCTATGTGGGGCTGTCAATGATGGGAGCTTGCCGGGGGGGTTACATGGCTGCGGCGTGCGCTGACGAGTAGGGGTCTATTCCAGTCTTGGTCATGCCTGGGAATAATATGTAGGCCACGGGAGGCTGCAAACTGGACGCCGACCAAGCCGTACAGTTACAGGGCACCACGTAGCCGGGGTTGGTGGGCGACGGGTGGGTGTGGGTGTGCTGGCTGGGGCAACTCAAGGTGCCAAAGGCCCCGTTCTGGTATCCCAAGGTGGAGGCGTAGGGCAGGGTGCTGGTGGCCAAGGTGTGGGGCACCTCGGTCATCTTCTGGATGGCGCTGGAGCTGAACTGGCTGGGGTCAAGTAAGGAGTAGGGCGCGGAGGTGGGGGGCAGGAAAGCCCTCGCCTTCTCCGGGGAGCCGAGCAGAGAGTCCGTGGCTGCCACGGGGAGCCCGGCCGCCTTGAGGGGGTCAGTGTCTCCGAGGTAAGGCAAAGGGAAGACATACCTGTCCTTCTTGAGGAGGTTCTTGGGCTTGCGACGGGGCCGGTACTTGTAGTCGGGGTGCTCCTTCATGTGCTGGGCGCGCAGCCTCTTGGCTTCGTCGATGTAAGGGCGCTTCTCGGCTTCCGACAGCAGCTTCCACTCGGCGCCCAGGCGCTTGCTAATCTCCGAGTTGTGCATTTTAGGGTTTTCCTGGGCCATCTTCCGACGCTGGCCCCGGGACCACACCATGAAGGCGTTCATGGGGCGCTTGATGTGGTCGGAAGGTTTGGACATGGTGGTGTGCCGGACGGACGCCTCGTCGAGCAGCCCAACCGCCGCCAGCTGTCCCCAGCCCCACGCACCTGGCTCCGCTTCGCCTCCTCCTCCTGCCTTCCAGCCAAGGCGACCCCCCACCACGCTCAGCTGATCATACCAGTTCTCCGGGCGATCCAGTCCCCGCCGAGGTACCCCGATGGATGGCTGGGGAGCGGGGAGGGGAGGAGAGGAGAGAAGCGGAGCGAGCGAGCAAGCAGCAGGAAGAGGAGGAGGCAGCCGCAGGGCGAAGGAGCCCGAGGAGCGAGGCCAAAGGCAATCCAGGGGCGCCTAGTCCGCCGGCGAGCGAGCGCTCTCTCTCCCTCTCTCCAGAGGATTGCCGGGGGGTCCCCTCGACGGCCCTGGAACCGGGGATCGGTGGCGACGCGGAGGGTGTCTGGCTCGGCTGGCAAGGGACTGAGGACAAGGAGCGGACTCGGAGCCAAAAGCGGGGAAGTTCAAAGGCGAGGCTGTTCGGGACGGCGCGCAAGCTTGACGGAGCGGCGAGTAGGGCGTTCACTCCCTTCACCTGATCGCCCAATCAGCGGCCAGAGAAAGAGCGAGCGAGAGAGAACGAATACCTTCGGAAGAGAGAGAGCGGGAGAAAGAGGAAAAAAGAGGAGGGGGAGAAGGAGGGGAGAGGGCAGAAATCACTAAAGACACAGGATTAAAGGGGCCGCTTTTGTTAGACGGCGCGCTAATAGCAGCAGCCAATAAAACTCCGCCCATCCCCTCGTTTTAGGGCGGAGTGGGTGAAAAGAGCTCTTTTGAGCAGGGAGGGGGCATGGCAGAGTGGTGGAAATCCTCCCCCTAATTTGGGGAGTGGGGTCCAAACAAACGGAGTAAATTTGTCAATGGGGCAAGAGCACGAGCCAAGGACAAGGGCGTCCTTGTTAATGTTTCCCCCCTTGTGTTCGACCCCACCAGAAAAGCACCAGGTCTGGCTGGAGAGAGAGATGTGAAGGGGGGGCCGCTGAGGGAGAGAGAAATGACAGGCGACTGGGGGGGGGGGCGTGCGATTGTTTGAAAAGCAAAAGTGAGCAGAGCCGCGCGAAGGTCGCCACGCGTCTCTCTCCAGCTTCCCCTCTTGCCCCTCAAGGAGTTGGGCCGAGCCGGGGAGAGCCTGGCAAATGCCGACCTGGAGAAACAGGGCTGAGCTGTGAGGCGGGGGGAGTGGAAGGACGAAGCTGGATCCATATGCATTAAGGGGGGTCTGGCACTTCGATGGGGTGGACGGGAGTGGAACAGGATAGACCTAAACTTCCAGCGCCATTTGGAGTTCATTTTTATACCAAATGTCAATACGTACTTTATGGAGGCAAAAATCTACAGAGCCTCAAAGAGCACGAGTTCTGCCCGACTTAAGTGAACTGGGCTAGGAGGGGACGCTGGACGGGGCGGGCGCGGCGAGGAAGACATTTGTCCCCTGCGCTTTGGTGACGATGCCCTTTTGTGATGCGCTCTCTCATTCTTCTCCTCTGCTTTAAATCTAAGCCTTTCTCTGTCCTGGGGTTTTTGTTGTTGCATTTGGGGGGGGGGGTAACTATTAAAAGATTGGCTTCTAAAGAGAACAAAATACCCACAGGAGCTCTCCCTCCCTCCCTCCTCTCTCCCCTCCACGCCTGTTTTCTTTGAATAATTGCTGCCTAACGCAAAATGCCCTTGGGGAAAATATTTATTAAATGGAAACCATTTCCCTCGAATCCCCAAAGAGCCCGGGTTCTTGAAGGGCCTATTGGCTCTGTGCACCTGCCGAGTTTAAAACTGGTCCAACATCAGCCTTCTCTCTCTTCCTCCACACCCCCGCCCCGCCCCTCGACCCTCTTCCATAGTTTCCCATCGCCTCCTTTCGCTCTGTAGCTGCTCTCGTTCGAAAGGCGCGTCAGAGTTAACAGGAGTTGGGTTACCTTCCCTTGTTTTGTAGATCCGGATCTTTGATGATGCCTTTTCCGCGTCTCGGGGTGGAGGGTGAGGAGAGAGGATGTTTTAAAATATAGGAATTCTGAGGCTCATTTAGCCAACTGCATGGTTCAAATTTGATTTTGACTTTTACAAAAAATGGAAAAAGAGCACGCCAGGTAATTTTACACCAGTGATTTTAAAGCTGTCAGGATGTAAATATAGGCGCCTCATCCTTTTTTAAAAAAAAATTCCAATCAAGTTAATAATAATAATAATAATAATAATAATAATATCATCCACTATGCCCCGTGGTGTTAAACATTCTTACAAATATAAAACCATATGATTTGCAGCACTGTCTAAGGGGCGGGGCGGGAACCTATCATTTTCTTTCCTCTCCGTTGTTATGGGGGGCCCTGCAGAATAATGCTTACCAATTAGCCCCCCTTCTCCCAACTTCCACTGACGATCTGATTTTACTCGACTTCCTATTTAAAGCAATGGAAGGCCAGTTTCAGTCCTTACACCTGTACAGAGAGGCGTCTTAAACCGCTCCTCACACCTGCTGCCGAGCTCATCCTGGTTCATTTCAAAAGATCTCGGAAGTACACACACACACACACACACACACACACACGGACGCACACGACACAGAAGCGCGCGCACAAATATTCCCCGTGCCGCTGGCTTTCTCTCTCTGGAAATCAGTGCCGTTGCCGAGAGTCCAAACCATAGTTTTGTTTTGTTGTTGTTTTTCAAGCTTGGGAAGAAACAGCAGCGACCAGGTCTCCCCGCGCTTGGCAACGGCGTAGGTAATAGATCGCAAATATTTGCAGAACACCAATCATTTTTCAGCCAGAGACATTCTCCCCCCTCCCTCTGCGCCCGGGGCCCTCTGCGTTTTGCTCCCCAAGGTATATTTAGAGGTTACATGCCCCATCCGAGCGGCTGGTTCATGCATATGTAATGCATCGGTGCTGTGCTGCGTGTGTATTGGTATGTCTTTTCCGAACGGAATCCTCCATCCGACCGCCCCCGCTTCTCAGTTCTGCCACACTTTTATCCAAAGGAAGGTTTCTAATATATCAGCCTCTAGAGCAAAAAAACCACCCCACTGTTGGTGTTGGTGTTTTTTTTAATGCAGGGCAGAGTGGCCTTTGATTCTTGAATTGCATGTGCATGTGCGTAATATATATGAAGTGATCTCTTGAATGAAAACTACACTAACAGGAGAGAGAGAGAGAGAGAGAGAAAGAAAACCCACGCCATTTCAAATGCTCAGGGGGATATACATGGATTTCGTTAGCTGCCACGATTTAAATAGCTGAAGTCTGGGACCCTGGCTTCTGCTTGTGTCTTCTGCCTGTGGCGATGCACGTCCATACGTACCTTTTTGAGACAACATCAGACATCTTCTCCCACCCTCCCCAACTCCCACCACCGTCGTAAATTGATGGCGCCCGCGAATATGGCTGTATAAAGCTTATTCCTCCCGCACTCGCCGGCGTGCTCCCGTCCTGTGGGCTCAGCTCAAGTAATGGCCGCGCGCGCCTGCTATTTCTGAGCCCGGCGCGGTGCTCAGCTAGCAAACCCTGGCGCAGGCCGGCCCCGCTCGACATGCGCTTTTACGCGGCAAGAATGGTCTCATTGCAAGGGCCCGCGTAGACGGCTTGAACGCAATATGTAACTTAAGTAAACGGACGTGATTAAAGGGGGTTTTTCCTCCGCTGTCGATTTTTATACTTCCAGATTTAAGATGACCAATAGCGATAATCTATGAGCTCGCTCCCCTCCCTCTCCGGCACCAAAACACCGACGAGAGAGCTGATTGCGCGCGGCACGGCGCTACACATAAGCAGTGATTTTTGTGGGGGTACGCGGGGGTACGCACAAAAAACATTTTGTGAATTAAGTTTGGCCTCATTGAGGGCAGTATTTCAGTATGAGTCGGAAAATGAGAGTACTCCTAAACATTATTTTTTAAGAAAAAAATCACTGCACATGAGATACATAATTCACCAGGTCGGAGGAAGGAGCCGCAGTCCCTTGCCCTCACATCCTACCCCCGGGGGAATTGGAATATGATTCAAAGGCTGCAGCAGACGTTCCTTAGTAAATTTCGTTGGCTATTTGGAGGCGGGGACCCTGGGAACAGGTGAGCGCTCCCTCTCTCCCATCACGCACCCGCAGTGGCAAGGGCGCGCGCGCGAGCACACGCACACTACTTTTTCCTCGGTCAGAAAACTCCTGGAGAAATCACTTCACACCATTTGCCTGATTGTATTAGGGCGTTGGGAAGTGGGGACTGGGAAAGAAACTATGGTGCCTATCAGGCCAGGAGGAGACCCCAACCAGGCGGGCAAAGAGAAGCGGGGTGGGGTGGGACAGCGGTCGGCGTGTTGTTGCTTAGTCAGGGCTACAGATGCTATTTGTCTCCGGGTGAACAAAAGTCCTCTCCAAAATACTCGTAAAGCGCGCTCTTGAACCGAGTTTGCGCCCTGTTTTAGAACACATCTCACGATCCTGACTGATTTTTTCTCGCAACTTCCACATTCTTTCCTCAACTGCGAAAATAATCCCAGGTCTAAATCGGGTCTCTGTAAGGGGCTACCCAATGCAGCTCCCCTCTTGCCCGTTCGCCCCCTCCGACTTCTTGGGAAAGCTCCAAGACAGCTCAGGTGCAGCGCTGTGCGAGGGATCCTCCTGCTTAGCCTAAATGGACAGGGGTCATTCGTCAGCTGAGACTTCAAGTCTCAAACCGAAATGATTGTTTAGCCTCGGGGCAGGTTCCCTCTCTGCCTCAATTCCCCACCAGCAACTAAAAAAAGCTGGGGAGGGTAGAATCGGAGGACCAATAGGAGAGAAACTGCCACTCAGAGCCCTTTGCCAAGGCAAACGTCTCTCCCGCGGCTCATGGCCGTAGTCTGGGATTAGTCAGCAGCCAGATGCGCCTTGCGCGGGGCAACCAGTTTCCTAATGCGATCCCTTCTTCGGGCGCGCGGATTGCTCGCATTCCCAAAGAGCATTGGGATCTTTCCAGCCGGGGTTGCTGCGAGGGTCTGGCTGGGAAGCGCTGTCTCCCGACTGTAGCGCAAGGTCGGGAGCTCACATGGACCAAGGTGCGCAGAGCCACGAGGCAAAGACCCGCGCTTGATAAAAGGCAGGAAAATCACATTACAGATCTAAGCTTGGGTGTGCGGTCCCTTTGACTCAGGCTCGATGACATATCGGTTCTTTCCTCCTCCTTTCCTGCCAAATTATATTTTATCCATTTATTTATTTTATCAAAAACATTGTTATTGGGGATGGGTGGGAGGAGAAGTATGTATTTATTTGAGGGGGGGGAGGGACCTGCTATCATTATCCCCGCTTAGAAACAGGTGAAATTTGGTCTCTGGGTTTACAAAATAATCCAGATAGCAAGACCAATCGTTTGGGAGTTGAAGGCTGCCCTTTGTTGGCTGTCGAAGACCCTTTCAAAAAACACTCCATAATTGTTGGGACTATTGATGGAGCGAGATTGCTCTGCCAATAAACTCCCCGACGCTCGTCTAGGCGCGTTTAAGCAGCCTGGGAGGGAAATGGAGAGCGCGCGCACGCACACTTTCTCTTGCATTGTGTCCACATCGTTCCTTCCCATGGGAGGGACATCCAAATGGGGGATTCTATTGAATAGCCCACTAAGTCCCTCATGGAATTCCAGCGACCTCGTCTTCAGGAAAAGAGAACTCCCACCTGCTGCAAAGACAAATCGCTCGACTTCAGCAAGCTTGCGAGGAAGTTTGTGGGGTTGGCTCCCCCTCCCCTCGCTTCTTTCCACCAAAAGGTATACAAGAGAGAAGGGTGGGGACGGGGTTATTTCCCGCAGAGCAAAAGATATGAGTAAATGCTGCGCCCGAAGGCAGTTCAGCTTCCTTTGGGAATCGCGTTCAAGCCCAATTAGGAGGCGCCCTCAGCACAGGCGAATGTCATCCCGGTTTAGAACTGGGCGCGCTTGCTATTTCGGGGGCAGGAGAAAATAGCAGCGAAGCAACAGGACAAGGGCCGACCAGGTTAAATATATTCTTCTCTTCCCGGCACCCATCTAACTGGACGCGCCGGAGAAGTTCTGAGTTAAATTGGAGACGGGGGGGCGGGGAGCAAGTTAACCACTTCCTTTCAATGCTAAGAATGAATCAACTTTAAAGTGCGTTGCTTTTCACGCACAAAAGAGCAAAGTCAACGGGGGAGTATATGGGTCTCAGAGGGTGCGTAAGAAGTTTTCGAGACACCGTCAGGAACTTCAGCATCACAATCCATTCCCTGTCCTCACATACTCTACACATGCAGTTAATTCCCTTGGCGATGTGAGAAGCGGTTTTCTGGAGCGGCATTTTGATGAAAATATGTGGACCCGAAGT
This sequence comes from Podarcis pityusensis, assembly GCF_964106645.2. NCBI lineage: Eukaryota > Metazoa > Chordata > Lepidosauria > Squamata > Lacertidae > Podarcis > Podarcis pityusensis. Next base: position 37,789,261 of record NC_138032.1, read on the forward strand.
ATTGTGCGATATATATGCAATGCGTATCCAGACATTTACATGCCACGAACTCCACTAAAATAAGTGCGGGCGCTGAATCCTTTTCTTCTTCTTTCGGAGAGTCCCCAGAGTTGTTACAAGTAACAGCATTTAAGACTGCGATCCTGAATATGTATTGGCAACTATGGGACTTATACTGATTAAAAATTATTAGGATAGGGCTAATAGCAATACAACAGATAGGGCTAATAGCAGAAAGCAATACAAAACTATTAAAGCAATGAAGAGATCCGACCACTCTTCATGCTGCCATTATCACCATCATCACCAATAACCACGATGACGATGACCACTACCATCTCTTTGGTCCATCTATTCCTGTATCTTTAAGGATGGTTGAAGGTGGCATTGGTACAGCAGTGATGCTCAAATGATCACTTTGAGCATCACTGCTGATTAGCCTGAATTAGCCTGAGAAAAGATAAGTGAAGTTAATAGATAGCCCTTAGTCATGGATCAAAGCCCTCTTCCCTGTTCAAGAGGCCACCGTCCTAAACATATTAACATGAAGAAAGTCCAGTTGATTTTAGAGGGGGTAACTTGTTAATAACATGCTCAGGCTAAGTTCAAGTCTCTGTTCTTATTTTCCATATAAATGCCAGTGTTATTTTTGGAATTGCAAGCAAACACATTGACATCTGCTGGCATTTTAGTTTCTTTCACAAACAACCGCTTCATTATTGTTATTTATTAAATTTCTATGCTGCCCTTCATCCAAAGACCACAGGATGGTATGCAACATAAAAAATACAAAATACAAAATGAGAACACAATATATCGGTACATATGTAAACAAAAGAAAACCACTAACTCCCTTCACCAAACACATTATTATTATTCATTAAATTTGTACATAAATTTATTAAATTTCTAGAGTCACACCTGAATGCTGGCCTGCAGCTTTTAAACATCTTTTAGAATTGTCAGATTTTGTTATCTCTTACTTATTCCCTCATTCAAGGACCACTGCAAGTCAAATGAACACCTGTCTTTCAACTGCCACATGAATGGTGTTAGAATAAAATCTGAGGCTAGGCTAACACAGTCTTCAATTTGGCCCTCCTGTGTCACAGAAAAGCCATTTTCCTGTCACTCATATGTAACGCATGAATGTCTGTGGCTGCAGTCATATACGAAAGTATCTGGAACTAAAACATTGAATGGGGTTTACTTCTGAGCAAAGACACATTGTATATACACATACCTGGGAGCATGCCCCAACAAACACAATAGAATTTGCTTCTGAAACATTATTATAACTCTCATATATTTGGATATTTTTTCCTAAATTACATGGAAATCCGTATATGCCATCATTTATGTAGCATCACTGCAGAAAGTTTATTTATGTAGCATCACTGCAGTAAAACTTCTCTGGACAATAGCTAAGGGGGAAAGGAGCAGAAAGTACCTTGGAGTAAGTCTCAGCCAGCTGATTTTGTTAACCTTTTAGCAGAGTAATCTGAGGGTTGTTCTATTGAAATATATGTGCACATATACTAGAACATCCATGGAAATGTGTTTGTGATGATTCTGAAGGAAAGGGATAGTTTTCCTTAAGTGCAAGGCAGCACATTTTATTAAACTGAATAACAGAACAAAACCACCCCTTATTGCTAGAAGGAAGAGTCACCTTCATTTTCTTCTCTATCAAACAAATATGTGATATTTCCTATTATGATAACATCCCCAAATAGCTTCACAAAAAAAGCTCAAGTTCCATCAGTATTGTGAAAAATTCAGATAATTTTTTTTTTTGCCGGTGTGTGTGTGATATCGGCAGTGATTTCAGCCAAGCGCTGCCTGCTTCTGTTGCCATAGGTTCTTTTTACTAGAATTAATAGCACAACCATTTCTCCCTAAAAGGCAAATATTTGCTAGTTTTGGATACAAACTTGAAGGAAAAGGCATTGCTTTTGTCTTTTTCATCAGAACTAATATACAGTGGATAGAGTTGGCTATTTGCACTGCGCATCGTCAGGCCCTTCAGCAGTTCAAATACGTTTGATTTTATCTGTAATTTAAAACAGAAGTTGATTAGCTGGGGTACTTAACTGATTAAGTTAAGTTGCATGACAACTAAGGAATCAACCTAACACTAGAAATTTAGGGTTACATTCAGGCCATAAAACATAAAGAACACAATTTGGAGAAAACCAACAACATTTATTAAATCAGTAAAACTTACTGGGCTCTTAAATCTTGTTGGCTTCAGAGGATCTCTTAATTCACATTTAACTTTCTAACATTTACACTGAGAGTGGGAAGTGCTGGAAATGTGTTAGATGTCAAGAAAAGTTAACTTAAGGAAGTCCCCTCCTCCCCAATGCAACTCACTACACATGCTCTAGAAAGCCTCTCTGGTGGATCATTATGAACAATGTGGGGTGGGACACAGTAATCTGCTGGGGGAGAGTGGCTCCCTTCTCTTCTGAAAACTCATAACTTTTTTCAATAGAACATTTGGCTCTCCAGCATTCAAAATCATATCAGCCACCATTAAATTGTTTAACTAGGAAGGACTAGACTGCAACAAAAAATGGCTAGGATGCCTTCAAGATATCAACAAAATGACCTAATTTGTCATGTTAAGGGAAAGTTATAATCATGAACTAGGTTGGTTACTCCTTCTTTAATGGGAATAGACCAAAAAACCTGCCTAGAGCCTTGGAGGATATGTCTTCGCTATCTGACTATGTCTATGTCTTTCCATACTGAAGGCACACCTCAGCCTTATTGGGGGGGGGGTGAGTTTGATTAGGAATTGGTCACTTCCCAGTCAACAACCATAAAATAATCCAATCATGGAACTGATGCTCAGGAAGGAAGCATGTAAATAATGCTCCCCCCTTATGAAGATAGAAAAATATAATGACATTTGCAGTCTCTACCTCCTCTTCCTCAACAAGTGATCAGCTGATGCTTAATTAACAGCTTATAATCGTGTCCCATTCTGGTATTAAAGCCACCAGCAATTATTATATGAAGGCCTGATGTCATGACAGATATAACACATTGTTTAGATTTTCCCATATGCATTTCCTACAGTTCTTAGATTCTGCAGACTATATCTATCTATATCCCTGCACTAAACCTTGGAGCCAGGTAAATCTTAAAAAAAACCATGGAAGGTGGAAGAGATGGGAAAATACAGGGATCAGATAGTGGCTCTCAGTTCGCTAGATGCTAAAATGATCAGCTCACTCTGAGCCCTCCCCTTATTTGTAAATGTAGGCAAAGCTAATAGAAGCCTTGTAACAAGGCAACTCATGCAAATAGGGGTTCAATGTGCCATGGGTCATCTATGCTAAAATAGCTCTCTCAGTCTGATAGTTTGTAGTTTTTAGTTAATATGTTTGACTGACTGACATTACTAAGAAATCCCAGCAGCAGTGATAATTAGCTAGAAGTGAAATATCAGTAAGGGATGGTCCGATTCAGAATACAACCGAATGAAATTATTTGGAAGAATGTGGATTTGATACTTTAAACCAATTATGTTCAATGATTCCATTTGTTTTTGAATTTGGCTAAACTTTGAAAACAATTATTGTTTTTTTCGCTCTATAAGACGCACCAGACCATGAGACGCACCTAGTTTTTGGAGAAGGAAAACAAGGAAAAAAAAAATTCTGAATCCCAGAAGCCAGAACAGCAAGAGGGATCGCTGCACAGCGAAAGCAACTATCCCTCTTGCTGTTCTAGCTTCTGGGATAGCTGTGCAGCCTGCATTCACTCCATAAGACGCACACACATTTCCCCTTACTTTTTAGGAGGGAAAAGGTGAGTCTTATAGAGCAAAAAATACGGTAATTGGTTTGGTGAATTGTGCCCCTGCCATAGGTGTAGCCAAGATTTATGTTAGGTGGGGCTGGCTTTATGTTGTGGGGGGCAGAACCTCAGTTAGTAAAATGTTTTTATTGATTTACTTGATGGTGGGGCAGCTGCCCCACCTTGACTATGCCCATGGCCCCTGCTACACTTCCAGAGAAGTCACCAGGATCTTGAAGCACCCTGGAACACTTACCCTCCATTCAAACCCTTCTTGTTGCTGCCTCTCTCAAGGAAACTGGTGTGCTGTAGTGGGGCTTACACATTGCCATGAGCATCCAATTATTTCCCTATTGTTGGTTTTCTCTTTTGCATCCATGGATGCTGCTGAAACATGTGCAGAAGTGTCTATGCATAGCAGGAGTCATGGGAACTTACATTCCCCAAACCTCCATGCCTAAATGCTGCTGTGTACATGCTTACGGGGGGGGGGGGGAGCGTTGTCCAGGCAAACAGTTTCAGTGAGCCATCCCCACCAGTCACCTCACAGCAGTAAGTATTGTGGAAAGAAAACAGTGGGGAGGATTTGTGGTACAGAATGGGAAGCAGCAGGACGTTTTAAGTAGGAGGCCAACATGTGAAAATTGGGCGTATGACTTCTGCCTGGCTCCCTGCTATTCTCCCAAAATATACAGTAATTGAAGATATTAGAGAGAGTAGATTACAAATAATTCTATTATTTTGTTATGGGCTGCCTGAGCTTGAAGCTATGAATATTGGAATATAAGGAACCTCCATTTCATGTTTCAAATAAGTCCGTTTCTGTCTCTTTTGGGTGAGGCTGCCATTTGTATTCTTAAAGGTGGAGAAACTTGAAGTGTTCTTAAAAACAGTATTATTTTTTTAAAAAAAACACACAGACATGCAGATACTATTTGTGGAGGGTCTATTTATTATATGGAACATTGTGGCAGTACATAAAATGTGGTTATCTGAACTATGTCAGCATATATCCTAAAATACTTAAAAGTCAGATAAACTTAGTCCAATATTCATCCAGCATTTACTGCTTCACATTTCTAGGCAGCTGTATTATATTTAAGTATTATTTATACCAGGCATTAGTATTTTCTATATATGATAAAGATTATATGGCACACAGAACACAACTTAGCATAAATTTGTGTTAACTACCTTTCTCAATTTTAAAAACATCTTTCTGGATTTTTAACCTGTTCCTGGTTAGTAAAATGGAGCCCCTTCCAATTACTGGTATCACTAGCTTTTCTGGGGAGGGTGTTTAAGTATAATAAAGTTGTCTTGATGTTGTTTCCTAGATTTACTACAGCCCATTGTGATCCTCTTCTTTATGCAGAAAATCTGTTGTGGTATTTTCAGGAACACTGGATTTTCTGGGTCTCTGTCATTTTGGCTTTTGAGCTGGGTATGACACAGATTACACTTGTGTCCTTGGTTAGTGATCTTTATGTAAAGTATCATAATGAAAATTAGAGCTGGAAGCTTTGACCGGTTTGACAGTTAGATTAATCAGTCAAAGCCTGACTTGATTCATCAGGAGATGACCATTTTAATCAGTAACAGCAAATTCTAAGTGGTGGAGCTGTAAGTTAAGGTCACACTTGTTTGCTTATTTGTTTAGCTAATAGGAGTCTTGTATGTTACTGTAATGGAGAATGAAGGAGAAAATGGTAACATTTATTCAGTTGTAAGTCATCTCACACTGCATATTCCCTTATATTCTCAAACACTGAGGTTTTTGGTAATATGCAATTTTATTTACATTTATTTTAAAAGGATTTAATTGGATGATTATGAAGAGGAAATTGTATTAGATCTCTTACATGTCGTTGCATGCAATGGTTTCAGGCATGCAGATTTTGGTCCCTCAGAGGTGGACCTCAGTGCCCAAGCTGAATGATGTGGCTGGAGATGCTCCTTCAGGTATACTGGTATGAACCTCTTGGGTACCCTTCCAGGGCAGTAGGTACATCTGGGGCTGGTTCAGAGGGCAATCCGTTTTCCCACTCCAAATATCTGAAAACGAGGAATCAGCCCCCAAGGTCATGCTAAAGAGATCATGAAGTGTTGGACTCACAACTAAAAAACACACGATCATTTGCAGGATAGAATGGGAGAATAGTTGTCACTTGTTTCCTGTGGGTGATGCAAACACTGTCACCCAAAATTGCGCTTCCACTGCTCAGGCATTTTCCCCAGCATTCCAGCCACAATACATTGTTGTTTGAAAACTATATAAATATCTTCTTTCTTGTAAACACGGTCAGGCAACAGCTCCTTTGTCATACAATGTATTTATCTCTATTGTATCATTAAGAAGACAGTTTTGAGGTATTCATTTCCTCTCCCTATGTAAAACCTATTGCCAATTTCCTTTACACGCTCCAACCCAGTTAGCACTCATCAACTAGGCTCTGAGGACTACACTTGCAGTCTCCCCTCTGGCCCTCAACTATTTATCTCTGAAGTCTCTCAGGTTTCTGTTAGGACTTCTGATATAGTTTTCACCTTGTCCAGCAATCTCTCCTGCCTCAGGAGCTTCACAACTCCACTGACTCATGAAGGCGGCCTCTCTGGACATTTTCACTCCCTCATATACCTCCTCAGATCCAACCAATGATTTCAGTTCTTGAGTTTTCTCAGTTTTTCCAAGCCATGATGTTCATTAGAATGTAAGAAATTCTGTCTTCTTCCCATGATGGCCTCGGTCTTCCTCTTATCAACAACCAACCCACAGTGACTCTCCTTGAAGATTGACCCCACTTTGGTTCAAGTTTGCCATATAATTTCCAGCTAGGGCCTCTCTCCAGCCAATCACTTCAGAGATGCCCCTTTCATCAAGCCATCACTCTGGTCCAATGGAATGAGGCAGAATATCAACTGTCTTGACCAATCAAAATCTACCAGATTTCAATCCTTGATCTCTGTGTATAAACAGGACCTCACTCTCAAAATTATTTTGGTTTTCTTGGTGATGTGACAGTTAGCTGTCAGGCAGGCACCTACAGCTCTCAGTCTAATACAGTGTTATCTTGGGTTAAGAACTTAATTCATTTTGGAGGTCCATTCTTAACCTAAAACTGTTCTTAACCTGAGGTACCAGTTTAGCTAATGGGGCCTCCCACTGCTGCCACCACACAATTTCTGTTCTCATCCTGAAGCAAAGTTCTTAACCTGAGGTACTATTTCTGGGTTAGTGGAGTCTGTAACCTGAAGCATCTGTAACCCGAGGTGCCACTGTACCAGGCATCCACAGCTCATAATCGAAAGCCTGGAGCCCTAGACAGCTCATATACAATTCTTCAGAAGAAAACTTTACCTCAGAAGTAATCTTAAAGAATGATTTCTACATACGCACAAACATCAAATCTGCATAAATACTAAGGATAGCTTCTAGTTTTCACTCCAGATTTCTTTTTCTGATGAGTCACTCAGTATAATTGCACAGATTTGAGTTCTATCTGCAAAAACAAATATCATAATTCCCCCCAGTCAGATAAGTGCTTTATGAATATTAATTTGGGTTTTTAATCCCATCCTTTCTCATGTTACAACAATTAAAAAGCCAACTATATAAAAATAAGTTCTCAACACACAGCATATAAAACATCAAGATATCCTCTCTAATTCTAATAAGATCAAAATCCAAATTCCTCCTACTCTGTGGTACCCCAGTTTGAGCCTTTCAGTGTGGTACCAGTGTAGAAAGGTGAAGGACTTTAAAAGCAAACAAACTCTTAAACAAATGCAGCTGTGTTTTTGAGATAGTTTACAATGATATATAACCAATGAAGCTGGTGAGGTCTTCCACAAGTTTTCCCAGGTGTCAGGGCTGACTGGTGGTGTTCTTGCCTCCAACAGCATGTTCGAAGCTCTATGCATCAAAAGATATAGTAGCTTAGCATTCCATATTAATGCCCCTTGTTGGGAAGAATCACTACCAGTTGGGCAATCTCTCCTGCCACAGTATCAGCAATTAACCAACCATATTCCTAAGAACAGATTAACAACATGTTAGCAGTTAGGATGATCTTTGATTGTCATTTCTTTTAAGTTACTGTTCTCAGTCAGGTTAATAGAAACACATTCCTGTGCTGTTGCATCCTGCATTCATAGCCCCCTTGATAATATAACTCCTTTTACAAATGGCTGTAACCTGGTTCAGACTCCTGCAACCAGACTAATGATGATATCTACTAACTTTTCCAGTAGATATTCAGGCACTATCCACTATGGGGGATGGAATACCAACTAAGAAGCAGCTAATGAGAACACCACTCATCATATAATCTGATCATTTTCTGTGGAACTGTTTGTGCTTTATAGCGTTCATATTACTAACAAATTCATAACTAAATTAAAAAAAAAATCCTTCCAGTAGCACCTTAGAGACCAACTAAGTTTGTTCTTGGTATGAGCTTTCGTGTGCATGCACACTTCTTCAGATACCATGCACATGAAAGCTCATACAAAGAACAAACTTAGTTGGTCTCCAAGGTGCTACTGGAAGGAATTTTGTTTGTTTGTTTGTTTTGACTACGGCAGACCTACCTGTAACTAAATTCATAACTGCGCAAGATTATTTGTGGCAGAATGTTCCATTTGGAAACACATCTCAACTTAAGCAAGATGTAAGCGTAGATCTTGCTAGGTCCCAAGTGTTCGCATGTTATGGATTCTTCATCCATGTTCAATTCTGACTAAATAGTTTCCACTTGGCCTTTGTACCAATCTAGTTGTTAAGAATAATAATAATAATAATAATAATAACAACAACAACAACAACAATATGGACCTTAGTGTCCAGGTTGAACAATGGGGGTGGAGACGCTCTTTCAGTTAACTGGTGTTTCCAGACTTAGAAGAATTCCCAAGGCAACAGCAGACAAACAAAATAAAATTCTGAGAAGTATAGGTCTTAATCTGAAGGAAGGGCCGTAGCTCAGTGGAAGAGCATTTGCTTTTTATGCTGAAGGTCCCTGAGATCTCCAGGCTGTGCTGGGAGAGGACTCTATCTGAAATCCTGGAGAGCCATGGCCAGTCATAGGCTGAGAGCCATAGACAATACTGAGCTAGATGGATTAATCGTCTGACTCAGTGTAAGGCAGCTCCCTATGAGTGTTTATTTCTTAATTAGTCATTCAGGAACAAGATCTACAGTCTCACAAAACTTATGACCTGCCAAGCTGAATGAAACCCACAGGCCATGTTTGGGATGCTATAATTTTTTTTATGTGCTACTTGTCTAGCACCGCAAAAACAGAGACTGCAAATTAGTAGCAGTCAAGCACCAGACAGGCCAAAAATATATGAGCAGTAGACCAACTTCATCTTGGCGGGTCACAAGTCATGCAGGTCACTGAACACAACCTGCAGTATGACCGTAGAGAAGGCAAACAGAATGTTAAAATAACAAATTGTGAAAAGTTAAAAAATATACTGCCAAAATATCATGACCTGAATACAGCGTTACATTTTGGCTGCCCATATTGTCCCAAAGGCACTGGAAAATATACCACGAATTACAAATGACATTGGGAGTGGGATTACAGAATAACCTTTAAAAGGCCTTAAACCCTTAACTTGGGGCTTAAAAACCGGGCAAAGGAGTGGGGAGGAGGACAGGAAGAGAGAGAGATAATAAACATGCAGCATCATTCAAGGAATTGGGAAAGTGATCGTGCACAAACCAAGCCACTGTCAGGATGGTTAAATAGTGGATCTTCCCCCCCTTTTCGCCCTATCAATGCATGCTAATGGGGAAAAATAACCACACTCTGATTGGTAGCAGCTCAAGATCTAGGTGTTTGCTTTTGTTAGTGCAACGGGAAACAGATGGGTGAACCAGCTCTTTATGGGAACTACTGAATTAATGCTGTGCGTATGGAACAGAAAGATGGGAATTCAGAGGATAAGTAGCCAAAAAATAAGAAGCAGAGGAATTGGAAGCAGGACCACAGGCTGCAGAGCTGAGTGGATGCCAAAGTAAGACACAGCCTGCATGATCTTTTTGATGATCTCTTGAAAACTACAACTGGTCCAAAACACAGATGCTACAGTTACAACTGGAGGGGATGTAGGGAACACATCTCACAGTTTGAAATTAGCTTCTTTGACTCCCAGTTGGTTTCTTGGCCCAGCTTAAAGTTTTGATGTTGACCTTTAAAATCCTAAGCCCGGTATGAAGAATCTGTAACCCTCCAAACAATGTTGGACTCAAATCCCCATTAGTCCCAGTCAGCCTAGCCAATGGACAGGGATGATGAGAAGTATAGGACAATAACACCTGGAGGACTACAGATTGTCTATTCCTGATCTAAAAGATCTGGGCCCAGGACATCTAAGGACTGCCTGCTCTCATATGAACCTACCCTTAGCAGGATATCTTCCTAACAGGTCCTGTTTCAGGTTTCCTTGCTGTTCACAGTTTGGCTACTTAAGTCAGCAGCTTTTTGACAAGGGCACCAAAATCATGGCACTCCCTCCCTGAGGAAGTTCACGCCAGTTTGAAGGAATGCTGTGTTCTATTTTTGTTCTAATTCTATTTCGCAGTGGCATTCTGCTTTATAAATTTCAAAATTTGTGAGCAATAATGGGGAAAGCTTTTGCAGTTTTAAAAAGAAGTTTCTAAATACTGCTAATATAATAACAATAAATGGTCCTCAGAGTGTAGATCTACTGAAAGAAAGGATATTAGGTTTAGGTTAGATATAAAACACAGATTCCTATTTACACAGCACAAAACTTACAAGGTTTTAGGGTTTGAAAAGTCCACATCAGAAAGGCATGTACAGTAAGTACTCCTCCTATGACACACACTTCATTGTGGTTGGGCTGTATAGAATCATCTTAAAATCTTGGCTATATGTAGAACTGCATCTCTATAATTTGTTTTTTATGTGTACTGAATATCTTCCATGTATGCTCCTGTTATTCTTTGTATGATTATGTGGTTAGTTTGTACATATGTTTATGATAAACCAAGAAAAATATATTTGTAAATGGAAGAAAGGCAACTTCTCCTCATTGCTGAATCCAGGGAATCAGAAGGCTTGAGCATCCCACAACATGAAATGGTTTTGAAAAGCCATAGGCTCACTTACATTTACTCCAAGACACAGCAGCCTCACTACTAAATCAGGCATGTGAAAATCACTACCAGAAAGGCTTTGATTAGCCTCACCCTTCTGAGTAATAAAGATGCTGCTTTCAAAATATCAAGGCGATAGACTTGCCAATGTGATGTCTGTAGGAAATGCAATGCACCTTTATGGATAAATGTGCAGTGGCCCCGGCTGTCTATGTATCCTAGAGCTAAAAAGAAAAAAGGAGACTGAAGCATCATAAATGAGTCAAGTCTTCATTTATTCAATGCACACTATTTGCATGTAGAAGCAATTATAGCCTAGGCAAACAAAGAACCAAATGTTATTAGAATGTTGTGCAAATAATATCACATTTCAAGGGGATGTGTAAAAAAAAACACCCTTATTATCTTTGAACATCAATTTGCAAGCAAAAGTGGTCCCCTGCCATTGCACAGAGGAGGGGAGGAGGATGAATTGATAAGAGTTCAGTTTGTCAGACAGAAGCTTTGTGGTGATTGCATTAATAAAATGTCCACATCTGCTTAGGAATTCCTGGTTCCACCAAACAGGAAAGCATCCCAGCAATCCCAGCAAAGCCTTACCAGTTGCCCATAAAGAAGAAAAAAGAGTGGGCAACAATGATTTCTTAGATCAAAGACAGAAGGACAAAAACCTTCAAAAGGTGCTAATGAACATTATTTTATTTGTGCAATGGGGTGGACATTTGTGAAACAGACTAGACAGAGCCTGCGGAGGTCTCAGAAGACCAATGGTCAGGGGATGAGATTTTAATATGGACGGACAAAACTGCCTATTTTTTATCTCTGTCATTTCTGCATTATTTTTACCCATAATCCCATTCCATTTCTGCATTAATCTGTGGATTTTGTTCTTTCTAAAGTCCTCTAAAAATAAATATTTAAATGTTGTTGTTAATTATTGATCACCTTTGACATATACTGGTATATATCTCAAGGTGATGTACAGAATACAATAAAAACTACTTTAAAAAAAGAAAACCAGTTAAAAGTAACACACATGAAAAGCCAGATGATTATAAACAATACAAAGTGGACACCCGTGGCAGAGATCTAATCATCTGGCAAGAAAAGCTGCAATTTAACATGTGCCAATATATTTTTAATGTGCTTTTTCTTTTAAATGCATTTAAACTTCTGAGAACTGTATCATAACATTTAAAGAACTGTGAGGTCTGGTGGATATAGCTAAGGGCTCTGGATCCGTCCATTTCGTGGAGGAAATTTCAAAGTTCAAATTACTCAAAGATCCCTAGGTTTCATTGCTCTGGATAACTTCCTGTTCCTCTCTTCCAGCAGAATTCATTGAAACAACAACAGCAACTCCTGCCCTCCATTTATTCCCTGGGAACAAAATGCTGGGGAATGGGCTTTCTTAAACTGAGGAATCTGGCACTTGATCCATAAGGTAAATTCCTGTGTAACTCCACAGTTGAGTGAGTAAAACCCAGGGAATACAGTGAGATGCAAGTAAGTTTTAAAAACAACAAGCTATAACTTCCTGTTGCTAGGTTAATCGTGGGGGTACTTGGGGCCAGCACTGATCATTCAGGAGGATGGAGAGCGTGGCAAAGATATGCTGCAGGTCTCCTTGACTCCCACACAAATATTCCTTTAATTCTCCTTTTAGATCTAATAAAACAGAAGCTTGCTGTCCCTTTCAGTCTCCTAAGGAGAAATGTTCAAAGTGGTGCGCGGGGATTTAGCTGTTTTACTAATACATAAGTCAATGGGAGTTGCATGGCTGAATCTCGGTGCAATGCTTTGAAAAATTTTCCTGTGAGTTTATGACAGCGTGGAACCACAGTTCTGAGCCCCTGGCTTCCTCTGCTTACATGTCAATGATGCTAATACTGCCTCTGCCTACCAATGTGACAAGGCAAGGATGTGCTTCTATTGGCATCTTTTCTTTGAAGTGAAGGGAAATCCTAAAGCTTTCATTCAGATAGTGAAAATCCTTGCTAACAGCTCTCCCCTCTCTGACCTCCACATAGGACTCTGTAATCCAGACTTGATGCTGGAGGCACCACAAGTTCTCTGCCTGTATAGACCTCCTCAGCAAAGGTAAGGCTCAATAGGAAGCAACTCCAGTCTTAAGGGAGGTGGGAATGAAGCTCCCTCCCAGTTCTAAATACACAGGAGCATTCTCAGGTATGGTGTCTGTTTCATTTTCACATGCATGGCAGCACCTCTCTAGGTAGCTTTTCCTTGGGACATCCCTATGTGGAAATCAAGAAACCAGCTGAGGACACTGTGTAGACTACACTGGTGCTACAACCATCCTCAGCAACCGCCAGGTTGGTTAATGCCCCTGGCCCCTGTTGACTGCACTCTGTGGGCACAGTTGGTACACAAAATAAGCAGCATGCACCCTCTATGTTACTGGTACTTATGTCCTGCTTCAACGGGAGTTGCCAAACATTTGGGCACATTTGGGGTTCTGTGGAAGTGTAATGGGTGCCAGTCACAAAATGGCTGCCGTGGGGTGTGTGGTATAGCACAAAATGGCTGCCACATCTAAAATAGCAGAATAAGATACAGGACCACAATGCCCTCCAGACTCCCCACTCCTCATCAACGAGGGAAAATGCTACTGCCACACAGAATCACAGCACAATGATCTTTGCACCTCTCCTCTGTCCAGAATGGAAGAGAGGGTGTGTGACCCATCCTGGCATCCAATAAAAGGTGGGCATGTGATTAATACATTAAATAAATAATAATCATGTTTAAAGGGTAGGGTGGGGCCCACCTATGAGGTAAGGTGAGGCGACCTGCCTCAGGTGGCAGGATATAAGGAGCGGCATTTCCAGCCTCCAAGGAACACATCACCTCTTTGGAAGCCAGATCTGTTACCTCCTTGGCAGCCTCCACAGCCACATCTTGGTAAATAGCAGGCACTGCTGGTCTCCTCCTGCCCTGTATCAAATTTGTTCCCTGTTTGTTACTGTTGTAGAACTTCTCTCCCCACTTCTTTTCTGGAGTGCGTGTCTGCCATTTTGTGGTTTGCCTCAAGTGCCAACCCTGAAGTGAGGCTTTCAGTTTAGGAGAGGAACTGAGCAGGAAGAACAAGCAGCCTCTTGTGCACTGTGGATTTTTGAGGGGATGTTTATTGAGACCTTTTGCAGGTGCCATAAGGGTTTCTCAAACACACACTGGAATCTGCTTGCACCACATCAGTGACCCCTGCTCTACATTATTACTCTGCTACCTGCCAAACGTGGAACTAACCATTGCTCAACAACAGTCACCACCTGTCCTGGACGGAGCAGGTAATTTCCTAGCTGATGTGTCTTGGCTAAGATGACACTGAAGTGTTTTAAGTAGATAATCACCACAAAACCTGCCGTACGCTGGAGGGTAGCAAGAAACCTGCCCAATGTGCTGCTTGGAATTCCTGAGTTTTCCATATTTCCTGGGCAGCTGCCAGAGTCCTATGAGCTGCCAAGTCATGGATTTCCCTGCTGTAATCAGGGACTGGAGAGATTATTGCTCAGCTGTCTTTGGGCCGGAGAGAGATAGAAAGAGGCAGTCAAGCACCACTGCACTGATCAGGGCCCCAGTGTTTTCATCTCCCGCCTTCCAGGCTGGCACTAAATGTGTTATCTCTGCCCATAAGCAGGCCCCCTTAAAGAGAGAGATGCATCACTCAAACCTTGGAAAAGACAGTCTGTACTGCTTCCTGTGCTGCCCCATTGAGTTCCAAGGTAGGAAGCCAAGCATAGGTTACTAAGAAAGGTTCTAGGCAGGCAGTAGTTTCAATGAGAAGGAGGAGAGGTGACATTTCTTAGAAAGCAATGTAACAGCTTGTTCTTTCATTCATAAGGTTATGAGTTCTGCACATTCTAAGCTATTATTCTTCCCTTCCATCACCACTCCTTAGCGGTTATGCGTCATTGTTGTTTCCCAAAACAATTCACTCTCAAAAAGCTTAGGAAGGAAGGAAGGAAGGAAGGATCAAGACACTTTAGAAATTGCCCCAAGACCTATTTCATAGAAGTGAACTTAACACAGGGAAAACACACCAGAGAATTACAGCCACAAATAGGACCATCCCTACAATTAGGCAGAGTAAGATGGCTTCCCAAGGTAGCCAGTGTAGAAGGGTTTGCAGCAGGATGGGGGGGATGGAGCTGTGTGTGCCACATGGCCTGCCCTGCACCACCCAAGCTACCCTCCTGCTCTCAGGTGCAATGGAGGATGCTCTCCCATGGCTAGCTTTGAAGCAAGATTTAACTGCCAATCAAGTTGGTTTATGGAATGGGGGTGGGTTGCCATCTTGTCCTTCAACTCAGGCAGCAAAATATATTCAACTGCCCCGGCAGAAGTCCCACTATGTCTGCTGACATTTTTGCCCAAGGTCTCATTTGATTCTATTTGCAAATCACTGAACTTTCTACCAATATCACATGACCCCAGAACTTATCTCTCCCCCACTCCCCAATTTGGGAATTTGGGAAACCAAATTCAGTCTGAGATGTAATGCTTCACTGTTGCTATTTGGTTGGAACGGGGGGAAAGAGCATAAGGATAAGACAAGGGGGGAAGGTGGAGATGTTTGAAGGAGCAGGACTTCCTCAGATGGCTGAGGATGGTTGAAGTGATGAGGAGGTCACAGAAAGGATATCTACTGGGAGGACAAGCAGTTTGTGCTAGATTTTGAGACTAGGCAGGATGTCAGAAATTAAGGAGTGACATCACATGATCTGGACAATGAGAGAGATTAATTGCTTATACACCTGTGAACTGTGGAGAGGATCAGCCTCTACTTCACAAATATGGCAGTTGCTTCTGTTCTTAGTTCATGCACAAACCAATCCTGCAGGAATTAATCAGTGAAAAAGAAGGGTGATCACCACACCGGTGTCTGCAAATCCTATGGAGTGCATTAGTCCCATGAGAATGCTCCAAAATGTAATTGCATAGGCTGAAACCTTCATGACTCTGGACCATGGAGCCTGGACATGCAATTGATATATAACTGACATGTTGCTAGTAAAACTCTGGCATCCTCTACCCCAACTCAAAAATATGCAGCCCACATAGTTTAGCCATTTGTAAAAGATCATGTACACTTAGTCTTCACATATATCCCATGGTTCTTTGGGGGAGAACAGTGGCTCAGTGGTAGAGCATCTGATTTGCATGGAGAAGGCCCCAGGTTCAGTCCCTGACATATCCTGGAATGGCTGGAGGAGAATTCTTGCCTGAAACCCTGGTGAGCCACTACCATAGACAATACAGAACTAGACAGAGCAATGTTCTTAATTGGTGTAAGGCACCTTCCCATGAGAGTCCCATGGACTGCAAGAATTGGTGTAAGGCACCTTCTCTTGAGAGTCCCATGGACTGCAAGAAGATCAAACCTATCCATTCTTAAGGAAATCAGCCCTGAGTGCTCACTGGAAGGACAGATCCTGAAGCTGAGGCTCCAATACTTTGGCCACCTCATGAGAAGAGAAGACTCCCTGGAAAAGACCCTGATGTTGGGAAAGATGGAGGGCACAAGGAGAAGGGGACGACAGAGGACGAGATGGTTGGATAGTGTCTTCGAAGCTACCAGCATGAGTTTGACCAAACTGCGGGAGGCAGTGGAAGACAGAGGTGCCTGGCGTTCTCTGGTCCATGGGGTCACGAAGAGTCGGACATGACTAAACGACTAAACAACAACAACAAAACCTTCCCATGTTCTTAGCATTATTATATATAACTAGTATGATCACAGGCCAGGCTATCACATGGCCTCCAAGTGTCTTCCAGCAGCGCTGATAGCATGTAAAAAAGAATACAGTCATACCTTGGGTTACAGACGCTTCAGGTTGCGTTTTTTCAGGTTACGGACACGCCAAAACCCAGAAGTACTGGAACGGGTTACTTCCAGGTTTCGGCAGTCGAGAATGCATAGAAGCGTTAAATCGCACTTTGCGCATACGCAGAAGCACCGAATCACAACCCACGCATGCACAGACATGCCGCTGCGGGTTGCAAATGCTGCGTGCATCCCACACAGATTACGTTCGCAACCCTAACATCCACTGCAGTCAAATTATAGGGCTGGCATAGGTTCTCCATGCTATCAGACACTTTAAAACATATCACAAAAATAAGTTCCAGAGCACCATCTGCTCCATTGCATCTTTTCTGTATAGACTCAGGGTTCTTCTCAAGAGTACCATGTCTGTAGGACAAAGAGACAAGACAGCATTCTGAAACAGTTAGCCTAGATATGCATAGGGCTGTACTTTTAGTTATGTGAATGAGAATTTCTAATAATCAGCAGGTGAGAAAACTGGCCTATAAACAACAATACATTCAAAACAGACCATAAACCAAGCCTCACATTCTTTAACTTTCATCTGAGTTTCTGTCTGTTTAGCATTTTAGCCAGTTTTCTTTCAAGAATTTTTTTACTGGCTCTTCTAATACTGTGTATTGTTCATGTTTCATTGTATCTCCTTATTTGTGTCCCTCTAATGCCATCCTTCTTTCATCTCTCTAAGGCCTTTTTTCCTCCTCTCCTGATTCTGACTCTTTCTTTAGCTTCTTATGTTTCCTTTTAAGTACTCTTTTGCTTATTTTGTATTGTAGCAAATCAGTGTAGGACTTCATGGTTGTCACTCTGCTGCACACATACAATGGCTGTGAAAAAGAAAGCAACCACAAAGACATAACTTGGTTCTTCCTGCTAAGACCCATCCCTTCCACCAAACAGGAAACTCTCCCTTGCTGCTTCCTGCCCAGAAAGAGACATACATAGTTTGACTCCACCCACCAGAGGGCAGTGTTGCATCTACACACTGGTCTCCTCTTTGCAAGTATTGTTTTATAATTTTATATATTGTTTGATAATTTGATAATTTTAAATGTTTTTACATCCAGCTTATCCTCCTTCTTGAAAACTTTAAAAGCTTATTTTAATTCATTTTATTGCTCTTTTTTTAACCTCAGAACTAGTAATGGGTCTTTTGAAATGTGCATTCATTCAAATGCATGCACTTTTGCAAATCTGGATAAAATGAATATGCCACATGGATTTTATGACATAGAATGTATCATGTTGCAGTTACATTGAATCTCATCTCCCACACTCAGTTCTGTGAAAACGACTGTCCCCCAAACTCAAGGTGGCAGCATAGGAGCAGAGGTGGAGCTAGCTGTTCTGGCACCTGGAGCAGCACACATGCTGTGCACCCGGGGGGGGGCAAACATCCCGTGTGGGCAGGGCAAGCATCCCAGGGGGGTGCCGCCTGCGGTGATTGGTGAGCATCTCAGGGGGGCAATCAGCACGGTGATCAGTGTCCAGGGGGGCGATTGGCGTCCAGGGGGGTGGCACGGTGATCCGCCCAGGGGGGATTTTGTCTCAGGGATGACACCCGGGGTGGACCGCCCCCACTGCCCCCCTTCCTATGCCCCTGCATAGGAGTGAGGTCAGATCACTTCTCCCATATTCCTGCTGACTCCAGCACTGCTTCTGATGTAAACACATCTATGGTCTATTGCAGCCCCATCCTATTGCTTGCTCCAGACATCATATGTGGGACATGTTACTCCTGAATAATTTAGATCCAGGCTCCCCAGTGTGGCTCCCATGAGCATCATGGTGCCGTTAGACAAGCCCCATGCTACCCATTGGGCGGTTGGGGGGATAACCTGTGGGGGTTTTCTGGTCTATGTTTTATTTGTCTGGGGTGCGTGCAGGTGTTTTTCCTTTTGTTTGAGGCAGGGGTTCTGAACATCATGAGTTTCCCCCTGAAATGGGCATTTTGTGGTGCCCACGACAGTGTCTTAGATTTCCAAAGGCACCTCTGGACCCTCCAAATCCACTGGAATCAATGAGCTTCTTAGGTACAGCTAACTTTGCACAAGACTGGGCTACCTGTCTAGACTATGTGCCAGGTCTGGAAATGCTGCACAGTGATTGCTGCTGGAGCAGACATAGCCTGAAAGGCAGACCTGGACTCTTCCCATCTCAGTCAACATCATCAGCAGGAATACACACTTTCTAAGGCCAAATTAAGCTGTCAGTTACACCTTTGCAGCCATGGTGTTTCCCAATTAAGACCCTTCAGTAAATTTGCACAGGGATTAGAATTTAATAAAGGTTTCCCTCAGGGCCAGGGAAGAAATAGAATCTGCATTTCTCCACGTCCCAGCTGTCTTGGCTGTGTAAGCATTGCATGAGTAACAGCAGCAACAGCCAATATTTACTTTTTGTCAAGATGGGCTGCACACAGTGTGACGAGATGTCTATTTTCCAGCCACTAGATGACTCTCTGAGCTGCAACTACTTTTAGACAACCTGCATCTGTGGTGAACAAAAGGTAGACATGGTGGGGCATTAAGCAGAAGTCTGTCTCTGTATTTTGAAACACTTTTGCAATAAAATGCCTTCTTTCTGAAGGCTAGAAATTCACACAATGGACTTTAATAAGGTAAATCACAGTATCAATGGTGGATACTGAAATCTGCAGCAAAATAGCACTCTGGTTGTTTTGTCATGTGACCAGAGAGCAAATAACTTGCCACTTCTCAAGCCATATTTGTAAACCGAATTTCAAAGTTGCCAGCACAGGAATTAAAATTTTAGATGTAACTTGTGAGTTTCTAGCAAATGTTCATGTTTTTGAGGTGAACTGCAGTATTTCATGTTTGGGCTGGTGCTTACATTTTGAAACAAGGCTGAGTTTCAATGACAGATATGAGGTATGGAATGCATAATTTAGAAGCCTTCCATTTTAAATGTTGGTATTTCTATGGGTTTTCCATTTATGCATATCTATTTCAGCAGCACATTTCTGCAACCAGACATTCAGGGGTCAAACCCTTTACAATCAGACAAAATGCCTGAAGACACTGAGCAGGAGGATGATATCTGATAGAATTACCTTTAGAAACCACCCACTCTGCTAGAAACCTTCCAGTGAGAAGAATCCCAGGGGCAAGATTTGCCGCCACCACATCCTGAGGAAGTTGCTCTGTCCTCCTCTTCAGACTTATATGCCTGACCCCCTAGCAGAGCCAAAGACTCCCCAGCCCTGATGGTAACAGCACTTAGGGAACAGAGTGCTGTCCCTTTAACAACCAGAAGTTTCTTTGGAGGGGGTGGAGCCAGGAGCACCAACCAGCAGGGCCATTTAGACTCCTGGTTAACTTCAATAGAGCAATATTCCACTGGAGCATTATTTCACTTTGCTGCACTTGAAAGTCTTTCTTTGTTCAGCCTCACTTGGAGCCATGTATGATTCTGCTCACCACCTGAACATTTGTTCTTCCCTCTCCATTATCCCCATGGACCTCACCTGGAACATAATATAAATGCCTTTGCACAAGGCGTCCTTCGTAGTGGATGGCCAAAGGTTAAAGATGGTGGGAGTTGAAATCTGGAAGACTCCTCCTGGATTAGATGTTTCCAAGAAGAGAAAGGAAAGAGACACGAAGTGGCACTTCAGTGTTGCTTGTAACATCCAGTGCCTCGCTAAATGCAAACTAAATAGTAACCAGTCACTGTGCTGGTGGCTCATGAAAGCACCCACACAATTCTGCACTAGTGTGCTTGACTGTAATACTGCAGGATCATTTTGAAATGGAGGTGCTACAAGTCTGGATGCACGTTGAGTTAACAGGATCTCAGGAAGCAGATCTGGGTAAGACTACTGTCTAAAACCTTGGAGACCTCCAGACAGCTGCAGTACACACTACTGGGCTGGATAGACCAATGGTCAGATTCAATATAAAGTTAACTGCAGATGTCTCTGTTTAAAGTGTAATTATTATTAAACCTGCAATCCCTTTCCACAATTTGTAGGAAGCAACCCTTGCTGAACACAGAAGATGTTTATGTATAGGATTCCTCTGAAAGGTCAGCATCCTACAGGAATGTGGTTAATCTAACACCAGGTGTTTAAAAGTTAGCTGGAAAAGATTCAAAGAGTCAAAGGTCTAACTGCATAACGGGACCCCAAGAGATTATGTAAGGAAACTTCAAAGAGTGGTGCTCTTATGAATTGGAAACTGGTTAAAAGGCAAAAAGTAAAGGGTGGGAATAAATGCTCACAACACTTTTCATAACGGTAAACAGTGTGACTCCACAAGGGCATTATTGGCTGGTATTGCTGCTGCCGAATTATCTATAGACAAAAGTGAATTATAAGATAGCCATACTGTATGCCCCAGGCTGACACATATCTAGTCTGCATCTAGGGTAGAATTGCTAGGTTGGGCTGGCAATCTGTTGCTGCAAAAACAAGAAAGTGTCTTGTGGCCAGTGGCGTAGCATGGGTTGCCAGCGCTTGGGGCTACACAGAGGAGGATGGGTGGGGGAGAGGGAAATGGATGGAGTATACATGCACATTCAGCTGCCTAATGGTGTCATGTCACCCTAGAGACTGCAGCCGCAGAGATACGAAAAGAAGAGCCGTTCCATTGTCTGGAGAGGTCATTTCCTGGTTTGCATGGAGAAGCCATTTTCAACAGAGCCCAGCAATGGAAGCATGCAGCTGTATTGAGGCAGCACCAGGTGTTGAAATTTTGTATCCCTAACAATTTTGTGCCTGGGGCAATGTTTATTCCTATGTCGGTTCCACAAAATGATAGATTCTGGATAGGTCAAGAGGATAGGAATGGGGGCTTCATGAGAACACTGCAGTGCATGCTCATAAGCAGCTCTTGTTCATTCCAAATTCCCATTCATTTCAATTTTCTGATGGATTGTGACTAATGTTTGTTTTGTGTTTTGAAGCCACTATGGCCAGCTTTTTAAAAGTAAGATGTTTCCAACTAGATTATTCTTTTAGGGAACGCTGTGCTACACACACATTCCTTTCTGCCTTGCCTAAGAGTGCTCCTCCTGGGAATCTAGACCAACCAGGACTTCTAAAAGTGGCATAACCAGAGGCCTTGAACAGAATGTACACCTTCTGAGCTCCTGCTGTTACAGCTCTGCCTTCTTTTCTTTGCCTGACATTGTTTAATGATTTGATGCCGAAGCCAAACAGAATAGCTGAACCAAACAAGAGAAATGAAAGTGTGCCTTGATTGATACCAACAGATTTCCAGGTCATGCAATGTCAGACTCAACGAGGAGAAAATGTGAAGTTATGCCAGGGCATTTCAGCTACGTTGGATAAGAGAAAAGCTAAAACAGAAGTATTCTTTCTATTTCTTAGACTTTAAAGTGGTTTAGTTAAAATGCAGCACATCATAAAAGAGACTAAGATGAAGAGAAACTGATATATCCCATTGAATTAAATGGGACTTACTCCTAGGTAAATGTGCATTGATGATTGCAGCCTCAAGGTCTGGGGGAATCCAGTGTAGTGCTATGAAAAGCAGTTCAGCTTGCCAGACAGAATGATCCCCTCTCTCCTCACCTTGCCTGCTGTTCTGGGGGTTCTCCCAACAGCACCCCAGAGCCAAATTTGAGGGGCATGGCAGCTTATGGGGGGAGGAGAGGGAGTTAAGCCCTACTGCATTAGCCCAAGTCCTTGCATGGGCTTCTGCTAGCAGGACTCATTAGTTGAGCCTGGCTCTCTGTTTCAAGAAATTAAGAAAAGGAATCTATTTTTGTGCAGAACACATTCAAAGTATGAGCTCCTTCTGAGCCCTCACTATATCTGACCAAACGGGTCAGTTTTATCATACTACTATATGGTACTAATCCAATCACTGTTCTGTTAGGAATGTCAAAATATGTCTAGTTGTTTCAAATTCGCATCTGGAAGTCAAACTCTTCCCACTGTGATCTCATATCCCCTCAATAACCAAATCCCAAGCCTTACAATATCACTAACTCTCTTCTGTTGCTAAGACCTGCGTGTGAAGTCTTTACCCAATTCCTTTGCCTCCTTGGTCCAGAGGCAGATTTAGGGGACCATAACCAGTTTGTCTGCACTGGGCACCACAGGGGACACTGCAATCATGATGAATGGAAAGCAGGAGGAGGGACAAATTTTGGCATCGCACAGGATGCCACTGAATTTTTAAAGCCTAAAGTCTACCATTGCTTGGTTTGTGTGTGTGTGTGTAGAGAGAGAGAGAGAGAGAGTGAGGGCAAGGGCAAGGGCAAGGGGGAGAGTCAGATTTAGAATAAATAATTAGCAATATACCAAGATATTCTGTTTAAATATCCAGTTTAAGAGCTGATTCTCGTATTATTATTTTTTGCACAGGGTCACAAGTCTCAGTATAAAATAGACAGGTGTCCTCTTAAGGTTGAAGGGCCTGGACACTGACAGTTAGGAGCATGCCATTACAAAAGTCAGATATGGCAGCTAGGAAGGAATGAGGCAATCCTTCTGTGTTTTTGATAAATTCATACACAATTAGTCCCAGATGATGATCTGAAGGCATCTGATGCATGAGCCATGCTGCAGATAAGCAGATCTGAGTCTGATCAGTGCCTGGATGGGAGGTCCTGTGTATGCCACCTCCATTGAAGAAAGAAGACAGGATATAAAGAAACAATAAATAAATAATTCTTTTTGCGTGTGCCCTTCACATTGGATGAAAGCATCCTATACTTTATACACTGGCATAACTGCCATCAAGTCAGCTGTCTGAGGGAAGAACTGTGTGGCAGAAGCTGCTCTGTCCTCCTGGCCTGGACACGAACATCACAACTTCTAATTCTATATTACTGACTTGTCTGAGGCTACTGAACCCCTGACGCCCAGTCCTGACAGAAGGAAAGGAGCCAGCCTTTCTTTCCCTGCATTTCCTAAGGGTCCTCTGCAATAAAAAAGCGGGTATCAAACTAACATTGCACATGGCTGTAGTGTAACTTGCCATTTGGCCCGCAGAGACGAAGGATGCTAAGAAATCATAAGAGACCTTGCTTAAAACAACAGAATTCTTCAGACAACAGAATTCATTTGGCCCCTTCATTTCCACAGTCTCTTATAAAAGGGCTCAGAACTTGAGAGGGTTCCCAACATCAAACAGAGAATTCTGTCACAGAAGTGCAGGGTACCAGAGGTCATCATGGCAGCCCAGTTTTCAAGGCAAATTACACATTACATTGCATTTTACGAATTTCCCAAGTCCCTTGAAAATATTTCTGTATTGTGGGGGGATGTTTAGCTGGTATTTGAACTTGAAATGTAGAACCGTGTCCTGAACAAAAATTACCAAAAAATTCATACTCATCTCTCAATGTCCAGTGGAATCATTTGGTTCCAAACAATCAGGATGCTAAATATGTGAGTTAAACCAAAGCTTCACGTCATTTGGACAAGGACTTACCTAGAAGAAACAGTAGCAGATGCACAAGTTTTTTTGATATGTCCACCCCGTTAAAGTAAAGGATGAGAAGCATGTGGAAGAAGGACGCTGAACCCTCACTCGCACCTTACCTCTCTGCAGCCTGTTGTTGTGTGAGCACTTTTCACCATTCTTATTTCACTTCCACTGTGAATGCCAAGAAGGGAAAAGCTCTTGGAGCAACTGACTAAGGGAAGGAAATGCACTAGAAATAGTTATTTCCTTCTCCTGTATACTCCTGTGTACAGCAGGATGGCCACCTGATACTTTATTTGTGAATGAGGGACCAACACATAAACAGTGGTCAATAGACACACATGGGAGATGCACTGGCAGTTCTTTGGTTGGCAAATACACTGGGAGATGCCAAATTCAGACCATTGGTTCATCTAACTCAGCACTGTCTATGGCGAAAAACAGCAGTGGTTCCCCAGAGTTTCAGATGGGACAGAGGTCCAGCGCTATCTGGAGATGTGAGAGAGATCTGAAGCGGGATCTTTGTCTATCCAAACTTTCCTACACACCTGAACACCCCCTGGAGAATGTTGTGTAGGGCGAAAAGTAACATGAAAGCAGCACTGGCAGTTTTGAAGACAAATGAAGACATTTGAATTGCAATGGGAGGTCGACCCTGAACTATCTTTCAAGGCTTGGGAAATAATTCACATAGAAATTTATATCATGTATCAAGTAGAGAAAAATAAGCTGAAGGAGTAAGTCTGCCGGTGGAAGGAGAGAGTTATGGTAGTGACCGTTTATTCACTTGCGTCCCACTCCCAGCCTTCCTCAGATGAGCTTAGAGCAGCATTTTAGCCCCACAAGAAGCCTTGGCCACAGGTAGCCTGAGAAAGCAGAGGTACGAGCAGCCACTGTCCATGTAGTGGGGCAATGCTGTCCTCCTGACACCTGCATCACTGCAGCTTATCTGAACAGGGTTGAGGTGGAACAGGCAGGGTGGTGGGGAGGTCTGGCATGTGCAGCTTCACCAATGTAGCAAATCTGGCACACATGCTGGTGCATCTGTGCAGCCTAGGGATGAGAGAGGTATATGATTCAGTTTGTATTGAAAGGTGAGCTTACCAAATTTGCACTTTTCAGAAACAATACGCAAACTGAAACACAGCTATCCTTTGAAATTCACACTTATCCAAATTTTGCAATGGAGTTCTCCAGACAAATGATGTGTACAAAAAGGGCATCTGCTAGGGTAGAGTATGCATAAAATATTAGCAAGAATGGCATGCAAAAAATGCATTATATTAGGGGGAATTGCTTTGCCAAAAATGTGAATGTTATGTAAAATTGCACATAAAACGGAATATAGCAGGAGAAACATTCCCAAAGATGTTAATGAATTTTCATAGACTTTAAAAAATAATAATAATAATTGCAAACTGATATAGAAATGTGGAGAACTGAATTTAGGATTTGAAAAATGAGAACCTGACTGTGAGAGAACCTGAAAATGACCTATTTGAACAGCACTAGTCTAGCCCCACCCTCACTGTCCCATACAGGTAAGCTGTGGTAATGCCAGCATCATAAAGGCAGCTCTGCTCTACCACACCAGCTGCTACTAGCCAAGGAAAGATGCTTCACAGCTGTGTGGGGGTCCAAAGATTGCTTCCCCACATCTAAAACAAACCCTAGGCACTGCACCGCACAATGCAGTTCATGTGGCTTTTGGGGGCTATAGCAGCTCCAGTTTCCGGTCAGCTTATAACAACTTCCAAGCAGACTGCTAAGGGCTGATCCAGTCAAATGCATGTCAGTGCCATGAACAGAACTTCTGCCAGCATCAGTCTGTGGCAGCAGGCTGAACAACAGACTCGGACTGTCTGGAAATTCAGCTGGGAATAATCATAGGCAGCCGGAAAACATGGCGGCCGTGGTCCAAAACCATTATCATGCGAATAGGGCCCACCTTGGTGCTACTGTGCATTCATATCCACTCCTTTGACATAAATGATGCTTTCAGGAAAAAGGTTCCTGCTTTTCCTCCCTCTGGGGTTAATAACAGCTTCGGGAGGGGAGGCATCCCTAGATTAATTTATGCAGCAGAAAGGGTTAATTCCACCCCACTTTGATTCAATTCCCCATTTCAATTAGGCAAGGAAAACAACAACAACAACAGGAGATATCACTGCACACCCCAAATCAGAATACAGACTATTTAACTGTGGGCCCATATGCAGCTTTTATCTGGTACCAATTCCATGGCTGGCATTGTCTGTTACCTAGAATGGGAATGGCAGTCACCTGAAGGACTTGCAGTTGACATTGGACAGGTGAGAGGAAGGTGCAAGGAGAAAGAAGGTGCTGGCATGTGAGGAGTAGTGAGCAGGGTAGGGTGAACCAGTTGGCAGTGGAGGTGCACAGTTAAAATGAGGCACAGCTTAGACTTTGCTTAAGGCGTGTGTTTTGAGATGGGACATGAGGGGGAGGGAGGACTAGGAAGACAAGGGGGTGAAGGAATCTCTTACATGAATAGGGAACAGAAACAAATATCCAAGATTCAAAGGGGACCCTCCTTCATCTCCCCCCTCTTTTTCTGGCCTATATTAGCATTGTTCTGTTGGAAAACCCTCTGTTTGTGAAAACGCTCTCAGCCTTCAGGACAGAAGCCAAAATCAAAGCGCAGTCTTTTATTTGGAGTTTATCAGTGGCTATTGTCCTTATCAAACAAAGCCCTTTCATCAGGGCTTCTTTAACACACTTTATTTCTCTTTTATTTTGCTTTGAAATAAGCTGGGCAACAATTAATTTCAGAGAGAGAGAGAGAAAGAGAATTCAACAAGGATCTATTACTACTCTCGGCTTCTATTGCTGTAATGAAAATCTATTTCCTTTCCCTTTTGTGTCCCATATAATTTAATGCCCATTTTATTAATGGTCTGAAATAATTACGGAACCTTTTGTGATTCTCAAGTATGTTTCATTTAATTGTGCAATAAACGCCTAATCTCTTCCTCCATCTGAAGCTATTATGGCATTAAAATTAACAATTATGCAGCAGCGCGCCCGGGTCCATAGAAATCACTCCAGATAACTAGACATATATAAATCATTCATGAGAACAATTTCTGAAAAGAGACGAAGGGAGGGGAAAAAATTGTGTAGAGAATGACATTGGGAAGCCAAGGGCCTGCTCTGTAAGAAGATAGCAACACCTTACAAAAATCTTTTTTCCGCTTTCATTTTTTTGGTTATTATTATTTTACTGATTGTGTATTGTGGCACGTGCTTTCCTCTTGCCTCCCCGCCCCCCACCTTCTATTAGCCTGACAGATATTTTCAGAATTAATTAACCGTTAGCTCAGAGGATAAATTTTCATTATCAATTTTCTCCCCTTCTTCTCTTTCGTTCCTTTTATAGTTTGTCTTTCTCTTTCAGGCCAGCAATTACACTCTCTGCCTTTCTCTGGCAGGTCCTGTTTCTGTAGGAGGTAATCCAAATGAGGAAAGTGCTTCTTTCTTCCCCTCCTTCCTTTTAGACCCATTCACTTCCCTTCTTCTACCTTTTGTGGGATTTAATAACCGCGGCTGATAGGTGCACCGTGGACAGAGAGGTTAAGTTTGTTGTCTCAGCACTTTGCTGACAGGAGACAGTGCAGAAATCCAGGAAACATGCGGGCAGGCCTCTCCGGGCAGGAAAGTATTCCAGCAGCAAGTTCCCACAGCCAGGCTACACATCATAGCTTGCGTTTTAGATTGTATTTCTTTACTCCCAGTAAAACAAACTTTTATAAACTTCTGGGAACTTGGATCCATCGAGATCTCTAGATCTTCCTCAGCCTCGACATAACCTCCCCTCATTCAACCTCCCCTCAATTGTTACATCTCCTTGAAGTTTCCCATTTCTCCGTTGTGACTGGTGTCAACTATAGTGTTTAGCAGGAAATAGTAGTAGAGAGAAGAAGAAGAAGAAGAAGAAGAAGAAGAAGAAGAAGAAGAAGAAGAAGACTTCTTAGTCACTTGTTACCTGAAGGTCTCCAAGCAACTGACAGAACATTGAATACATAAATATAAATACATTACACCGTAAAACAGAAGAAAATAACCTCCACAACAGACACACTAGTAACAAAATAGCATCCACACACTAGTAACCAAATAGCATCTGCTTAGTCTGTCAAAAGCTTGGGGGGAAATATGAGTCTTTACTATAATGACCATTATGAAGCAAATGGGTTCAAGACTATTTCTCAAGGCTCACCCACACTTACTTTTTGCACAGGCCTGCGCTTTCCTGGTCTGAGAACACCCTCCTCCCCACTGCTTTCCCCAAGAAAACCCAGTTTTTACTGCTGAATTGGAACAAATTGCCATTTACTCTGATTCAGTAGTAAAAAGTGGGCTTTTGCCAAGGCAACCCCACCCCCAAAAAATGAGAGGGGGGAGAGAGGTTGTCAGACCTGGAAACCCCAGATCTTTGCCTAGAAAGCATGGGGCAAAAGATAAGTGTGGATGAGCTTTCACTTTGTGTATCTTACTCTACCTTTTAAAGCAATGTTCACCCACAGTTTAAAAGGAGGGCGGAGCTTGTATCCAATGCTCTGGATTTGATTTTGAGGGTGCACATGGGTCTGGAAGGGACAGGAGAGGGAAAGGAAGCCCTTTGCCTGAGTTGCAGGTTTGGATACAGCCCAATGTCCTTCTTTATTAACCTTCCTTTCTTGTAAAGGGCTGCGTTCACTGAAGAAGGATGTTCTATGTAGCTGTTTTGCATTCCAACACAAGTGAGACAGAATGGAATCTGCTCCTCACCTTCTCCCCAGTTCTGCTTGCTTTGCATTCAGGCACAATGGGCCGGCTGTGAGCTGCAACCCTTGAGTTCAACCTCATCTTCAGTACCCTGCAATGTCTCTCAAGCTTCCACTGACCATCCCTGACCATCCCATTCAGAACCCTGGGATGAAACCAATAAGTTATGCCAAAAGGTATTAGGTGTAAGGGCTGTGCAATCACTTTGGATCAGATTCAGGTGTGTAATAAATCGGGGTAGTTCGTAGCCAGGTAAAATGAAGTGGAAGGTAAAAGAAGCTGGGACAAGGCAGCTAGAACCAAAGTGCTGAATGAAGTTTCAGTTGTATTTTGGGTACTGATTTTCTGCCTTGCCTATGTCCAGGAAGGGGTAGAGAAGGGTGACTGAGTACTAGTCAGCACTGTAATTGACAAGTCTATCTATCAGTGGAATAATGCCTTACATTGCCTGCATGATGCAAATATCCATATCAAATTTTGCAGAGATTTTACCGAAGGGCACCTCTGTATTCCCTGTGAGGTTTTTCTCTCTCTCTCTCTCTCTCTCTCTCTCTCTCTCTCTCTGTGTGTGTGTGTGTGCATCTATGTAAAGTTTTTTTTTTTTAATTAAGGTATTTTTCCCTTAACATAAAATTAAAAGTGCAGCCAACAAAAAAAGAAAACATAATCAAAATTACAAAACAGAAGAGCAGTACATTTATTTTCCAAATAAATAGAGAGCAGATAATGTGGAAAAATAAAAGCAGCAAAGCTAAATTTTGTGATTTGGTGAGAGAAGAGAGTTTTGTATATCTGAATTTGACACATAAGAAATTAAATTCCACCCAAAGGCATAGAAATGTTCTGGGTCTTCCTTACCATTAGAAGCATGTAATTTGTGAGTTATTTTCTCTACAATAGACAGAATCCACATGTTCTTACACCACAATGAAAGGGTTAAGCCCTGTACAGTGGTACCTCGGGTTCCATATGCTTCAGGTTACAGATGCTTCAGGTTACAAACTCTGCTAACCCAGAAATAATACCTCAGGTTAACAACTTTGCTTCAGGATGAGAACAGAAATCGTGCTCTGATGGCGCAGCAGCAGCAGGAGGCCCC
This sequence comes from Podarcis pityusensis, assembly GCF_964106645.2. Lineage (NCBI taxonomy): Eukaryota > Metazoa > Chordata > Lepidosauria > Squamata > Lacertidae > Podarcis > Podarcis pityusensis. Next base: position 37,819,356 of record NC_138032.1, read on the forward strand.
ATTAGCTAAAGTGGTGCTTCAGGTTAAGAACAGTTTCAGGTTACGAACGGACCTCCGGAATGAATTAAGTACTTAACCTGAGGTACCACTGTACTGTCTTCCATTTCTGGGCCAAAGGAGTTCCATGCAAATACTTAGTTTCAAAAGCCAGGTGGCAGAGCAGCAGAAACTTTAAAAAAATGTTACCTTTGGAACATAAAATGCCGCTGGACCTATTTGTCTGAAATGTCAGTATTTTAGCCGAAAGAATGCAATTCTGTGGAAGAAAAAGGTGAAATTTATAGATGTGTTGTGTTTCCCCCATTTAAATCAGTTGGAAATGCAAAAAAAAAAAAGTTTCATTTATGAAACAAAGCAGCTCTACAAAGTGGGAGTGGAATGAAGCAATACATACCCCCAAACCAACAAAATGTAGTGGTTTCTGAAAATAAAACAATGAATTTGAGATTTGGAGATGCCAGGAACTGAACCTGGGAACTTTTGCACTTAAGTAGCTGCTCTACCACTGACCTTTATTTTGATGTGTTAGTTGTCCATGGGAAAATGGGGCAACGTTTAAAACGCTTCCTCTCTGCCACCCCTGAAGTGACCAAGTCCTAAGAGGGCCGTATCATGTCTCTTTGCTAAATGTGCCATCCAGTTCTAAGCTGCCTATATAGCTTGTCGTAAGGCTTTCTGCCTATTGTTCATCCCAGCTCTGCCCTTATCAGGTCTGCTGCTGCAGATTTGGAGAAATAGTGCATTTGTCACAGCAGAGAGAGTGGCTGTGCAGTCATAAACTCACAACGCTTGGCTCTCTGCCACTGTACACACAGCCCACTGGAATGCATGTGATGGCATCTGGCGGTATAGACTGATGGCAAGGGCACAACATTCGCTTTGGCACAATGCTGCAGTGACAGAGCGCTGGCAGGGCAGCAAAGGGTGGCACTTGCCAGGGATGGCAGCCTTCTCAGAAAGAAGGGCAGAAACACAGCTGCCCTTCCACAGAAACACAAAGAGGATTCTGACATGGGATTTCTGTTGTCCCATGCTCACATTCACCGGCAGCTGGTGATAATTCTGCCCATCTCAGAGGGGAAACTACTGTTGCTAAGAGAAATGGTTTTCACTTTTCAGATCTGCATTCTGCAACCCTTTGGTTTGCTTGTTTCCCTGGGTTTCTGTCCCACCTTTCCTCCACCAGAGCCCAAGGTGGCGTAGATGTCACTCCCAGGTGCTCTTACAGGCACTGACCAGACCCAAACCTGCTGAGCTTCAGCCAAGTTGTGGCCTCACGTGCCCTTCAATCCATACCCTGGCCACGGTTTTCAATATTAGCACTAAACACAGGGAAAGTGCAGGAAGTGAGGCATCCAAGAAATGAGATGTGATGGTGGATATGATTGCTTGAAATGTACTTCTGGACAGGGGAGACTTTCTTTGGGGTGAGGGTGTCATGTCAAGTTTTTCTTCCTCTCTCATATTACTAGAAAGCAGGGCCATCTGATGAAGCTGAATTGGGAGGTGGGAGACATCCAGGGGAAGAAGAAGAAGAAGAAGAAGAAGAAGAAGAAGAAGAAGAAGAAGAAGAAGAAGAAGAAGAGGAGGAGGAGGAGGAGGAGGAGGAGGAGGAGGAGGAGGAGGAGTTTGGATTTGATATCCCGCTTTATCACTACCCAAAGGAGTCTCAAAGCGGCTAACATTCTCCTTTCTCTTCCTCCCCCACAACAAACACTCTGTGAGGTGAGTGAGGCTGAGAGACTTCAAAGAAGTGTGACTAGCCCAAGGTCGCCCAGCAGCTGCATGTGGAGGAGCAGAGCCGCGAACCCAGTTCCCCAGATTACGAGTCCACCGCTCTTAACCACTACACCACACTGGCTCTCAGTGGAGACTCCTTCATACAGCACATAGTTAAACTATGAAATTTGCTCCCACAACACCATGGGTTGTACCCAACGCTCTGAAAGCAGCCACAGAACTTCCCGTTCCATGCTTTCCCCACCCACCTGGCATACTCCCAAATTTGACCCCCTGGAGCTGATTTTGCAGATGCCCGGGACACTGCAAAGGAGAGCAGAGGGAAGTTCCATTCCTCAGCCACAAGTCTTTTGTGCTAGTAGGACAGGGACATTGGGGACCAGTGGCCTGCTGTCAGTGGGCTTGGGGGACTAGGCTAATCTGCTAAATGTCCCCCTGGCGTTTCCTTCTCAAATCCTGGGAAGCTTCTGCCCGGCTTAGGGAGGGAGGCACAATGCTCACACATGCAACATTGAGATGTCAGCCCCCACCAATCGCCCTCGCAAGCTGGCACCTCTGGCCCCAACTGTTCCCCTATGAAAAATTTTACCACATGCCACTCTTGGGGACTAAGAGACAGGGATTCTTTAGCTGTTATTCCTGCAGAGTGATTAGCAGGTCCAGAACAAATGGCACAGTCCAAAGGATGGATATCCTAGGTATAGATTTGTTTTTGACATTTCAGGAAAAGTCCTCCCCCTTTATTTCAGTTCGGCAATATAAATAAAATACTTTGTAGTGTGGCTCACACCACTAAGCACAGAGATTGTGAAAGGTGTCAGATAAGAAATTTCAATCTGTATATAAAGAGTTACAGAGGGATAACACGATAAAAATCTGACCAAAGACTTCAATTAGGCATCTTCAGTAATCCCAACCACATCAGAAATAAAAAATATCATCTAGGAGAAATATATAATTAGCAGAGACCAGGAGAGAAATAGCCTTCATCAAACACCACAATGAGCACAGTTCAAAAGCGGAATATTCAAATTAAAATCCCAAATTCGTTCAGTGACCTCCCTCTTTGCAGATCAATGGAAAGAGGGGCACACATCTCCTTTGATACATCTCTGCTATGTAAAGTGTCCTTTAACTAAACAGGGTCAAAAACCATAAATGATTACTGGAAATGATTTGACAACTGCACAGCTACATTCATTTTAAATAGGCATTAATTCATTTAATAGAGTTGGAAGGGGGAACTGTTCGGATCGCTGTAAAGTGGGACAGAGAAAGGAAGGAAGCAGATGGCATTTTACAGCTAACATTCACAGGAAAGTGGGTGTTCTTGGGGAGTGTCAATATTATCACTGTCCTTACCGTGGCACCCCCAGGAATTACTTGGCATATGAAATTCCATGACTGTTTAGTTGCTTCAGGTTTACCAGTAAGACTAACCTCACTCAAAAAACACTCCCAGTGAATCAATAGCTGTCACTACCTACTGGGTTCAAGAGCATAAGGAGAGAATGTGTGTTTGTAGGGGGGGGGAGGGGAAGAGAAATGTTTTCTAATTTTGCACCTATTCATATACATTGGCACGTGCACATTTTATGCATGTCCACTGTTGCGCTCTTTTTGGGGATTGGGGTGAATGTGTTTCCTCTTTTTTGGCAATGCATTGGACACTTTAACCTAACTCAATCAGTTTCCAGTTTCTTACATGCAAAGATGCCTAGAGTGAAGAGGATGACCTTTTTCAGTCTGTGGACTGCAGTCGCTTCTGGAAAGCTGTATGTGGGCTTGCCAGTGGTGGGCAGGTCCAAAGGCAAAAGTGTGCACAAACAGATACAAAAGTGAGCAGAACTCTTCATCTGGATTTTGCCTTGGTACAGAAGGCTACTTTCTACCCAGACTTACACGCCCTCAAGTGCGCCAACTCCTAGGGGGTAGAGGTATCTTCAGCCCCCACAAAATATTCTGGCACAGGGCCAGACCCCCTTAATATTGAAGGGGCAGAGGAAGCCAATCATCAAGGTGAGTGCCGCACAGTCCAGTGGCTGGCTCCTCCTGAGCATAAGAGAGGAAGCTGTGCCACCCTGGGCTCTGTGCTTGACCACCTCCCGACAATGCGACGTCATGCACGCCAGCCCTACCAATCTTGGGCGCAAGATGGCCCCTCTGCACATGCCTCTATACCCTCTATTCAGGCAAGCACAAGGCATTATCCAAGTTCAAGGGCACATTCCATGAAAAGAGGGTGCAAAGCAAAATTAGTGAGAATTGTGGGGCCAAATTTTGCCCATGGAACCGAGGTTCTCATTCATGATCTAGAGCAGGTATTTGCAGACCCGGGCCCACTTTTAACCCAAACATGTGTATACACACACACACACACACACACACACACACACAGTGGTACCTCGGGTTAAGAACTTAATTCGTTCTGGAGGTCCGTTCTTAACCTGAAACTGTTCTTAACCTGAGGTACCAGTTTAGCTAATGGGGTCTCCTGCTGCCACTGTGCCACCGCAGCATGATTTCTGTTCTCATCCTGAAGCAAAGTTCTTAACCCGAGGTACTATTTCTGGATTAGCGGAGTCTGTAACCTGAAGCATCTGTAACCTGAAGCGTCTGTAACCCGAGGCACCACTGTATATGTATTGCTTATTTTATGTATATTTGCTCTGTGGTAATGCTCCTGCTGTGACCCATATTTGATCAGGACATGACCCACTAGTGAGTCCTGATTCACCTTTTGAACATCAGCAGCCTAGAGGGTTAGCATTAGGGTTGTGCAGCAGATTTCAACCAAATCAGGCTGATTCGGAGATCTGGGTCTCAGCTGAGTGGGGTTGAGACAGCCTCAGATTGCTGCAGCTCAGGTTGGGCAGCCCAGAGTGATCAGAGGCTGTCAAGGGAGGTGGCATCAGGCAGAAAGAAGGAGCAACCATGAAATGAGGGACCTACCAAGTGGCTGCAACTTTGTGGAAGACGGTTATGGTGGGTGTGGATAGATGCCTTTTCCACCCAACCTCTCCTCCTTCCCACCTTCTTCCCACCATGCAGGATCGGATCCTACCACTTACCAGCTGGTAGAAGATCCAATCCTGCTTGGTGCTGCTCCTTCAGAAGCAGCTTCCCAGCATGCAGTGAAGCTGCTTGTGAAGGAGCAGTATCCTGAAGGATTGAAACTGCCTGTCCTCGGTGGGGAAGGGGAGGGGAGAAGGCGACACAGTGTCTCTGCCATCCCACTTTTGACCATACATTAAAATAGGGTTTAAAAAACCCTGAGCTCACCTCTGAATTGGTTCAGGGATGGATCCAGGGCAGGTGGTCCCTGAGGCAGAACAGGACAGATCAGCCCAAATTGGGTCATTATAGATCTGGGCCACAGGGTGGATTGAGGGCCCAGGTTAGCATATAAACATTTCCAATAAATGGGCCAAAAGAACAAATGTATTAATATGCAGTGAGATAAATTTAGTTAGAATCCCCGCCCCCGATGGAAACACAGCATTTGAGATCATGTTTGTTAACAAATACAAACAGAATTGCTGTGGTGAAAATATATAGAGCAAGCAGCTGATCTTATTTTCTCTAAATGATATAATACCCTTTTGTGTGGCTAAAGGAGATCCATGGGACAGTGCAGTCATTATGAGTTAAAAGTCAAGTGTCTCTTTCTCCCCATTCCCACCAGCAGTTAAAGCCGTAGTGTCAAATCCAGGGAGTTTAACACCTGCTGATCCCAGACTGAGAGCACTTCACACTTGTCTGTATAGTTATATGAAATTTGGCTAAGAAATTGACGCAAGGGCATAACCTTTTATAGGAATGATTTCCTGGATTAAGAAACAGGGCAGGGCATGTCTGACCTTGTCTAGCCATGCAGTGCCAGTACCCTGGGGAGGGAAATAAATAGTACCTACATGCAGACTTGCTCCTTAGAATGGAAAGCAGCACAGCCCACTCAGACAGACTAATAGAATATTATTTTTAATTTCCATAATTTAACATTTTTACTTTCCTAACTCATGACTTACTTGCTCAAGTTTAAGCATGTCGGGCTGGGTCCCTCCAGCAGACTTTCAGTTTGAATAACTCGCAGAGCTAAGGAAGACATTTCATGGTCAAACTATGAATGACTTCTTGCCAGTGTCATGACCCAACCAGCAGCAACCAAGACTTGGAGCCAGAGACTGAACTGTCTCCAGCTATGGGTTCTGATCTGAGCTGGCAGATGGAAATCAGGAGACCACTGAGCCTGGTGGACACCAGCCCCCAAAAGAACCTCCCTTAGACACTCATGAGACAGAACCCAGACCCCCCTCAGTTTGAGGAACCAAATGCCTCCCACAGGACCTCACCAGTCCAGTAGCGCATGGGGTGCACCAGGCAGGGGGCTATAGAATAGACCAGAGGATTGGCCCTTTAAGAATTTAAACTCAGCTACAAGCGGGCAGAGGCTTTGAAAGGCTCAGTCTGATATCAACCCTTGTTGAAGCAATCTACTTGCTCGGAGCTATCCATGGTCCTGCGGCTTTTGACCCTATCTTGCCCTGCAGATTCTGGTTGCAGACCTGAACACAACAGTCATGTAGTTTTGCATTGCAAAGCTGGTTGTTGCTAAGCAAATAACTGGCGTAGGGTGTGGGTGTGTGTTAAGCTCAACTGGGGTATGGAGGGCCCTTTGGCCCCACCATGGTCATGATTGGAATCAGTCCCCCTTCCTCGTGCCTGCTGTTCACACTGGAGGAAAGTTCCCCATTGACACCAGCGGGAAATTCAATTCCGTTGAGAAGAGGAAGCACTGATGTGGGCCACTCCTGGACCACAGGGGGCCTTCTATGCCATAGTCCCAATTCAGTCCAGTCTCCACAGCCTGTGGCCAGTTATGTAACAAAAATCAACTATACAACAGGGATGTCCAACTCCCAAGAGACTGCGATCTACTCCCAGATAAAAAAAACCTAGCAGTGATCTACCCATTGGGGGGGGGGGGGAGCCAAAGTTTTTGAGATTTTTTTAGGGGGGCAAGCCAAAGTTGTTGAGGGTTTTTTTAGGGAAGACGGCTAATTCTTCAGCCGCGTTTTCGGTGGGGGGTGCCATTAATAAAAAAACAAGAAGTAATCCCGCCAGCAGTAACTCCATCTTCCGTTCTTGAAATCGTGCATGAATACAGGGAAAAGTAAGGGGCCAGGGCCAGATGCTCCTTTTCCCAAGCAGAGGAAAATGAGCCCGTGATCAACCGCAATCGACTTATATCAACCGGGGGTCGACCTGTTGATTGCGGTCGACTGGTTGGACATCCCTGCTATACAACATCAAATTCCATGAGAAACGTCTTTGATTCTTTGTCACCTATTCCCTTCCCAGAACTACAATTCCCAGAGTGGTTTAACAATCAATTCCGCTTCACAGGGAGCTCTAGAAATTGTAGCTCAGTGTGTGGAATAGGGGTCTCCTAAGAACTACAACACCCAGAATTCTTTGGGAGAAGCCATGATTGTTAAATGTGGCATCATAGTGCTTTAAATATATTGTGTGAATGCATCCTATGACAGGTTTAGACTGAAATCACTACTCTCTAGTGTGTGTAGGTAGGACCATTGCATCTTTACTGAGTTGTGTGGCTTCACTTGTAAAGCCCATTTCACTCAAATGCCTGCTTTCTTATCACTGACAGGTACTTATTTACTTTCTATTGCATGTTGGAGCTTGTTGTGAAAAACGACCCAGCCTCACCACAGAGACTGCCCCGTATGTAAGACTATTAAGATAAAGTCCTGCATAAGTGGCCTTAATAAAAGGAATTTATCATCAGACATGGAGAGGAAGGCGTCTTTTATTCATAAAGTGAATAACACCAAGGATTGTCATTGCAGATTTTCAGTGCTAGAAATTATTATCATTCATTCTCCAAATTACCGGCTGCACAAAAATTACTAAATGGTGCGTTATCACTTCTTCTCAGCATGGGAATATCTCTGTTATATGTTCGATTACAAATGTCTGCCCACGTGATTATCGGCAGTAAATCAGAGGTAATCACTTACCATGAGAAGGGCTGGCTGGGGAAAGATCGGATGTAATTGAGAAGCCAAAAGCCTTCTATGGCACAGAGATCTGGCATTTCCAATCTCCCTCCTCACTCTCGTAATTGGGTCAGAACTTACGGTGCCAATCATGGAGCCAAAGGGATACTAGATAAATCAAAATAGGACTGCAACTACATTTTCAATGCAGCTCATCATCTCTGTGGTGTTTGCGTATCTACTTAGGATCCCATAATGATCTCCCTGGCAACAAACCTCCAGCAGGAAATAAGAATGATCAAGAAACAATGTTGTCTTGGGTCTGCTTCAGACAATGTTCTGGGTGGGCAAGGCTTTTGACATAGTGAAACAGTTGTTACCTGTGATATGGGCATTCCCTGCAGGGTCCAAATTTGCACAAATGGTGTCAATTTCCTCTTAAATGATGTGGTCATACAAACTGGGCACCTGCACAATCAGGCACCTGTGTGGGGTACCCCCATCATACATGACATCATCATGTGGAGAGGAGAGGGGTGCATCATTCCTCTGATGGTGTTTGGAGTCAACATGAAACTTGGAAGCTTAGTTGAACACTGAATCACTGTTGAAGGAGAGCAAGTTACCCGGGACATAATCACACAAAGACTCTTGGGTTTGGAAAATAAGAAAGGTCATTTTGTTAAAGGAGACATTAAATACATAAAGGTAAAGGGACCCCCGACCATTAGGTCCAGTCGTAAACGACTCTGGGGTTGCAGCGCTCATCTCACTTTACTGGCCAAGGGAGCCGGTGTACAGCTTCTGGGTCATGTGGCCAGGATGACAAAGCCGCTACTAGCGAACCAGAGCAGCACACAGAAACACTGTTTACCTTCCCGCCGGAGCAGTACCTATTTATCTACTTGCACATCTGACATGCTTTCGAACTGCTAGCTTGGCAGGAGCAGGGACCAAGCAACGGGAGCTCACCCCGTCGTGGGGATTCGAACCGCTGACCTTCTGATTGGCAAGTCCTAGGCTCTGTGGTTTAGACCACAACGTCACCTGCGTTCCACGATTAAATACATACTTGATAGGAAATATCCTAGTTCTAGCTAACTAAGGTGGAGATATGAAGAACTCAGTAGGAGAGATGCTAAAAAGATGTCTCTTCTTCCAAGGTGAAGATGAAGAAAAAGAGGAAGTAGGAAACCCTAAAATTATCAATCTAACATGGAAGGAAGAACAATACAGTGGTGCCTCGCAAGACAAAATTAATCCGTTCCGCGAGTCTCTTCGTCTTGCGGTTTTTTCGTCTTGCGAAGCACGGCTATTAGCAGCTTAGCGGCTTAGCGGCTATTAGCGGCTTAGCGGCTTAGCGGCTATTAACGGCTTAGCGGCTTTAAGAAAAAGGAAACAAACTCGCAAGAACTCGCAAGACGTTTCGTCTTGCAAAGCAAGCCCATAGGGAAATTCGTCTTGCGGAACGACTCAAGAAACGGAAAACTCTTTCGTCTAGCGAGTTTTTCGTCTTGCGAGGCATTCGTCTTGTGGGGCACCACTGTAGGTCCAGTGCCTCCTTCTCACATGTTGCTTATTGACCATCTGCAGTCCAAATGGCTGTGCAGAATACTATTGTGCCAGCAAGTTTCCTGGCAAAAACCAGCCAGGTTTGAATCAGAGATCCACACTGTGTGGTAATAAATATAAGTGGCAAATTCTGCTACCTTAACTTTCTGTTCTTGGTTTGTTGAGTCTGTCCTTCCCACCTTCTGGAATTCTGCCTATTCTGGAGCTCTAGGATTTTGTTCAAGAAACTGTCTGAAGTCTTGGTCTTCTCTTGATTTGTCTTGGGTTCTGGGACATTGGTCTGCAAGTTTTGCTGGGCATGTTGTGGATTTGTGATTACTTGAGGCTCTCATGCAAGGCTTAGAGGATTGGCCAATCAGGAAGCCAGAACTTTATTATCTCACTCCCCTAATAAGAAAAGAACAGCAACAGGAAATGACTCTACCCAAATACACCCAAACCCTATCCAGAGAGGGGCTTTGCTGCTGAAATTACCGTATTTTTTGCTCTATAAGACTCACTTTTTCCCTCCTAAAAAGTAAGGGGAAATGTGTGTGCGTCTTATGGAGCGAATGCACGCTGCACAGCTATCCCAGAAGCCAGAACAGCAAGAGGGATTGCTGCTTTCACTGCGCAGCGATCCCTCTTGCTGTTCTGGCTTCTGGGATTCAGAATATTTTTTTTCTTGTTTTTATCCTCCAAAAACTAGGTGCGTCTTATGGTCTGGTGCGTCTTATAGGGCGAAAAATACGGTAGATCTAGCCCATGGATCTGGACCTGAGGTCCACCAGCATGCTCCTGACAAAGTTATATCTTTTGATTGTGCCATTGACTTCAAAATGCTAGTCATACACATGTCAAACACTAAAAAAGTAAAAATGTATAATGCTCTTTTCAGGCTTAAAGCCTGAAATTTCAGTATGGTGGGAGGGAGATTCTGAAAATCTGGTCCTTTATAGATTGTTCCTGAGTGGGGCACCTAGAAGTGACAGGTACACACACCTGAGTAAAGCGTATGCCCCACCTGCTGCAGATGACTCCTACCCCTTCTTCATTCATACCATCTTCCCTGATGACACCGCCATTTCTGCATCTTGCAATAAAAGAGGCATGGCTCTTTTAAAAAATGAAACAAACAAACTCCTTTAGTCCCAAAGGAAGGCTGTGCGCATGTATGAGCCTGGGGAAGGAAGAAAAGCTTGCTGTTATGTGAAAGGGACACAGCAGGGAGATTAAGATCTCTATCGGAGCTTGTGGCAGCGATGATTAGAGTGCATTAGGGCTCTCTCGGTGTTGACAAACACTGCCCCAATTAGGAATTAGTTCAGCATGGCATCTGATAGCTCTGCCACTGTTGACCTGCTTAATAGGCTGGCCTTTTCCTCCCCTTCATTTGCTTGTCTGTCTGTGGCCCAGGACAAAAGCTCTGGGAAAAAAACACTCCTCTCTCTCTCTCTCTCTCTCTCTCTCTTATTCCCCAGGAATGGCATACACATATGAAAATAAAGAATCAAAGCTGGAGATAGTTTTGTCAGAAGAAAACATGGGAAGAATCCATTTAAAAAAGAAAGATGCTTTTTAAAATATATATTTTTTAAAAAGATAAACATAATAAACCAAAGATAAAGAACACAGAGGAATACTGTTACAGCAGGTTGAAAGCAACATAAGGCAGAACATCATCATTGAACTTGTTGTTCCAAAACGTTGACCAAAATACCAATATAAATAAAAATTATTATTATTATTATTATTATTATTATTATTATTATTCCCCATAAATGTAAGGCAGGTTTGTATGTATTCTTTTATAATAATAGTGTTCAACTTTATAACTTCTGCTAAGATTATAATAAGTAAAAACCGGAGGGGGGGGGGAGAATATATCCTACTGTGTCTGAATCACAGGAGTCAACTCCTAAGGGCCGAGGTCCCTTTGCCCCCCCCTCAATAAAATATTTGAGAGTGTCAGCCCCCTCCCAAGTTGATGGGCATTGCCATTCAAATGGGGGGGGGGGGGTTACACTGTGTCATGTGATCAATTATGTGGTGCAGGGCTTACCTTCCCTCCAATATTTTATTCAAATTCGCACCCCAGATTTGAATGGATTGTGAAGATTTCGTCAATAGTAACTATGATTAAGATAACATATTGTAATTTATTTATTTTTAAAGAGAAAACTAGATAGCCTAGGAGTGTATGCTGGGGTAGATCAGAAGGATTTATTGCTGGAACATGGACAAGCAATCTGCTGATGTATTTGGAGATTTGTATGTCTCTTCTGTAGTTCCCCCCCCTCCCCATTTTTCTGGTGCCACCACTGAGTTGCAGCATTACATAAGTTAATGGTTGAAACTTTGGCTCTTCAGAGTATGCAAAAACTAGGTACAACTGCTTCCTTGGGGTGTTTCCATGCACTGCTTCTGCTACACAAAACAGGAAGTGAAACAGGAAGTGCTTTTTTTAAAAAAAAGTCACTTCCTGTTGTTGGGTTTCAAAGACAACCTTGCTATTTTGGCTGATGGTAGCTTTGTTTCTCATGCCCACCCTCTTTGGCAGTTTCAACTTTCAGTGACTGCCATGGCGAATGATTCCCTTTAATGTGTAGATTTGTGGGTGGGTGATGTTATGAATTAGTTGCAAAAAATGTGACACGTGGAAGTACTATTTCGAAGAATTCTGGGGCCGAGAAAGCCGTAATGGCCTCTTCTCTGGCCTTGTCCTAAAGCACAAGGTGCCCAGCAAGCATTTATGCTTAGTCTTCTGTACCCCCATTCATTTCCATTAGAGGAGGAAGAGCCAGCTGCTTGGGGGGGGGGAGGTGCGCCCAGCTAGGTGCATCTTTCTGAGCCAGTGGAAATTGATATGGTTCATCTGCATACAAAAGGCTGAATGGAGAGGCAGTGGGGTGAAAGGGGTCAGACACCCAGATGGATTTTTTAATTCCAAGAGGAAAATAACACCACGCTCTCAAGTGATAACTGAACCTTTCTTACCAGCTCGGACCCAAATATGATTTCCTCCTTGCCCCTCCCCCCGCCCCCATTCGTGCAATGAAGGAGAAGCAAATTATACAGAACTGCATTCTGCAGAATAATAAGGTTTCATGCTGCATAAAGCTCCCATAAGCTAGTGTAATTACTGAAGAGCAGGAAATACAGTTTCGGTTTATATCTAATCACAATGCCATTTTGAGTACAATAAAAGAGGATCTTGGGGGCCAGGAGGCTCCTGGGATGCAGGCTGGCCTTTGCTGCCACAAGCCTCTTGTTTCCACAGGACTGCTAGCCTGTGCAGAAAGAGCTGGTGGTGCTGTCCCACAGTGACATGGATCTAGAAATCAACCTCCCAAATCCATCCATGTGTGTTTTCAACATCAGACTTCATGTGAAATGGGTCTCATCCTTGTCTTGGGGTTCTTTTTAGCCAGAAGACCTTTCCCTGGCTCATCTAAACTACCCTGACATTTTTGCTCCATCAGAAATGAAAGCCCAGCTTCAGCCCACTGGAACAAAACAAACCCGTTTGACAAGAACCAGCAAATAAGGATCAAAACAACCAGCAAGCCAGAAGGCTGTCCAGCTGCCTCTTGGACCCCTTTGGCAGCCATTGGCAACCTTGTAGGGAAAGGGAGAGAAACAGAAGAGAGTAGATTGAGCCAAAGTTCATGGAGGGAAACCAGCAACCCCAGGAATGGGACATCTTATGGAACAATGGATATCCCCTTGCGCAAAAATGTGATGCGTTTATCTCTCTGGCAAAGAGATTCCTTGCCACCAGTGAAACGTTCACATGCTCCCCAAGTCGTTATATGCAGAAGCAGCTTGCTGGTTGGGGAGGAAACACTACGCCAGTTTCCCAGCAGGTGGGTCAACATTGCTTACCAGGAGGGAGCTAGTGCGAGACAAGGCGGCGGAGAAGGCGGGATGGAGCCAATCTGACACTCCTGCCAGTGTCTCTGCCATACTTGGCAAGCCACTTCTGGTTCTGCAGCAAGGATAACCAATGTGATTTGTTAAACTAAAAGCCCCACCAGCCCCTACAAACCCCAGTTGGTCAGGATTGATGAGAGTTGTAATCTAACAGCATCTGGAGAGCACTACTTAAGCTGTCCATGTTATTATAGAGCACCAGAATCACCAGGGTAGGCTATCTAAATTCAAAGGATGAATTAATATCAATAAATATAAGTTTTCCATAATCTACTTCCCTGTCCATGCCTATATGATTAATTTTGTCAACCATGTCCCCTTTTTGCATAATGGATCAGTGACCACAATTATTCCTATATGGAAATGTGGACCAGTCCTGTTACCAAGCATTGCTGACCTTCCTTCTCCTCGAATGAAGACTCAGGAACATGGTTGGGTATTTAACGTCTTGCTATATGGATGGGCCATTGTTGGAAGTTTCTGTATGACCTGCTAAAAATCTAAACTTACCAATTAAGTATTAAAATATATTTAGATTCTCTAAAATTACATGTTGTGAACATAATGATATTTCAACAGTGTACAGTAGACTTTAGCAAATCTGTATTAATAAGTAATAGGTAAAGGTAAAGGTACCCCTGCCCATACGGGCCAGTCTTGACAGACTCTAGGGTTGTGCGCCCATCTCGCTTAAGAGGCCGGGGGCCAGCGCTGTCCGGAGACACTTCTGGGTCACATGGCCAGCGTGACGAAGCTGCTCTGGCGAGCCTGCACCAGCACAGCACACGGAAACGCCGTTTACCTTCCCGCTATAAAGCGGTCCCTATTTATCTACTTGCACTTAAGAGTGCTTTCGAACTGCTAGGTGGGCAGGAGCTGGGACCCAACGACGGGAGCTCACCCCGCCGCGAGGATTCGAACCGCCGACCATACGATCGGCAAGTCCTAGGCGCTGAAGTTTTACCCACAGTGCCACCCGCGTCCCTTGTTAATAATTTTATTCCAGCTTTAATAGGATAGCAGTATTACTTATTATTAATAAATAATACTGCTATCCTATTAAAGCTGGAATAAAATATCAACGTTTATATGTATGCATGGTTGGATGGGGTGCAGGCAGCAGGTACAGAAAGCACAGACAGGAATGGTGAAGAGGACTTCCCAAAAGTTTCCTCCTTTTTTTGCTCTCTTACGAAAGGAGCTGACTCCTTCCATCAAAGTTTAGAAGGCTTTAGTGAAAGATTACTCCACCACATTAGTGACGTGACAATGATCTTAACCCCAACATTGTTATTCAAGTTCTACTTATTCAAGCTAAATTACATTTGATGGAGGGTTGGTTTTGAAATTCTATATTTTATGGTGGTTGGGTTTTTTTAAAAAATCTTTCTTTTTACATTCAAAAAAAGCCAGACTTCATTCCAGGAAATAATCAATACTGAAAGCTTATTTGGGGATATTATTTCCAAGGCTCAAAACAAATGACACATTTTTGACAGCAAATGCTTTGTTATTTATTATATTAAAAATATCCTAAGGTTATGATGGCTGCCAACATGGGTGGGGAAGCCGGTTTGATCCATGCAACACTGTACCTAAGTCAGCCTTTATACATCTCTACATAAATACAAACCTCATGCACTAGTGCCTCTGCCAACGGGCTTAGCCTCTGAGCAAATGCAGCTCCTGCACCCAGAAATAGAGAAGGAATGTACAAAATACATTCTATTACAGGAGAAATGCCTATATGAAGAGAATTTCCATACAGACTTCTTTTTTCTTTTCTTTCTTAAGTCACTAACAAGGAGAAGCAGGGTGAGCCAAACTTAAGATGAGAGAAACTGAAAGGGACAGGTTTGCCAATCCCTGAATCTTCCCCGGCCCCTTAGGAACAACTATTAGGTTTCCATCTTAAGCATACTTAACATTCTCTGGAGTATACATCCACTGGCTTTAAAAAACCTTGCAAACTCAATTAACCCTCCTGTCCATTTGGAGCAACGTTACCCATTTCTGCTGGGTACCGGGGTGGGAGGGTAGGGGTAGGGGCAGAGAGAAGGAGGGGGAGAAGCTCCTCAGGTTTGAAACATGTTACTTCCATGCTGCTGGTGTTAACGGGAACTTTAATTTAAACAAGAATTCTGATTGAAATGCTCCTGCTGGGCCTTTATAGTCACATGCTTCACGATAATGTGCAATTAACATGCTACCAAGGGAGCTATTCTGAATTTGGTTTATACCGGCTCCTGCTTGGGAAGAAGGCAAAATCTTTACACCAAGATGAGCAGAGAATGCCTCTTCCCTGTTTTACATGCAAATAAACTAATATGTAATTAGTGAAATGAGAAACATCTGGGAAGTGTCTGTGCCTTTCCCTTCACCGCCTCCTTTGTGACTGGAAAATCATCCATTCCAACGACTCCCATTTCTGGGCCATCCAGAGAACCACATTTGCCTTTGTTAAATCCGTCACTTGTGCTTGGTTTGCCGCCAGCTCTTATCCACTTTAAACTGAAGTGCAACTGTTTTGTACTAAGCAGTTAGCTGAGGGGATTCAGCCCGCCCAATCAGCACAACTAAAGCATGAAATGAGGACACAGAATGAGAGAGGGAAAGTGACAGCAGTCCCCGCCGCTCCCCGAAAGCTGCGGTGTTAATATGTGCTCAGTTAGGACCACAAACACTGTATCTGTATCTATCGCCACAACTCTCCCCACCCTCCGTTCCCCTCCTCCTCCTCCTCCTCCTCTCCAGACAAAGTTCTTGAATCAGCAGATTGTGAGCTCAGGAGAAGTAAAGAGCTATTGAGGGACAGACTCTGATAGCATTACAGCCATACATGGAGCCATTTTCTGTGGCGAATCGCTGAGTTCTACCTGGTTATCTCCTGCCTTGCACATCACTTCCAAATGACATGCTCTCAGTCTGGGCAAAAATGAGAGTTTTTTAAAAGAGCTGGGATTTCAATAATATGTGACGAAAGGATGAGATTACTTTCTGAGGTGGAAGGAGGAGAGAGAGAGAGAGAGAGAGAGGAAGAAGAGTAAGTTCTCTGTCCTTTATGGAGTTTCCTAGGCGAGGATTCTGTTATAGGCAGACTCTTCTAGCATTGTAATGGAAACAGAGGGAAAGTTTGGTTATTTTTTCAAGTTGCCTTGTACACGAACTAGGAAAAGTGAGCAAGGAAGCCTGCTCTTTACGAATTTCTCCAAAAGAAATTCAAGCAGGGTTAAGAGCGCTCCCCGCCACAGCGACATAATATCACCTAATCACCAACCACAACACTTTCCTTCTTGTCTTAGTTTGAAATGCAAAACTAGACAATTAGTGTGGGGGGGGGCGTATTCTCTCTTCCTCCATCAGACTTCCAAAACCTTGAGGGAATATGTATCGGTGACTTAAACTGGGAGTATATTAATGTCATGCAGGGTCCAACTGGTCATTCCCTATCATATATGCCCACTTGACCATTTTGATTTGCAGAATTGGCACACAACATTTACCTCACCTTGCAAGGAATCAGTCCTTCAGTGTGGCAGCATCTACACTCTCGAACTCCCCGCCCATTGACATTAAGAAGGTGCCTTCACTGTACTGTTTTTGGCACCTGCTAAAATGTTTTTGCTTAGACAAGCCTACCCAGACATGTTAATTTGAGATGCATTTTAGTATGTAATTTTATTTTCCAGTGTGTGTGCGTGTGTATAAGTTTTTTCTGTTTTGCATTCTTTTTTAGGTCAGCTTGTTTTAATACATGGTTTTTTTGTCAGTAATTTTAATGGGCATTTTATATTTTATGTCAACAGCTTTGAGGTTTTGATTATTAAAGCCTGCTAAAGAAATAAAATAACTACACCATGTCTCCATGTGCTGTCACGTAAGTGCACCTGTTTATTAGCTGCATATAATATTCAACCTTGCTCCTGTCATTTAACCAGATTGTATCTTCCTCCTATACAACTGGTGGAGGTAGAGCCCTCTGGCACGGTGAGGCTAGTAAGTTAGGGTCCATGGGACACACCCTGCATTGTGGTCTTATCTTCAGTCGCAGAAGACTCTGTCTATTATGGTAGACAGTATTATAACTCTGGAATAAATATTTAGAATCTGGCCTTCTGCTCCTGCCTGGTTTAAGAGAGCAGTAGCCTCTGCCACTTGCACCTCCAAGTCCAGAAGTGCAGGTTTGCAACTTCTGATCCTGACTTTGGGGGACCCAACCCGGACCCTTAATCTTCCAGGTGAAGATTAGTATATGGCTGCCATGCCCCAGTATTGGCCATAGGAGTGAGCTACAGTTTTCATGTCTAATTCTGTCTAGTTCACCTGCTGCCACAGGTTAGCTCAACAGCAGAGCGTCTTCTTTCCATGCATAAAATATGGGTTTGATCCCTTCCATCTCCAGGTAGGGCTGGGAATATCCAATCTGAAATTGAGGAGAGCCACTGCCAGTCAGTGTAGACAATACTACTGAGCTAGGTGGAGAAATAGTCTAACTTGGTGGGCAAGTTCTGCTAACTCTGCACAAGAATTACTGTTACCTCAGTGGGACTTCCCCCATTCCCCCTGCGAGTGCCCTGCACCATTCCCAAATCTGTTTCAGAGGATTGGGGGAACCCCTAGAACACATACGGCAGGAGGAAAGAGGGGAAAGTCCCATTGTGCTGGCAGTAATCTTTGTACCAATGAGACCCTGTTCTAAGCAATCCAATAGAAGGCATCCTCCTCGTTTCTTTGTTGTCCCACCTTTTACAGTGGTATTCTTAAACAACATCTATCACTTAGCACCTGGTACGTGGGTGGCGCTGTGGGTTAAACCACAGAGCCTAGGACTTGCCAATCAGAAGGTCGGCGGTTCGAATCCCCGCGACGGGGTGAGCTCCCGTTGCTCGGTCCCTGCTCCTGCCAACCTAGCAGTTCAAAAGCACGTCAAAGTGCAAGTAGATAAATAGGTAGTGTTCTGGCGGGAAGGTAAACGGCGTTTCCGTGCGCTGCTCTGGTTCGCCAGAAGTGGCTTAGTCATGCTGGCCACATGACCTGAAAGCTGTACACCGGCTCCCTCGGCCAATAAAGCAAGATGAGCGCTGCAACCCCAGAGTCGGTCACGACTGGACCTAATGGTCAGGGGTCCCTTTACCCTTTACCTTTTATCACTTAGCATAAGCGGAGAAATGCGCCTGATTTGTCCAAAGCATAGAAAGGATTGCAGATGTAAAAGAAGGAAACAAACAAACAAAAATGGGATAATGTATTGAACCAGATAATGTACTGAACCAGAAGGCACATCAAGAGATATGAAAGCAAAAACAGCCATACATTGATAGATCATATCAAATACATAAATTCCCAAAGTCTCTATGTGTCACAAGCCAGTACAAATTATGAAATACTGCAACCTTTGAATACGTCATACAAAAGGTCATCAGCAGTCAGATAATAAAATTCAGCCATTGCCTGGGATCATATATTGGTTGTTTTCATATCTTGTTCCAATTTTCTAAGGTCAGCTGGAGGTTGGTAAATTAACCCATTTTTAAAAGAAATCTTAAGTCATAGCCTCCAACTCTTCCTACTGCTAGATGCAGGAAGAAAAATCAGAATTAATGCAAGTCACAAATAATGAAACTTTGGGTAACTTCCAAACTATAAGGCACCCTAAAATAGAATCTAATAATATCAGCTATGATAATAGAAATGGTATAAGCTGACATTATCTTTTGAAGAATGTATAAGCGAAATGTATACTGCATATAACAATTACAGAAATGTATTTTTTATCACAAAAATGTTTTTTTTTAATTTTCATCCCAACAGTTATATGAATCGATAATCTTATTTTTGTTGAACAAGGCTGAAATTCTTCACCCACTTACCTAAGAGTAAGCATCACTTAACTCAGTGGAACTTACTGTGTATAGGATTATGCTGTAGAAGATTTTTCAAAATCCATATTATATATATAGTTTCTGCTTAGTGTTGAAAAGAAAATAAGGTCAGTAACATCTAAGCCTCTTTGGAAACAAAGTTCCAAAATGGATGCCAAAACCATTTGCCACCCACCATACTTCAGATGGCTAGCATAGATGTGCAATGGTACCTCGGTTTTTGAACAGCTTAGCTCACGAACAACTTGGAACCCAAACGCTGCAAAACCGGAAGTAGGTGTTCTAGTTTTCGAACTTTTTTTCGGAAGCTGAATGTGCTCCATTTTGAGTCCCCCTATGTTTCCTGTTGCATTGCTAATTTGCCCCCCCCCCTTGTAATTCAAGCCTTCCATTTCAGATTGCAGTGTTCTAAGGTGATATTTTGAGCTTATATTTGGTGCTTTTGTTTTTGCTATTTATTTTGTGTTTTTTTGTTTTGAAGGTTTTTCAATTAATTTGTTTTTGTGACTGTGTGGATCCCAGTTCAGTTGATTGATTGATTAACTGATTGTGTGACTGCAGAAATGGATAAAAGCCCCCCATCCAAACAATGACTATCATCAGTGCAAGTAAGAATTTTTTTAATTTTAATTTTTATAATCTACAATACTATTTTATAGTACAGTATATGATTTATTGCTTTCATTTAATGGGCCAATGGTCTTGTTAGATAGTAAAATTCATGTTAAATTGCTGTTTTAGGGGTTGTTTTTAAAAGTCGGGAACAGATTAATCTGTTTCGCATTACTTTCTATGGGAAAGCACGCCTTGGTTTTGGAACGCTTTGGTTTTGAATGGACTTCTGGAATGGATTAAGTTTGAGAACCAAGGTACCACTGTAGCCCTCTGGTCTCCACCAGCATGTTCAATAGAAGGTCTGCATGTAAAGTCTTCTATGCAATCAGAAGCCCACATTGCGCAGAGTCCCCAATTGTATATGTATATGCACAGAGGCCCTTTTTGGACCATCCACTGAGCATGCCAATGTTGTCTGCTAGTTTCTGAGACCTGCTGGGCAACATGCCCTCTGTGCCCTTTCCCTTTTTTCACTGAGTCTGTCTCCGCATCATTATTAATGATGGTGGTCCTCCTGTTCTTCTTCAACACTACCGCCACCTGCTTGGTTATAAGGCAGAGAGCCAAAAAGCATCAACTGCTCCTCCTTCTCATCACCACCATTTCCTGGACCAGAGTGAGACACAGTTAGACAGGCAGGTTGGAATGATGAAGAGGCGAGGCATGTCCAGGGGGGTTTTGCCAGGGAACCCCTTGCTGGGCTTTGGGCCCTCATGCCCACCGATGCTGACTTTTGATGCCAGCCCTGGAGCCACCAAGCATTACTCTGTTCCCCACCCACCCAACACACATTCAGTTTACAAGTTGTGGAGAAGGTCTGAAAAAGACTGTTGAAGTTAAGAAGCAATGTGTGCCTAAGGCCTCCTATAGAGTTGGTTGCTGAGATGAAGATTTGAGTTAGAAATCTAGCTGCTATTTAACATCTGCTCTCAAATGGAATAGTAAGAGTCTCCTCAACTCAGGAGTAAATTCCAGGAAGTACGAAGTTCCAGGAAGTGCGTTCTGCTGATTGTCTCAGTCCCATTTGGGACATGTCTCCACCAGGTGTTTACTGCAGGCCAGCATTGATTCCGGGTATCTGTAACACACATCTACCCTACATCAATATTTACATGATCTGTGCCTCTGACGCATGAGAAGCTATGTAAACAACAGTCTCATCTTCCTCACCCCTAGGGAACCAATTCAGAAACAAAAATGTTTCTTCTTGGGTCTGTTTTTGTGGTGACACAGGTGGACCACTTCCCCTACCCTACCCTACCCTACCCTACCTCACCCCACTCCAACTCCTTAAGCCAGCAAAATAGAAAGGTCACAAATGCATTTTATTTTTTACAAAACTGGACTCTTTTTGATGGTATGGCTAATATCATCTTTGCTGCACCAACTATTTGTTCTGCTCTCTTCTCTAAGCAGCCAATATCTGAGGATGCAGGAACAGAGACAGCGGGTGAGGGAGAATGAAAACAGCCCTCTCCCGAGAGTCAGATGCAATCACCCATTTGTCACAGCGAGTTGCCCGCTGTCTGTGTCAGGGAACAATCTGACGAAGTGCGCTAGATGAAATTTTGCTGGCTTCTGTCTTTAGATAAGGACGCTATCACTGACTCAACATATTTTATGTATAACATACCAGCTGCAAAGAGCACTCAGGCATCAGGCTTGTTTAAATATAGTTGATGGTATCTGAAAAACCAGTTAACATGTCTCGGCTCAACGCAGGACATTTTTACGTCCAATCACCATACTATGGAGGCCACCGTGCCTCTCCTTAGCATCCTCGCCACACAAGTCTGCCCACTAACCAGGAGCATGGAGTCTTAAAAGGGTCTAGGGAGGAATAAACTCTCTCCAATGTGCAAAATCACAGAAAGCCTTTCCTGGGTTTAAGGTAAGGTGTATGGAAGACTGTGCACATTTTTGGATTAGCCGTACAAAACAAAAAAACTCATGGGAGGTGGATGTATTTTTTCACCTTTATATTGAACAAATAGATTGACAAGGGTGAGTGTGCCTCCTTGATAAGAGTTTGAAAACTCTCCCTTGATGAGGTTATCCACTCCTTTTCCACCCTACACATGCCCCAGGTAAATGAAGAAAGAAATGTTGGTTGTGATCTTGGTATATGTCCATCCACAAAACATTGGGGAGGTGTGGATACATTCCTCCCTCCATTGCTGGGACTGCCTACATTGGTTTTCATCTGTTTGGAATGAAACCAGCACTTTTCATGGACAAAAACCCTACACAATAGTTCTAGACTGTGTATGGACTACACACACACACACACACACACACACACACACCCTAAGTACTTGGTCTCCATTGATTCTAGAACACAGTTCCACTTCAGTGAACTAGGTGAAATCCATAATGCCAGGAATTTCTACTTACAACAAGTATTACATTATATTTTCTTCTTCTTCTTCTTCTTCCCATCTTTCCTGGAAAACTCTGGAAAAGTGCTTGGTCCAAGCTACATTCCCATCCCTTTCTTTATTGATGATGAATGCATCAGCATTAATAAAACCATGTACACTGCAGCTCTGAAGAAGGGAAGGATATCCATGTAATAAATAAAATAATAAACACACATTAGACTTGCCACAGAAATTCAGGCTGAATGTTGTGGATCTATACAGTGCTAAATTTTCCTCTGAATATTTTGGCAGTTAATCCATATAATCGGTCAAAACTTGCCTGGCTGCATTTTATTTATAGATTACATTTATATTCCTCCTTTCTTCCAAGGAGTTCAAGGTAGTGTATATGGCTCTCCCCCCACCCCAATCCTACATATCTTTTTGTAGGGTTAGGCTGAGAGATGGTGACTGGCCCAAGGTCACCCAGTGAGCTCCACGGCTATGTACAGATATGAACCTGGGTCCTTTCTGCCCGAGTCTGATACTCTTACCACTAAACTAGAGTGGCACTCATTTGATCCTTTATATGGCCTTCTTGCAAGCCCTTGACTCATTCAAACCCAAACCAAGTGACAACAGATATGAAAATGAGGAGGAGGTGTCAGCATCTCACTCCTCCATTGCTGGATGTGTGATTGTTACATCACATGTCAGTGTTTCCTTTCTAAGCTTGGAAAGTGTGAGAACGGAAGTCAGTCTTATCTTTCTTCCGCTGTAATGTACTTTTGTACTTTTCTTTTTTTCTCTTGGAGAAGAAGTGAGAGGACGCCATGATTGCTTTGTTCTGTACAGTAAAGGTAAAGATAAAGGGACCCCTGACCGTTAGGTCCAGTCGTGACCGACTCTGGGGTTGCGGCACTCATCTCGCTGTATTGGCTGAGGGAGCCGGTGTACAGCTTCCAGGTCATGTGGCCAGCATGACTAAGCCACTTCTGGCAAACCAGAGCAGCACACGGAATCGCCGTTTACCTTCCCACTGGAGCGGTACCTATTTATCTACTTGCACTTTGACGTGCTTTTGAACTGCTAGGTTGGCAGGAGCAGGGACTGAGCATCGGGAGCTCACCCCATCGCAGGGATTCGAACCGCCGACCTTCTGATCGGCAAGTCCTAGGCTCTGTGGTTTAACCCACAGCGCCACCTGCGTCCTGTCCTGTACAGTATATATTGCTTAATAAATCACTTAGAATGCTACACTCATGTTCCGCGATCGTTTCTGCTATACTCTGCTGATAGAGTGTGCACATGTCTTTAGATATTTGTCACTGGTGCGCACTGGGACTGATTCGTGAATGTTCCAGGCTGCTCTTCATCAGGAAGATTCCCGGAGAGGTCTGTCTCATTCTGGGGGCTGCGTGTGCCCCCCAGGCGTGTTCCGACAGGAGATGATCTTGGCTTGGAGAGCGGAGCCGTATCAGATGGTTGCACTGCTTTTCAAAACCACTGAGGATAATAATAATAATAATAATAATAATAATAATAATAATTTTATTTATACCCCACCCATCTGGCTGGGTTGCCCCAGCCAAACATGTATAGAAACATAAAACATCAAACATTAAAAACCTTCCAATACAGGGCTGCTTTCAGATGTCTTCTGAAAGTTGTATAGTTATTTATCTCCTTGACATCAGATGTACTTGACAAGTGCATTGTATGGAGTTTAATGATCAAACTAGGAAATCAACCTTGCAATTTCCACCTACATATATTATACTGAAAGTGTGTTGATGGCAATCAGATGATCCATCTCTGCATCTGAATTAGCCGCTAGACAAGGAACTACAATTTTCAGATGACAAGGGGCTTCTCCATATGCGTCTCCCATTAACTGCAGGTTTCATAGCTGTTTCCCCACCCACCCACATGACAGTAAACACCCAGATTGGTCAGTGGTCCCCTCTGGAAGCTATAATCTCCCACTCCTATTTATTTTATTAATTTATTTTAAAGGCTCAGATTTAAGTGTTGCTGTTGGTCCCTCACGTGTAGTAGTGAAATGAGGCCATGCTATCCTCAGTGATGCCGAAACCACTCATGATACCATGGACACAAGAAAAAAGTGCCTTCAACACTATTATGCAGCACCACTGGTTGCACTGTTTTATAAGATTCTGCTTGAACTAGTGCTACTAGACCTAGAAGAAAACTTTTTTTTTTTTTTGCCTGGCACACATTGGTAGGAGTGCGTGTGCGTCCATATTGAGAGAGAGCAAGGACGAGAGAGAGAGAGAGAGAATGTATACCACAGCTGAAGATGATTTCACGTTTCTGCCTTGGATGTCTATGTGCAATCACCTGCACATCATAAGCATTCTCCACAACAATCCTAACAGCAATCAATGGGGAGAGGCGCAAGGATTCATACCCACAGGGAGAAAATACTGTTGTCTGAAGACTGGAAAAATATGCTACATTCAGCATAACTGTATAATGTTGAAGGAATATATGTGTGGACTGTTGATAGCAATGGGGGATAAAATGCTGAATCAGTGGTCTCTTCTTACATTATGAGCATTATCTAACCAAAGGGAGGCGGGTTCTCCAAACTAACCTTCAGCTCAGTCTTAAACTGACAACCAGGAAGGACCCACAGAGATAGTGTGTAATAAGGATAGGGAACCTGTGACCCTCCAGAGGTTGTTGACCTGCAGCACCTATCATCCCCAACCATTGGCCATGTTGGCTAAGAGTGATGGGAGGGTTCCTGGTTCCCCATCCCTGCTTTAGAGGGACTCAAGTGAAAAGATGGCTGTTTTTTTTCTCTCTCTCTCTTTGGGCTATATCCAACCCAGAGCCTCCCACCTGGTAGGGCTATTCAACTCCCATCCCACTGGCACTCTGTGAGCTCTTCTTTCTCCTTTTTGGCCTTTGCTCCCACACATCCGAAAACAATCACTGTACTTTTGAATGAGAGAAAACAGTCCATTGCTTATACAAAGGGTGACAGAGAGGGACTAAGGCCAGAGTCATGCCATACATTGAAAGCACTGTGATACCAATTTAAACAGTTGTGGCTTTCCTCAAAGAACTCTGGGAGCTGCAGTTTGTTACGGGTTCTGAGAGTTGTGAGGAGACCTCTATTCCCTTCCCTACAATCCCAGAGCTTCCAGCATAGCTGTCAACTTTTCCCTTTTTTTAAGGGAAATCCTATTCGGAATAAGGGAATTCCCCTTTTTAAAAGGGAGATGTTGACAGCTATGGCTTCCAGTGAAGAGGGATTGATAGTTAAACCCTCTGAGAAAGCCACCAACTGACACTATGAACAACCCCATAGAGTCTTATATGACCATCTCTTTCATCTGCTTTCAAGCAGCTTACTTACACACATGAAGAGACTGTTAGATCAGGCCAGTGGTCCATCTCGTTCAGCATCCTGTTCTCACAGTGGCCAACCAGATTACTGTCGAAAACCCACCAGCAGAGCCCAAGCAGGAGAGCACTATCCCTTACTAGTATTCAGAAGCATTAGTGCCTCTGACCATTTTGGATCCAGGTGCCAGTGTTGAGTCTAACAGAAAGCCTTTGCATCTATGCTTCAGGAGGGAGCGGGGCAAAATCTCTTCAGCTTGCCAACCTACTTAATTCATACTTCTCAGACTAATAAGCGAATGGAAACACAGCAATCCTTTGAAGTTGGCACTTCTCTGAATTTTGCGATGGAATTCTCCAGCCAAAGTATGCACCAAAATACATGTCTACATCTGTGAAAAATGACGTAGAAAATTTCATTGCATTATGGTAGTTTGCAAAAAAAAGAAAAAGGAAAAAGAAAATATATATTATGAGAAATGAGCACCAAAATGCATATTTTTAAAAAAAATCAAATTGATGACAATAGGAGGCAAACTAAATTTAACAAAAAATGAGAAACCGAGAGAAACCAAAATTGGCAGATTCGTCCATCCCTGTGCTTAAATCCTTCATTATTTCTTTAATGAAACAATGGTATTCTTTGCAACAAAAGCACACCAATATTTAAAGTGCAACTCTCTGCTTTGCCAGGGCCAGCTCTGTTATGCCAGGAAGGGAGGTGTGCGTGAGAGGAAGGGGGGGTTGAGAGGGGAGATGGATCCTTTTGTAAAGATCAGCAGTTCTGTGTGCTTTTATCCCAGGCAAAGATTACATTTCACTCCCAGGGGCCTCTGCTGCCTCAGATCCTTTTCAGACTCAATCGCTGTGGCACAGCAGATAGTTTTGGGTGTCCTTTCATTTTTTTTTTCTTGACAGTATTAAATATATACCCTAGTGAGCCATAAATCAGTGGTTTATCAGAGAATACATCATATCTGTAATAAGGGACCACTTCTTTTTAATTGGACAGTGCATTAAATTAAACAGATATACTTTCTCAAAGAATACAAAAATGTGTCAGCTAGACTTCTTTAATGAATTTTAATTTTAAACCACCATTTCTTTGGAAGAAAGGCTTTCCCCACCACCACTGTCCAGCAAAAATTATATTCTGATTGGGTGATTTGCTGACTTTTGTAGTTTATTGTATTCCTTCTGCTTTATCGTTCACTCCTTCAGTTACACAGCTAGCCTTTTCTCTAGCTTGAATCCATTTCCGTGCAAATGGGTCTCTTTATGTATAAATATTTCAGTGGCCAGGCATACGTGTTCATGTGGAATGGGAATATTTGTGGCTAGGTATGCAAGTATGTACACAATCAGGAACGTACAAAGTGTATGTAAAAGTTCCATAATCCACACAGAAAAGATCAATCTCTGCTAGTGATTTGGCAGTCCTTGACTACACACTTTTTAATGTATTCCTAAACATCATTAATATAGAAATTTCAATTGGCAAAGTGCTCTTTAGCCTCTGTCATTTCGTCTTATCCTAGCCCTGTGAGATAATGATTTCTCCCCCATTTCGTCAATTGAGGTGAAAGACCTAAGGCTGTGCATTGTGCATGGCTCACACCACAAACCCACGGCTGAGCAACATTTGGACCCAGGGTTAGGGATGGGGCAGAAATTTGATTCAATTCATGTTTTTAAAGTGAACCTACCTAGTTCACACTTTACAAAACAGTACACAAGCCGAAACACAACCGTCCTTTGAAATTTGCCCTTTTCCGAATTTTGCAATTTTGCAATGCAGCTGTCCGGTCAAGAAATGTGTACAAAAATGTACCCGCTAGGGTAAGGTGTGCATAACAATGCAAATATTAGCAGAAATAACATACAGAAATGCATTGTGTTAGGGGAAATTGCTTTGAAGAAAATGTGTATACTAGGCAAAAATTACATGCAAATGTGTAAATTAGGAGAAAAGTGGACTAAAATGCTGATCAATTTTCAGGAGGACTTTAAAAAAATACAAATCACTGAATGATGCAGCAGTGTAGATCCAAACTCAGGGGTCTCTTAGATTCAAGTCCAATATTATGGTGTTCTGCACTGGCCTGATTCAGCCATACAAACAAACTATGGTTTCTTGTATGAGAATGAGCATACAGTGGTACCTTGGGTTACAGATGCTTCAGGTTACAGACTCCGCTAACCCATAAATACAACCTTGGGTTAAGAACTTTGCTTCAGGATGAGAACAGAAATCGTGTTCAGGAGGCGCGGCAGCAGCGGGAGGCCCCATTAGCTAAAGTGGTGCTTCAGGTTAAGAACAGGACTTCCGGGTCAGCACCATCGGTGAATGGCGGAGTTCCTCTGACCAGAGGAACGGGCTCCGTGGAAACTGGGTCTTCCCACCGCGGTGAAGGTGGGGACCCGCTAGAAATCCCAGGCGGAGGAAGCCTGGGAACGTGGGGTTCGGCAGGGCACCATTTTGGGGCGCCGGAGCGAAGTGGGGAGAGTGGCGTGGTGCTGCAAGCTGATTGCTATTTTCACGGAGTGAAGCCGCACAGCCATTGCCGGAGAGCGCTGACTTTTTCCTGTGGACAATTGGATTTAAAACAAGTACCCGTGAGTAGAAACGGAAAATTGGATTAAGAAATATCTCAATTTGGCATCGAAGCGGGAAGGTTCAAAACAGGAAGTCCGCCTTCCGCTTTTTGTATATAGACTAAAGCAAAAACTTTGTAAGCTAAAGCCTGGAAAGCTTTTTAAAAAGTCTAAATTTCCTTCATCCAGAATTACTGAAACCCCCTTGGAAGCAGGAGAAAAGGGGGGGGGGCTTTGTTCAACCCTAGCAGGAGAGGGAGTGAAGAAGGATAAGTTTCCACCGTCTCTAACCTGGGAACGGGGTGTCAGAGACAGAAATTGTTGGAGAGGTCCATCGACTGTGGATGGAACACTTTGACAGATAGCTAAAGAAGAGAAACAAACTGATTCCAATGTTGCCTTTTGCATTTTAAAGAAATAAAATATCTGAAAAATATCTGAAAAATGAAAGTAATTTTCCTTTGTTGAACTTGCCTTAAAAAAAAAATGGATACAAATAGAAATTGTCTCCTCTAGAGGGAGCTTGTTAAACTGTTGCTGCAGTATACTTGAGGACTCAACAGCTGTGAGATTAAGATCGTGGGATCAGTCTCTTCTGACCTTGACTAAAGATGAGCTGGGAGGAAGATTGGGTGCTTGCTCTATGCAAGACAAGTGCCTTGCTGGAACAGATGCACGAGAAGATGGACTTGATGAATGAGAAAATGGATTTGATGACTGTTGTGGTTAATAACTGTGGGCAAACAGGGAACATTGATACAGAAATCATTCAGGAACCAACTCATGAACCTGCACTGTCTGGGCAAGTGCAGAAGATAATGGAGGAGGATGCGGTCGCACCTCAAATAATACAAATGGAGAGACCCGAGGCCCTACAGGAGCATAAGCCGCTGTCATTGAAGATTGAAGTTGGAGTGGGCCAGGGGGAGTTTGGAGCTGAGGAGGTTCCTAACTTTGGAGAGACCTGGAAATATGCTTTTAAATACTTTTTGGACTATAGCGATGACTGTGGGGAGTGAGTCTGTGGGGAATGGGCGGGTTTGATTAAGAGAGATGCAGACAATTTTGGGTTGGAATTCCCCAGAGACCTACTCCTCAATGAGAAAGGAAAGAAATTAAGGAAGAGACCAACAAAAGACAAGGAAAAGGGCAAGTATAAACAAGAAGAAGAAGAATTGCAGAAGGGACATGGAAGAGACTTAAGGGCCTCAGACATGTATTTACTGTATTTTTGGTTTCTATGGAAGCCGCCCAGAGTGGCTGGGGAAACCCAGCCAGATGGGCGGGGTACAAATAATAAATTATTATTATTATTATTATTCCAGGTTGATGGACTAGATGGAATAGACAGTAAGGACTGACACGATCCGAGACCAGGAAGAAGAGACGTTGGATGAAGATTGGAAAAAATTATAAATAAAAACTTTCTATTTGGGGAATTAGCTTAAAATTAATGAATATTAGGGAAAATGTTGGAATGAAACTATATGACTCTAGCAGAAATGATATCAGGAGTTACGTATATTTGAAAACTAAGATTTAAGCTTTAAGGTATTTTAGGGTAAGATAAGGTTAAATAAACTAAGGTAATTTGAATAACAGAATATGGGGAAAGATGGAAAGGATTTGTTGAGCTAATTATTGGGTTAAATTGTTAAGATAAATTTTGTAACAAAAATTGAGAAAGATGGAAAGAGTTTGCTGAAAACTAGTTGAACTGGAATGCAAGAAGGGAGGTGTGAGGAGGTCAATGAAACAAGCAAATGGAAGTTATAGATATGCAATTTGGGATTTGTGGGGTTTTTTTCTGTCTTCCTTTTTTCTTTTTATCTTTTTGCTGTACTGTTGTACTGGTTTTTGCATTTTCTTTTTTCTCTTTTTTATGTATTATTGTGTTGTTATATATATATATATATATATATATATATATATATATTCTCTATAATTCTGAAACTACTAATAAATATTTTTTATTTTTTTTAAAAGAACAGTTTCAGATTAAGAACGGACCTCCAGAACGAATTAAGTTCTTAACCCGAGGTACCACTGTATATGACACTTGGACTTAAGTGCTTCCTCCTTCATACACAAGAAGACAAGGTTGGAAGCTTCCAGTTGTGATAAACCAGTTTCCCATTTTATCTGGATACAGGAAACTAGGGTTTGTGGAAACAATAATGAGTTAAGAAACTAGCATATCAAACTGTGGCTTGATTCTTGTTTGATACAAAGGTTTGTAATAAGTGGGTCTTTGGCCTGTCTTATGCTCTTGTTTAGTAATTATGGTGAACCCTGTTAATAGACTTGTTCCATTTTCATACCTTAGATCAGTCATTAAGTGTGACTGTTCTCCTGCCCCTTCTCCAAAACCAAAGCTTCAGGGATCAGTTGTGTCCAATTTATGGGGTGTGGGGAATGTAGAGGGCCTCCTGAAGGAGAGCTGTATTGGTCAGCTGCAGCTGAACTCAATGGAAAGTATAGTGGGTAGCCATATCACATGCACACACACACATGGATGCCCAACTCCCTGATAAAAAGAAGAATAAGAAGAAGAAGAAGAAGAAGAAGAAGAAGAAGAAGAAGAAGAAGAAGAAGAAGAAGAAGAAAGAAGAAGAAGACAAAAGAGAGGGCAGATTTGCAGGAAGAATCCATATACATATTATTATATGTATACATGCAAATATAGAAATAATTCCTATTCATTGAAATAAAAATAATAACACATCTCTCCATAAGACTGTGACCAGGTGATCTGCATCCCTGCTTAGTTTGCTGCTGATTCATTTTCCTTGAGCTAGACTCTGTTCCTTCAGACAGAGGGGCCTCCCAATTACATCAGCACCATAGCTACAGGGAGGCCTCAGTTCTTCACCCACCTTGCCAGCCAGCTAGCTGCCTATCTTCAAAGTGTACTCTCTTGAGAGTTGCTAACACTGCAACATCTCAAACAGCCACACCTCTCTTTTCTGTCAGATGTTACACCCACAATGGGCACAGATAATCAACATAGACCTCCTCCAAACCCATTACCTGAGGTGGCACCAGGCTGCTGATTGTGGGCTGCTTCTCATGCAATATTTTAAACACAAAGAAATGAGTTTCTAAATTACAGCTGTCTGTTAAAAGGGGAAGGGTCATGGGTCAGTGTTAAGGGTATGTGCTTTACACAGTGCTTTTTTTCTGGGGGGACGCAAGGGTACGCATACCCCTAAACATTTTGTGAATCTAAGTTTGGCCTCATTGAGGGGCAGCATTTCAATATGAGTAAGATAATGAGAGTACCTCTAAACATTTTTTAAGAAGAAAAAAAGCACTGGCTTTACATGAAAAAGGTCCCAATTCCTGGCATTTCCTGGACAGGCTAGATGGTCTGGCACAATATTAAGCAGCTTCCTATATTCCTATGTTTCTAAAGATAGATGCATATCTAACCTAAGATTAATATTACATGCAATAAATTGGGAGGAAAGGCTTGTGATTGCTCAACCATCTATGCAAGCCTGTGAGTTACCTTTATATATTCCATTTTCATATTATATTTGTCTCTCTCTTCAGGTAACACACAAAACACACTCTTGGCTTTAATATGCAGTGGCCCTGATTTCTAAATATTCAGTCATAGTCAATGGGAATCTATTATTTAATTATTATTATTATTACTATTATTACTAATATTATTTTCAAAGAGCACATTCCTTAATATTCCTGATTACACCACAGGTATCTTGCAAGGCTTCACCTTACAATTTACATTGGCAGTTAAAATTACATTGGAGCTGTGTCAGATTGCAAATGCATACATCTGCTGACGTCACCCCTGGGTCTCCTTCAGTATTAGAGTTTTCAGCCTTTCCATCTCACAGTCAATGTATGTCTTTTGGGATTATTTCCTTCTGTTCTCAGTGGCAATTTCCCAAGCAAAATCTCATTTGATTGTGTTCAGTCTCTGCTTCTAATCTTTCCTATTCCCTATGGATGATTTATCGCGCCTGACTGGTACTGCCCTTGGTGACGGAAGCTGATAACTGTTGATTTGCTTCAAGAAAGGGTGGCATTTTTGTATGTGTGTACAGAGGACTGTGTATGCACACATTTCCATTTGTTTTATGTATGTATTTATGTATTTATTGAATTTCTGTGCCACCTCTCTGCCCTCATACTGGCTCACACCAAATTGATATGATTTACAATTAATAGAACAAGTTGTACATGGAATAAGTGGAGCTGGGTAGGTCACTTTCAGCCTGGAGAGGCCATAATAAATGGCTTGGCTCAGAACAGATGATGCAAAATAGAATTTATTCAACAAGCAGGTAACCTAGCACATTTCCAAGTTTATGCTCTGGGGGGATTTAGGAAAAAGAAAAGAAAACTAAGAATACATGACTGTGTAATTCCTGCAAACGTTCCTGGAAATGCATTGGGTTTTCTGTGTTTTGACTGATCTTATTTTGCACTGATAGATTCTGCATGTTGGCTGCAGGCAACACACCCACCCTCCTGATTTACTAATTTGTAAATGGCACCATTTACTTTAATGCCTCTAACCAAAGCTTGCATTAAACTAAGCCAACTCTGAATTTATCTGTCAGCCAGTCCTTGGAGCAGGTTTTTTTTTATTTGTTGTCACTAGTCATCTTCCTTTTTGTTTTCATAAGTGATCCAAATGTGTTGGGCAGTCCAGGGTGGGTAAACAAAGAAGGATAAAAGGTAACCACAAACTGCCTCAGAATGAACATGAAGGCAGATCTTCGAATCAGGGTGAAAACCAGTTGCACAAACCATAGTCCAATGGACAAACCTGACTTCTGGATCTTATAGGGTTCTCCTGCAACACTAGCCCCAGCAGGTGCAATGGTAAATGCAATGAACATAACTCTTGAGTGGGTACTACAAGGATGGGAGAATAAAAATCACTGGAAAGGCAAGGGAAGAGAAAGCAGCATCACACTATTTCCCCTTCTTTTTATAAAGAAGGAACCTGACCACCTGGCTACTGATATGGTCAAGAAGGCAAGCAGTAAGCTTTCATTCAATTATGAGATGGAATGATGAGGTATCAAGGCTGGTTCTGCCATTGTGTAGACCGAGGCAATCACCTCTCAGGTGGCACATGGTACTTGGACTCTCAGCTTGATTATTCCTGAAGGCTTTGTTCCAAAAATGGCTTTAAAATATGGCTTAATTAGGTTACAGAACACATAGTTCAGCAGTTCAGTGCAGAACTCTGTAGTACATGGTGAGGCACAAGGCAAGCCCATGAACATCTTAACAAATAACATGCCTCCTTTGCCCTACTTTTGAAGAGCAGGGTGGGCTCCAATATTTGCATGTTTAAGGTCCTGAGCAATGGGGACTGGGAAAACAAGTAGGCACTCCTGTGAGCAGGCTGGGTCTGTTCATGCCAGTACATCCAATGGTGCATCTTTAGAGATGGAGGCAGGTCTGTCCAGTCAGTGAAATGTCCACTCCAGTCTCAGGCATATCCCCAGTAGCTGTGGAGATCATATTAGTAGGATGTGGGGCAGTGGCTGGTTCAGGCAGCTGTTCCTCCTCTGCTGGAATGTTGGGTACCAGTGAGGCAGAGATGCCTCTGGATGGGCCACTCAACCCCTCCCCAGCATCAAGCACAGTACTGTCGTCCCATTCCTCCTCCCACTATGACCAGTTCTGCCAAGAAGTCTCCACAGGGCTCATGACAACAGTAGCAGCTGTACTCACTAACCCCTGATCAGTCCCTTCTGTTGGAGATCAGAGCTGTGTGTGACACTCAGCTTGGCATGCATCCTCTACACAGGCCTGCTGCCCTTAGTTGCTGTGGAGGAGGCTATCCCATTGCCAATGTCAGGTTTCTGAACCTGAAAGGAAGGGAGGTGCAGCCTTGCTCTTTGCCTCAGGCAGCAAAATGTACTGGAATGGTCGTGGTTGGAACTGAATCTCATTGCAGACATGATCCAAGAGAGTCCAGTTCTGACAAGCCTATGCACACCTTTCAGAGAAGCACTGTATGATTCTACAAAGGAGGTTTTAGAGCCTGGCAAGTACCATCTAAATTGCTCTGGTATAACCACCCACCACCACCACCAAAGAAAAAAATCAAGTTGCACACGACCTTAGACTAAGGAAACGTTTGGGGATTCATCTGAAACTCTGCAGGCACTTCAACTGAACTAACAGCTTCTTTGTCAGTATGTGGTTGGTAGGGAAATCTGCATGCACAGCAGTTGGTGTAGCAGCAGTGGGGAGGCATTTACTTGACCTCCAAACAGTGGAGTCACTGCTTCTTACTGGGAGGGAGAGTGGCAGTGGGGCAGAAAGGTTGGCACAGTGCAAACTCATCAGCAGAGCCAATCTCTAAATCCTTGTCCTTCTCAGTAAGCAGCGACTCAGCAGTCAGGAGGTCAGGTCAGTGGTGCCTCCCACCACACCATTCACATACAGTGGTACCTCAGGTTAAGTACTTAATTCATTCTGGAGGTCCGTACTTAACCTGAAACTGTTCTTAACCTGAAGCACCACTTTAGCTAATGGGGCCTCCTGCTGCCACCGCCAGAGCACGATTACTGTTCTCATCCTGAAGCAAAGTTCTTAACCTGAAGCACTATTTCTGGGTTAGCGGAGTCTGTAACCTGAAGCGTATGTAACCTGAAGCGTATGTAACCTGAAGCGTATGTAACCTGAGGTACCACTGTATGTGATGCTGTCCCCAACACTGCAGAGTGCTGGAGCTCTTATGTGTTCACCAGAGGTTCCACATCCACAAGGAGACTCATTCCAAGGTGGCATCAAGCAGACATTGTGCCATCCTGCTTTTCCTACCCCCCCCACCACCGCTCTCCGTGAAGAAGGAGGAAACTTGGGAATTGGCAGCCCAACTTGGCCAGAGGCCAGGACTGGCCGCCTCACATGCAAGACGCTCTTGGAATTTATTTAAAGCGGTAAGACGAGAGGACAGTTCAGAGCACTGGATTAATTCCACTTTCTCCCCTCTCCCTTCCTCTTTTTCTCTCCCTCTCTCTTTTTTATTAGGAAAATAAAAGAGACTTTGAAATATTAAGAGATAGTGGGATTAGAGCCCTCTCCTGCTAGCCCCAGTATTTCCTCCCCTATTAATTTCCACTTGATTAGAATTCTTTTTGAAGTATTTAAATATGGACAATAGGAAAAGGGGAGGGTGAAGTTATTGAATATCAGTTAAACTGTATTAATATAAGCTCAGTTCCTGCTTTTATATAGATACTTCATATATATGTATAGTCTCCACCAGGAATAAAGTAGCCCTAACCCTCCTCCCCACCTCAAGTAATTATGATTTCTTTTTTAAAAAAAACACACTATAATGAAACTCTTAAACTTTAATAGCCCATTTATAAATCCCTAGCTTAAAATTTAAATGCTTAAAAAAGTTTTAGAACTGTGGAAATTTGATTCCTCCCCCCACTTTTTTTTTATAGACATAAGAGGAACATTTATAATGTTAAACTTGTGAAGCATGTATTACAAAAATGCTCACCCATTGCCCTGAAGGAAAAATTGAAGCCAGGAGGTTATCGGGGAGTTTTAATGGCCGTCTGTTTGTAGTAGGGGAGGGGGTGGCACTTGCATCTCTTAATTGGGGGTGGGGAACAATTGACAAGTAGAGGAATCGGCCTGGTATCCTTTCCCATTGTGGAGCGCCATGGTAGAGGGTCACAAAGCATTTCCCTTTTAAAGAAGGCTAAAGCTGTTGCCGTGCACAGAAGCTAAATATTGGGTCTCCCTCCCCCTCCCCACTTCTCCTTCCACTTTTGACAGACAGCAGTGGGCCTTCCTTGTCATGGCCATTTTGCACGTCCCAACTCATCATCTGCTGTGAGCCAAAGCCATTCTTTGGGGGGCTTTATTTATAAATCAGTCCTTTAATAAACCAGATTTAGATATCTCCTTTTAGATTCATAAATCCTTTACACACACATACAAAAAAAGAAAAAGAAAAGGGGGGAGAGAGAGAGAGAGAGAGAAGGAGCGCTAAGACCTGCATTTTGATTTACAAGCCATGACTTTTAGCATCAGATTTAACTACCTGACTGACTTCTGAAACATTCGATTGGCTTATGAGTCAGGGAAATAGATTTACAAATCCTAAAACAGATTTACAAATCCTGCAAACATAATCACACGTCGTGCCAATAAGTTCCCCCGGCAAGAAAGATAGACAAATAAATAAATAAATAAAGGGCGCTCATTTACAAATCTCTTCTTTACCATTTGGAATACAACGGACTGATTTACACACGGAAAACTCAGAGGCTCTGTCACTGTTATGACTGGCTTTTATAGATCCAACACTCACATTTTTTAATGCCAAATTCTAATCTATAAATCTTGATCGGCTTTACTGTATCTGATTTCCTTCCCTAATGTTCTGATTTACCAATGAGCTCTGTTGATATTCTTCGTGCCTCATTCATGCCGCATGATACTGCTGAAACTATTCCACCACCATCCCAATCACAGTTAGCAAGATGTTGCACCTCAGTGGGGCTTGATAATGCCCTGGGAGGCACCATAAGTTGCCAGGGCGGGGGCTGCAAAGTCCTCCTTTAGCCTTCCAGCGTATGACTTGATCAGGTATCCTAATAGTGACACTTATTTGCCTCTTCTGGCATGGAGTGAGGGGCCAAACGAGATGCATACAGTCATTGTGTACATTTTCTGATAATGTAAATAGTAGTTATGGAGAAGCCTGAGCATCCTGAGAATGGTGAGTTTGCCTGGAAAAGGAAGGTTTCCCCCCACCTTTCCACAGTCCTTACAAAAATCACCTCTCCAGAGCAGCCATTTGCATTGCAAGGGAAGCCATTGGGGCCAATGAAAGCTTCTTTGACGGGTTCAGAAAATGATTTTATTTTTTTTTGTAAGAACTACAATACGGAGATAAGAAATTAAAGTTGTTCTCCTCGCTCACCACAGGCCCCAGCCCCATGGTTCCAAGGTTTCCCCATGCTGCTGATTTACCTAGCAAAAAATAAATAAAAATGGGCTGATTAATTGCCTGAATGCAGTTAGCGTCACATCTAGTTTGGCTGTGAGGTATACTGCAGGTTTTTAAAACCATCTTTCTCCCCCCGCCCCGCCCCCGCTCCTCATGTTCTCTCTAGTTTCAATGGTGCACATTTTTTAATTACTTACGTAGTTTCTACATTGTACAAATTGTTAAATATATGGGGACTTCCGGGTTAGCGCCATCGGCGAATGGCGGAGTTCCTCCGACCGGAGGAACGGGCTCCATGGAAACTGGGTCTTCCCGCTGCGGTGAAGGTGGGGACCCGCTAGAAATCCCAGGTGGAGGAAGCCTGGGAACGTGGGGTTCGGCAAGGCACCAGGAGCGCCCCCCTACTCACGGGGAACCCCATTTTGGGGTTCCGGAGTGAAGTGGGGTGAGTGGCGCGGTGCTGCGAACTGATTGCTACTTTCACGGAGTGAAGCCGCACAGCCATTGCCGGAGAGCACTGACTTTTTCCTGTGGACAATTGGATTTAAAACAAGTACCCATGAGTAGAAACAGAAAATTGGATCAAGAAATATCTTAATTTGGCACCGAAGCGGGAAGGTTCAAAACAGGAAGTCCGCCTTCCGCTTTTTGTATATAGACTGCAGCAAAAACCTTGTAAGCTAAAGCCTGGAAAGCCGTTAAAAAAGTCTAAATTTCCTTCATTTATAACTACTGAAACCCCCTTGGAAGTAGGAGAAAAGGGGGGGGGGACTTTGTTTAATGCCTGCAGGAGAGGGAGTGAAGAAAGATAAGTTTCCACCGTCTCTAACCTGGGAATGGGGTGTCAGAGACAGAAATTGTTGGAGAGCTTCATTGACTGTGAATGGATTACTTTGACAGATAGCTAAAGAAGAGAAATAAACTGATTCCAATGTTGCCTTTTGCATTCTAAAGAAACAAAATATCTGAAAAATGAAAGTAATTTTCCTTTGTTGGAC
The DNA here is from genome assembly GCF_964106645.2 of Podarcis pityusensis. Taxonomy (NCBI): domain Eukaryota; kingdom Metazoa; phylum Chordata; class Lepidosauria; order Squamata; family Lacertidae; genus Podarcis; species Podarcis pityusensis. The sequence continues at coordinate 37,857,399 of NC_138032.1, forward strand.
TTGCCTTAAAAAGATGGATACAAATAGAAATTGTCTCCTCTAGAGGGAGCTTGCTAAATTGTTGCTGCAGTCTACTTGAGGACTCTAGAGCTGTGAGATTAAGATCGTGGGACCAGTCCTTTTGACCTTGACTAAATATGAGCTGGGAGGAAGTTTTGGTGCTTGCTTTATGCAAGACAAGTGCTTTGTTGGAACAGATGCATGAGAAGATGGATTTGATGAATGAGAAAATGGATTTGATGACTGTTGTGGTCAATAACTGTGGACAAACAGGGAATATTGATACAGAAACCATTCAGGGACCAACTCAGGAACCTGTATTGATTGGGCAAGTGCAGAAGATAATGGAGGAGGTTGCGGTTGCACCTCAAATAATACAAATGGAGAGACCCGAGGCCGTACAGGAGCATAAGCCGCTGTTTTTGAAGATTGAAGTTGGAGTGGGCCAGGGGGAGTCTGGAGCTGAGAAGGTTCTTAACTTTGGAGAGACTTTGAAATATGCTCTTAAATATTTTTTGGATTACATTGAACACTGTGGGGAGTGGGACTGTGGGGAATGGGCTGGTTTGATGAAGGGAGACAGAGATAATTTTGGGTTGGAACCCCCCAGAGACCTACTCCTCAATGAGAAAGGAAAGAAATTAAGAAAGAGACCAACAAAAGACAAGGAAAAGTGCAAGTATAAACAAGAAGAAAAAGATCTGCAGAAGGGACATGGAAGAGACTTAAGGGCCTCGGACATAAGACTACCAGGTTGATGGACTAGATGGAATGGACAGTAAGGACTGACACGACCCGAGACGAGGAAGAAGATACGTTGGATGAAGATTGGAAGAAAATTTATAAAGAAAATTTTTATTTAGGGAATTAGCCTAAAATTAATGAATATTAGGGAAAATGTTGGAATGAAACTATATGACTCTAGTAGAAATGATATCAGGAGTTATGTATAATTGAGTATTAAGTTTCAAGCTCTAAGGTATTTTACGGTAAGATAAGGTTAAATAAATTAAGGTAATTTGAATAACAGAATATGGGGAAAAGATGGAAAGGATTTGTTGAGTTAATTAATAGGTTAAATTGTTAAGATAAATTATTTAATAAAAATTGAGAAAGATGGAAAGAAAATTGCTGAAATAACTAATTAAACTAGAATACAAAAAGGGAGGTGTGAGGAGGTCAATGAAACAAGCAAATGGAAGTTAAAGATATGTAACATGGGATTTGTGTCTTTTTTTCTTCTTTTTTTATCTTTTTGCTGTATTGTTGTATTGGTTTTTATGTTTTGCTTTTTTTGCTTTTTTATGTATTGTAGTGTTGTTTTTTATTTTTTATTTTTTTTCCTGTAATTCTGAAACTATTAATAAATATTATTTTTTTAAAAGAAACAAATTGTTAAATATATGTTATATAGTCACCTTGGCTGCCTTGACAGAAAGGCAGTATAAAAATGCAATCAATCAATCAATCAATCAATAATTTATGTGGAATAAATAGTTTCATTGTGTTTTTTGTGTTATATCCTCATGAAGATGTTTTATTAGTATAAAGCTGAATTATATAACTAAATTGAATAAATCAGCATAAAATCTACCCCAGGGGATTACAGGGGCCTTCAAGATTTGCCTGTGCACTAAAAATATATATCTGTTTCTACATAAAATGAAGCTTGGCGTTTCCCCATTCACTATAATGGGGAATCTAAAAACAGCCCATAACTTTCCATCCTTTGGCCAAAGCAGATGAAATTTACAGGTTCAGAGTTGATTAAGGCTGCCTGATTGCAGACAATAGATCCAGGGGCTTTGGGAGGGAGAGTAAAAGGGATTCGCTTTCCTCTATAATCCCTTGTGTTTATTTTTGTGTTAACCTATCTTCTCTATTGTGCACCAGTGGCAGATGGCATGGTGGGAGAGCACCATTTAACTGGCCCCTGGCCAGTTACTTACTGGGAGATAGAGAGGGAGGGGGAGGCAGCAAAGTCCACTGCGCACCCCAGCTTGGTACATTTGCATTGCACCAACCTCACCACCTCGACCCTGCCCCATCTACCTTCTGGTAAGCTGTAGTGAAATGACTGGAAGTCAAGTAGCTGGCACTGCCCCACCTCGCAATTCACTACTGCTTTCCCCCAAATGGCTTCCCAATCAAGATGTCTAATAGCAACAACACAAATGCCATCAAATATAATTTGTTTGCTGAAAATCTAATGAGCAGACTTCCCATGGAGTCATGTGCTCTTCAGAGTCAGTTGATCTCTAGCAATGAATGGATCACAGGTTTTAATTCCTGAATGAGGAAAGCTGCTTTCAATAACACCTGGCATATGTATTCTAAGCAGCACTGTAGCACAACTTAGAGTATTAATTCTCACCTGGAAAACTTAATCGTGTGGTTCCAGAACTCAGGTTGGACTCATTACATTCTCCTTTCCAACATCTCTACCTGAGCACAGCTGTTACCAAGTGCCCCTTATCTGAGCAAGCTGAATTTTCTTTCATTCATGGCACAATACAGAAGGGGAGAAGTTGAATCTGTTTCTTTCCCCTTTCAAGTATTTCACATCTACCCATCTTCTCCCAATGTTATATTGCCCTGTCACCCATTGTAGTTGTGGCATGGAGGGAGGCACTTCTCCAAAGCACTCTTGAGATTTAATTTTTTTTAAGATTGTGAGATATCACTGCTGAACTGACTGCCTAAAACAGGGATTTGCAGAAGCAGGGCTGGCCAAGTCACTTTGCTGCCTGAGATGAAAGAAAATAATAGTAATTAGGACCCAAGTTCAGTCAAATTATTTTGGCACCTGAGGCAGAAAATCCCACAAGCATCTCTCTCCCTCCCTCACAACAGTGAAAATCTCTACCTAATGATAGGGCTTGGCCTGTACAATCCACTGGACAGCTACGTAGCACCTGCTGGTTCCTTGCAAAGAATTCTGGAGCCAGTGGACCTTAAGACTGAATCATGACTTAAGTTGCTAAACAAGAGTGTCTAACATAAGAGTGTCTGCTTAATGCAGTTATTCCTGAACCGGGAAGAGGTCCTGGGTATGCTAGGGTTGCCATATGTCCAGAATTTCCCAGACACACCCGAAATACTGCACTCGGAAGCAGTGTCCGGGACAATCCAGGTGTATGGCAACCCATGTTGACAGTGTCCTTTTTGCTAATTTCCCATAAAAATTGAATAAAAACGTCATTTTTTGCGATTTTGCCAAAAAGCAAAACTAAAAAAGAGCTCAACAACTTCTGTGTCCGGATTTTCACTTTTTGAAATATGGCAACCCTAGAGTATGCACTTTTGTTTCATAATAAACCAATGTACACTGACTGAAATCCGCCTGCCTCTGATCCAAAAAATAAAATAAAATGGGGATAGCAAATAAAAAAAATCTTCCCTTTCCATTTATACCTCTCTCTGCACGTGTGAGAGAGTGAGAGAAGGGGAGAGAGAGAGGGAGTTAGCTATTAAGGATCCTACATAGCCACAGGCAAATTCTCTCCTCCCCTCCTTTCTGAGGCCTATTTTTTAAGCAGAGATTGCTCTGGCGGTTCAAGGTGCTATCGAGCTCCAACCAGGGGACAATTACAAGACTCCAGTTGGAGTGTCTGAGGCGATGCTTGCATCTGATAAGGTTGAAGGGGAATAATGGGAAGGAGGGAAATGATAATGGGTTGTTGAATGGATGGGATGAGGTATCATTGCCAAAGAGCCTGGAGACAGAAGCAGCTGCTAATGCAAACAGGGATTCCCCCCCCCCTTTCTCTGTCTCTCCCTGCCTCCTTCTTTACCAATTTTCGTGTGTGTGTGTGTGTGTGTGTGTGAGACACACACAGCACTTCAAATATCATTCTTTTTCTCGCTCCAAGCAACTGTATTAATGGTGCTTGCCAACAACTTTGATAGCAGGAGAGGGCCTCCAGGAAGGCTGCCTCTCTCTTAGCACTCTCAGTACCAATAGATAACAGACATTTTCCTCTCTTTCTTTTCCCCTTCCGTCCTTCCTTCCTTCCATCCTTCTCTCCCTTCCTTCTTCCTGTCATTTTACAACTTTGAATTTTTCATTTATTGCTTTACAAAATTTATATACTGCTTGAATCGAAAAACACACGCACACCCTCAGGGATGGAGAACCACAGGCCTTTTTATGTGGCCTTTTGGGTTCTCCTCCAGCCACACCCTTCTCCAGCTCTGCTTGGTGCCTTCCTTGAGTGTTGGGTGCCAGTGAGGAATCTGTTATTGGACTCTGATGATGCCCCCTGCTTGCTTGGATGAAGGATAGAGAGGAAATGTGTGTAGAAACTGGCCTACTGCACAAAGGTAATGTTCACATTCATTGCTCTGCCCATTTTTACCTCTGTCCCCAAAAGGTTCCCCAGGCACATTAGGAGACTGTGGTGAAGTGAATGGAGAAGGAAGCAGGCAGAGGGATGAAAGAGACTTTACCCAACTGACACCATTTACATACAGTGGTACCTCAGGTTAAGTACTTAATTCGTTCCGGAGGTCCATTCTTAACCTGAAACTGTTCTTAACCTGAAGCACCACTTTAGCTAATGGGGCCTCCTGCTGCTGCCGTGCCTCCGGAGCACGATTTCTGTTCTTATCCTGAAGCAAAGTTCTTAACCTGAAGCACTATTTCTGGGTTAGCAGAGTGTGTAACCTGAAGCGTATGTAACCTGAAGCATATGTAACCCAAGGTACCACTGTATAAGATGTCCTCTGATGGCCATGCTTCTTGGGTGGGTCCACCTCCTTGCCACCATGACCACTGTGCCTTCACTTTCCCTCTCCCTCTGTTTTCACTCTGGAGTTCTGCCTAGAGATGAGAGAGGGCAAGGCAAGGTGGATGCTGCACTTTCTCACTGAATTTTTCACTTCTCCGGTTTTTGAAGAGGGCAGGCGAAGCAGCAGCAACAGCAAGGAGGACCAACTTGAGCAGGCAGAGGGCTTGGGTTAGGGATGCAGTGGTTTCCCCACAGCGCACAGCAGGAGTGTTTCTCACAGAGGCCTCTCTAGGAAACTTACAGGGAAACTCTGTGAGCTTCGGTTCCTATCATGTACCTACCTAGCAAAGCGTGAATTGTTGGTTTGACTGTATTTTAAATCTGACCATTGTTCCATCTCAGAATTGTCTACGCTAGCTGGCAGCTGCTCTTCACAGTTTGAAACAAGAAACATTCTCCCTATCTGGAGATGCTGGAGCGGGGATTGAACCAAGAACCTTCTGCTTTCAAGGCTGATGTTCTGCCACTGACCTACAGCCTTTCCCCTAATTTATCACTGTTGTTGTTTAGTCGTTTAGTCGTGTCCGACTCTTTGTGACCACATGGACCAGGGCACGCCAGGCACTCCTGTCTTCCACTGCCTCCCGCAGTTTGGTCAAACTCATGTTGGTAGCTTCGAGAACACTATCCAACCATCTCGTCCTCTGTCGTCCCCTTCTCCTTGTGCCCTCCATCTTTCCCAACATCAGGGTCTTTTCCAGGGAGTCTTCTCTTCTCATGAGGTGGCCAAAGTATTGGAGCCTCAGCTTCAGGATCTGTCCTTCCAGTGAGCACTCAGGGCTGTTTTCCTTCAGAATGGATAGGTTTGATCTTCTTGCAGTCCATGGGACTCTCAAGAGTCTCCTCCAGCACCATAATTCAAAAGCATCAATTCTTCGACGATCAGCCTTCTTTATTGTCCAGTTCTCAATTTATCACTAGATAACCCTAATGATATGCACTGCATTGTAGGGACACATTCAAAAGCTGCTGAGTACTTGAATACTCCTTTTTATGGGTAGTTTTTTGAAAAGCCTGGTGGGCGGGTTCAAGATACCTGGAGTTTCGTGTCTTGGTGAGTCAATGCTTGTTAGGACTATGCGAAGGCTTTTAGTCAGTTGGAATTGCTGAGCCAGCAGCAGGAGACATTTTATAGCTCTGGCATCTTTTTGGATGATTCATACAGCTCCCACTGCCCGCTATCTTCAAGCGTGCGCCTCTTCAAAGACGGCAAGGGGGAAAGCCTGGGCAATTAGAACGGAGACGCTTTATTTAAAGAGAGAGAGAAAAGCCATTTTTAGGAACTAAAATAAAAGGCTGCTGGTGGCTGCAGGGGGAGGGAGGAGAATATGCACCATTACACATCTAGATTCTGCTCAGGATACATAGGAAGCCCAAATGCACTTCAATCAAGATCAGGAAAGAAAGAAAGAAAGAAAGAAAGAAAGAAAGAAAGAAAGAAAGAAAGAAAGAAAAGTTGATTTTCTTTCCAAGCCTTGAAAGTGAATCTATTTGGTACAGGGCTGAAAGAAGATGCTTGTAAGTAACTGGAGAAAGTGTTTACTCAGTGAATTAGTTCAGCTTCTATTGTATGCAGTGGATTAGGGCCGCAGCAGTGGATCAAGGACCATTTCAAGCTGGAGTGGCTCACTATTAGCTACCTCCAGGGCAAGACTAATTATCATAGGGCTTAGGCCATTAAAGGGCTTTAACTACCAATACAGTCTCTTCCCAGGCCTGGATTAACTCTTTGCCTAAGGCAAACTTCCTAGATAACCATTCTTCTTAATGGTCCGCTTTGATTTCTCTGCCTCTCTCTTTCTCTTCTTTGCCTTTCACCTTTGCCTTATTCTTGGATCTCCAACAATACGAATCAGATCTTCCACTCCTGGACTGGCAAACCAGGACGCTCTTCTTCCCTCAGCGCCAACAATATCCTTCCCCCACCCAAGCAAAAAGTAAATGGGAAGGAGTTGTGGGTTTTTTAACAAAACAGTGGCTAAAGACTTATCGGATTCCTGTTAAGTGCCGTGACTTGCTGAAGGGACAGTACAGATTCCAGGGAAACCTCATTTTGGTTGCAGAGATTATATATCGCAACATCACCAGGCCCCCATCCCGCATGCCCCAAGAGTCTCTGATCCAGAGACTGCCCAGATCAAAGGAAAGGACAATCTGATTGAATATATACATTCCAAAGTCATGTATTTCTTGAGATAAAAGCCATACGTAGTGCACAGCTAGAGTTTCTGAATAAGTCAACCAACATGTCTTCATTTTCTAGAGGAGAATCTGGAATCCAGTGAGGCTCAAGGGCCAATGAATAGATCTATCAGAAACTTGGTTTATAGCTAGACCTGTTCCCAAGAGCCATGAATTATCATTTATAATCTTTATTGCAGTAGTTTTAAAATTTATCCCTTGCCTTTCTATAACAAAGATCCTCAAGGCAGATTACAAAATAAAAACAAACCACAAATAATGAAATGTATTAAAATACCATTCTAACTCTTCAAAACAAACAGACCGCACATCCTAAAAGCATGCCAGCATCCAGCAAATAAAACAATGTAAGGAGGGGACAGTTTCACCTGCTCACCTTGCCTGTAACATCTGCATGCCTCCTGGTGCTACTCCTAAAGTCCGTGTGTTGAGCAGAATGCCACCAAGGGGAGTCAAGGGATTTATATGACCAACCCATGTGTTAGCTTACCGTTAGTGCATCTGTTGTTGTTGTTTTTATTAAAGGTTTCCTTGGATTACAAAACTACTTGAATTGTCTCTATTTTCAGGTCATAGAGTCATTTCTACAGATTAGTTAGATTCTATGTGAGACATTAATGTTGTATACACTATAAGGCTGGGGAAAAATTAGGTGGGGAGAGGGTGGGTTGGTGAACTTACATTATTTTTACTTAGTGTGTGAGGTTTTTGCCCTATTGTTGAGGTAACTTCAAGCCCCACCCAAGCCCCTTCATACCCCTTCATCCAGTCTGTTCTACACCTGAGGCCCTGCTCCTAATAACCTCACTGACATTGTTCAGCAGAAATCTACCAAGAGTAGGGCTGCCTTGGTGGTGGAACTGACATTTAAATGACAGATAAATCCAGTGCTTTTTTTCTTTAAAAAAATGTTTAGGGGTACTCTCATTTTGACTCAAGAAAATCACCATCTTATACTTCAAATTGGGAAAAATAAATACAGTAAATAGACAAAAGTACAATATGCATTACTCATATTGAAATACTGCCCCTCAAAGAGGCCAAACTTTCATCAATAAAACGCCACACATCCATATTCCACACTGCTTCACACATTAAACGCTCACTTCCGTCTGAGACTCAGGAAACACTGTGACAAGAAATGAGGCCGCCATCAGCGGTAGCAACAGAACTGACGATTCACTGTGCTAGAGAAGAAACTAAAAAAAATTACATTTTTAGTTTCTTCTCCTGTTAGATTCACTAAATGTTTGGGTGTATGTGTGTGCTGCCTGCGTCCTCCCATAAAAAAGCACTGGATAAATCTAAAAACAATATGGAGAAGAAGCCCTTGGCAAAAAAAAAAAAAAAAAAGTGCTATTCATCCAGCTGAGAAAGCTTGTTGGAAGAAAAAAAATTATTCAATTGTTTCCAAAAAGCACAGGTAGTAGGCTCCTGTCACACCTCCTTGCCATGATATCTGAACTGGGCTTCTGTCTGTGTGGTGTAGGCTGTTCTCTCCCCGCTCCAATAATATTAGTGCATATCTGCTTTACCATAAACAGCAGGACTGGCCCTACCATTGGGCAGAGTGAGACAGCAACTTCAGGTGTCAGTTGTTATGGGTGGGTCGGAAGTGGCAGTGAGGTGTTGGAGGACAGAACTGTGTATATCATGTGGCCTGCCCCTTGCCTACTGCCCTCAGGGGTGGTAACGAACATTGCCTCCTTGCCAGTCTGGAGATGAGATCCGATGGCCAGTTCAGTCAGCTTCTACCCACAGAATGGGGAAGGGTTGCCATCTTGTCTGTTACATCGGGCAGCAAAATGCCTTGGGCATGTGCCACACGGTTGAGCAGCCCATGATGCTTTCCCCCTTCCATATATTGAGATTTTATTCCTATTTTAAATGCAATTCTGTAATTTCTACATGCACCCATATGGTTTATTTTTCCACCTATTTCCCACTGTGCTTTAAAAAAAGAGAAAAAGTCATGAACCCTTCTTACCCCTACCTATCTGGCAATCTCACAGACATTCTCCCTATCCCCGCTTTTGTTTTTCTGTTAGCAGCGCAGTGGAAATAGGGATGCTGATCTGGCCCCCAGCTGTCTGTGAGGCCACCTGAGCCCACTGCCAAAGAGCCTGTTGCTCATGAGAGCAGAAAGCAGGTGTGCTTCAAAGTGCTTCACAGGGACAAATGAAAGAAGATGGTAAGAAGAGAAAATAAAAGATGCCTGATTGGATCCTTACAGGAATTCATCTCATCCCTATGTCTTTTGAGTTTGAGAAATGAGTTATAGATGGAGTCCCTTGTGGGATCCATTAAACTGTATTGTGAGTCTTTCAGTCAGCTGCTTCCATCATGCAGACCATTGAGATTAGACCAAACATAACTGGCCAAAAGCAAGATAAGTAATGATGTTCCTCGTTGCCCCTAGTTTTATTCTTGCATCTGTTGTGTGCCCATTTTCCAAGTCTGCGCCTCGTCTCCTCCTCCTCCTCCTTTTCCTCCTTCTTCACAACCGCTTTCTCCTAGGGATTTCTTTCGCCGTTTCCATGAGCCACCCTCCCAACACAAGAGGTCCCAGGCTTGGGGGCAGCATCACTCAAAGTTTAGCCTGCCATTTGTGCAGCCAGTGGGATGCTAGGATGCTTGTCCATCCATTCCCCCCCCTCCCCATTTCCACAGAGAATTAATTGTCTCTGTTAAGGGAACACAAAGGCAATCCAGGACCTAAAAGGATGGCGTCTGCACAGGGCCTTAAATGTAAATGTGCTCTTTGGCCAGCCAAAAGTGACCTAATTTTATCTCTTCCGGCATTTGCTTGGAAGCCACACGCTTTCTTCCCTTTGCGCTGACTTCTCCCTCCGTTAACATGTGGAACAAATGTCTCCTTTGGACCGTGATGAGGCTCAGGCAACTCAAGAGAGGTCGGCAGGAATGCTGCAGTTTGGACCCTGGGCTAGTTTTATTTTCTATTGAATCTTGATGGAAACGCATACACAGCAAGTCGGGCACCATCCCTTTTTCCGTTTGCGCTCTCTCTCTCTGTCTGTCTCTCTCTCTTTTTATTTCTTCCAGGAGTGCTGATGATAAGGAAAGCAATGTCTAAATCTTCTTAATGGTGTTTATGCAAGCAGTTTTGCTTAGCTGCAGCCTATGCCACCCCCTCCCTCATCCGCCCTCCCCTCCCATCTCCCTGCTAATATCGCTGCTTCATTCCTTTCCCTGTTGGCTATTACTATGGACTACAGCGAATCTAAAACTAAATAATCCCCTTAGTGTCAAGTTTTCTGGGCTGAGCAAATAAATCTAACCAAATGCATTATCTAGGTAGAGGAGGCTGTTGTAAGGGAGGGGGAGGGAGATAAAAGCTATTTTACTTTAAGGCAAAAGAGTAAAACCATCATTTCCCCCCTTATTCGCATTGTACTTTTCAAAGTTGTTTTTAGGGTTGTTGGGTTTTTTTAAAAAAAACTTTGCTGTCCAATTCATTCTCTTTTCCAACTCCGCAAGTCTAATTAAAGCAATTTATAGAGCCCACTATTCTTTGCACTACAGAAAGACCCCCAATAAGATGCTATTCAAATCCACCTCCTCGGCAGGTAATTCTGATCAGGCAGTAAAAGCAGTCTAAATAAATAAAGGCTCCCCACTTTCCTCTTGTGGGGAAGGAAGGATATTAGGAAACTCATTTATGAGGACAGCGCACACGATGGATCTGCATGTTGCATAGTTTGATTGAAAGGTCTGCTGTGTTTAGCAGCACCTGGGATTTGTGAGTTGTCAATTCAAGAGGGGAAGGTGGTTGGTTTCCATTCAAGGCAGCCAGGGTCCCACCATGACTAAGAATTATTCAACCATATTAATACCCCTGCCCAAATTATTTGTGGCGGCACAGAAAAAGATATAGGACTGCAACATCGTTGCTGTTAGTCATAGTTTATTTATATACCGCCTTTCTCAGAAATACATTTGTACTCAGAGAGGTTCACAGAAATAAAACAGTCAAAGCACAACAGGGTGGTGACTGTTTTACACAATAAAAATTATAATAGCACTGCAGCAGAACATTAACAATTTGGCAATGAACAGTTTGTTTAAACTATATTAAACATTTAAGTGAGCATCATGCTTACCAATAGATCAGGCAGCACCTTCACATCCCAACATAGCCTAAAAGCTACTTTGAAGTAGTATCTGCTCCTGAAATGGTGGTGAACCAGCATGGTATATGATGCTGTAGGAATGGGGTACCCAATGTGGTGCCCTCCAGGTGTGACTGGACTCAGCCACACCCAGCATGGCCAATGATGGAAGCTGTGGTCCAAGAACTCAGGGATGATGGGAGCTGTAGTCCAACAACATCAGGAGGATTGGACTGTCTCTGCTGAGGTAGTTCCACAGTGCATGGAGCCTCTAGGAAACACTTATGGTAGTGTTTCCTTCTTTATAATAGCTAGGGCATAGGTGTTTTTTCCTGCATTAAAATGAGAGGCCAACTCCACTTGATGCTCAAAAAGATATATGTATCTTTTCAGTCATCAGGCATTCTCCTTGCCACTGCTGGACAACCCAGTTCTTGTCACTTTCCAGTACGTTGCCCCCTCCTTATCTGAGTCATTCAGGTCTTGAGAATATGGGACCATGCATTCTGGACACTGGAGATATTTCTGTGATTCTCTCCAGCCTCTTAGTTGCAACATGGGCTGCACCAGGAAATCCCAGTGTACTCTTCCACTGTTGGGATGATGCCCACATACTGACCAAAAAAAGGGGGGGGGAGACTGAAGGAAAGGGATGAGTGCTGCACAGGAACAGATGTATGTAGTTTTGCAAGAAATTTCCCCTAATATAATGCATTTGTGTATGCTGTCTTCATTAATACATGCACTTATATTAACACTTTACATTGTACACATTGTTTGTCTGGAGATTTGCATTGTAAAATTTGGAGAAGTGGGAATTTCAAATGATGGCAGTGTTTTGATTTGCATCTTCCTCTGGGAAGTGTGAATTGCAGACATTCACTTTTAACTGTGAACGGAATTGAATTTCTCCACAACCCTAACATCAAGCACAGTAGGTTACCACAGTAGCATACCATATGTGCCGGTTGTCAGTTCTGGACATAAAGTTATACTATATATATATATATATATATATATATATACTATATATATACTATATATATACTATATATAACACTTGGCCTAGATAGGAACAAAAATGCATGCACCATCAAGTTTCATGTTTGCTCAGTTCGCTGCACATGAAAGTTGTCCTGATATTCGTGTGCTATTTTGGAATAGAAAGCTAGGGATAAATCCTAAGCCAGTGTACATAACGTAGATCTTGGAAAGGCTTTGGGTGGGTCTGATTTAAAGCAGCGGAAAGGGTGGGCTATATAATTCTCCATATGTATGTATCTAGGTTAGTGAAATAGCTGCATCTCCCTTCCGTTCTTGACATGGTTAAGCATCACACAATAGCCATTTTTATGTCCTTGGAACATGCCTCTACTGAAACTGTGAATGGAGGGTGACCACTTACACACCACCAAAAGAGGGGACAAAAGAGAACACAGACATGGACAAGAATGGCATATGCTAATCTAGATGTATAGATGCACATTTAAAAATGATTGCTGTAATTTAAATATAAATACATTTCATCAGAGTGGAGAAGACTGTGACCTGCTCAGCCTGCTGCCCAGGTGTTCAAGGTTGGTGAGCAAATCCAGGGTCCCTGGTTTTGCTTCTTAGGGTTATTTGCATGGAATTTAACGTAGCACTAAGTTGAGAACATGTGTGGGGTCTGTGTGTGCAATGGGATTTCCTCCCCTCTCCTTCCCACCATGTGCCCCATAAACCTGTACTGTGGGCCCCCTCAAACCTCCAGAGCAGATTTAGGGACATGATGTTGGAGAGGGAGGGGATGAAAATCCCATTGTGCAAGTGGACCTCATTCCATACTCAAAACTTAGTTGAATCTCCTCCTTTTAAACCAGTCTTGCACTGAAAAGTCCTTCAAAGGACGGTTCTCTATAAAGCAGGACACCCTGGCCACCCCACTCAAGAACCACATTCCATTAATCTTACTTTTTGAAGGTCAAAATGCACAATGAACATACACTGAATGAACCTAGCAGCTGACATTTCAAGACCGAATCCTAAAAAAGTAAAATTTGCAGGATACCCCAGTGCTAGCAGAGAGCTGAGCTTTGTCATCAAATGTTTTTTGTCTGCTTTTGGATTTTTTCTTTCTTTCCAAATTTTGTACCTTCACTTTTACACATGAATACGAGAAGCCAGACCAAATTAAGGTTTGACGAAAACAAAGTGTATGAAAGAACGAAGGCTTGGATCTCTTTGTTACATTCATGCAACATTTGTAGCATCTCTAAAATGAATGAAAAGATACAGCAAAGACAATACTAACAGCTTACAATAATAACAAACTGTAAGTGCATATATTTTAAGCTTTATATTTTGTTTCATTACAACTAAAATTCATCCTAATGTGTTTATTTATTAATCATGCCCTATGAAGTATCTCAAAGCGATTTCACAATACAATAAAAGCATGTGTAAAACAACTGCATTTATATTGAAAAACAGTTAAAACAATCCTCTGTAAATTGACAGGAACATTATTAGAAAGAGAAGCATTCAGTATATAGATTCCACACTGCTTCCTAAACAGAAGGTTGTATAGGAATTATGTCAGATATGGGGGCACCATGAAGGCCTGGTGAATGGCTCTTTAAATGTCAGAAAATAGCATCCAGGGGAGAGGGGACAATTCGGATTGGTACCACTGCCCTGGGAGAGAGAGTTAACCCACAAATTCCAGCCCCCCTCCTCCACCAGTTCAGCCACCTTCCAACTTGTGGAAATCCAGAGTGTGAAGTGGAGAGCCTTTTTATGCACAGAGGCTGCCCACACATTTTTCAGTCCTGAGTCTGGGGAGCATTGAAAGACCATGTACAATTCGTGGGGGGGAGGGGGGAGGTAGGTTTCATTCCTTTCCCTGAGACATGCCAGCAACTGGCCCCTGAGCATCTTTCATTAAACTGTTTTTACTTTCTGTGTCCAGGATTAACTCAGGGCATGTAATTTGTACCTGAATAGAAACATCTCTTAAAAAATCCATGCTTGCTCAGCATGCAAAGTTGCTTGGGTCTCTTTTTTCCCCAGTCACTGAACGTTCATCTCTGTGCAGCTCATACAAGCCCGTCCCTCCCTGTCCCTACACCAGCACCCCACACCTTTGTCTCCTAATTTTTAACTCTGAAAAGGGATCTTCTTCAGCTATTCTGGAGCTCGCAGGGCAAAAGGAGCTATTTATTATCAAGTAGCATTTGTATTGAGGGACGCGGGTGGCGCTGTGGGTTAAACCACAGAGCCTAGGACTTGCCGATCAGAAGGTCGGCGGTTTGAATCCCCATGACGGGGTGAGCTCCCATTGTTCGGTCCCAGCTCCTGCCAACCTAGCAGTTCAAAAGCACATCAAAGTGCAAGTAGATAAATAGGTACCGCTCTGGCGGGAAGGTAAACGGCATTTCCGTGCGCTGCTCTGGTTCGCCAGAAGCGACTTAGTCATGCTGGCTACATGACCCGGAAGCTGTACGCCGGCTCCCTCGGCCAATAAAACGAGATGAGCGCCGCAACCCCAGAGTCGTCCATGACTGGACCTAATGGTCAGGGGTCCCTTTACCTTTACCTAACATTTGTATTGGATGATATTTGGGGTGGCCTGCCACTACCTAAGGGACCTATGGGCACTTTCCAGGGCAGCATCTGGACAAATAAGGGTAAGCAGCATGCATGGAGAGGACATAGCATTTCCTCCCGTCAACTGTGTATTGGAAAAGTGTTATATCCCAGGTGTTAGAGGGTTCTCGAGAGTGAAGAAGATTTTACGATCTCCAACCATAAAACTTGATGGTGGTCCAGCAACACTACCTTGCGTGTATGCTAGCTCCCTTGCACAGCAGAGTGATGATCGCTCAGCTTCACGTTGAAAGGATCGAATTGTGCACAGCCAATGGCAATTAAACACTCATGGAAGCAGGAAAGTTCAGTAGGAATCATGCATGTCCACAGATAAGTGCTCTGCAACTATTCATAGCTGCTGTAGACAATCTTGTACCTCAATGCTTCAAGAATCTTCAAGAATCTTCTCACAGTTTCTGGAAATGAATGGCTCTTTCTCAGTTACTCTAAAAGACAGTGTTGCCCTCAGTGGGCCCGCCTTTGCTTTGCTGCCATCGCAGCTGCCTATTTACTTACCTTTGGTCTCAGATCAGCAAAGCTACCTAGAAGGAAAGGTGATCAGAGGTGGCTCTTCTCCTTCCTCCTATCACTGCTCACTTCCTTAGAAGGGGGAGATGGACAGGAAGGAGTGGGAGCAGCTAGTGGCACTACCAAGGCAGAACTTTAGGGCAGATGTTCGGAGGACTCCACACAGCCAAATGGGCAGGAGGACTGCCAGATGCATACCCTGCAACATTTCCCCAATGAAAATAGGGACATCCTTTTTCCAAAATACAAATAATTTTTTTATTATTTATACCCCACCCATCTGACTGGGTTGCCCCAGCCACTCTGGGAGGCTTCCAACGTATATAAAAACATAACAAAACATTTAAAAAAACCTTCCCTGTACAGGGCTGCCTTCAGATGTCCAATAACGGTTGTACAGTGGTACCTCAGGTTACATACACTTCAGGTTACGGACGCTTCAGGTTATAGACTCCGCTAACCCAGAAATAGTACCTCGGGTTAAGAACTTTGCTTCAGGATGAGAACAGAAATCGTGCAGCGGCAGCGGGAGGCCCCATTAGCTAACGTGGTGCTTCAGGTTAAGAACAGTTTCAGGTTAAGAGCAGGCCTCCAGAACGAATTAAGCATGTAACCAGAGGTACCACTGTATAGTAGGTTATCTCCTTGGCTCATGGGTTGCGTAACTCCATACTCATCAACATTTCTTCGATGAAAATAGAGATATCTTACCATACCTGTCAACGTTTCTCTGCTGAAAATAGGGATGTCCTAAAGAAAAGCAGAACATTCTGGAATCAAGCCAGAAACTGGGACGACTTCTGTAAATCCGGGACTGTTCCTAGAAAAATAGGGACACTTGGGGCAGCTGCAGATTCAGCAGGGTTGGCTTGCCGCATTTCGGTTAGCGTGGTAATATGCGTTGTTATCTAAAAAGCAAGGGCCCCTCTAAGACCATTTACTGCACCACTGTGAGTAGATAGGCACTAGGGCTCCAGGATAGCCTCCTGCTGAGGGATAGGCCTCAGCAAACACCCAACAAGGCCTATCCTGATGCTGTCCTTGCTGCCTTTGAGATGAAGAGCAGGCCAAGGACGGTGCACTAGTCAAGGCACTACAACAGGTTTGGCTGGGCAAGCTCGATTCAGGAAGGAAAAGGTGGTATTTTTTAGGATGCTGATTTAGAGGACTATTAAAAATGCTGCCCACATAGCCTTTTAACCCTCAAAGATATCAGATAACTTTTTTTTCCCCCTACTGCGAGATGAAGTGGCTGTCATTATCTGAGAAGGTCTGTATCATATTGGAATCTGTCAGTGCAGGTCAGGGAGTCCATGGTGCTCTGGTCCCGGCTCCAGCACTGAATTACATTTCTGAGGCACAATGGCCGCAGAATGGGTGGGTGCTTTGTCATTTAAACTGCATAAAGAGGCAGAAATTGATTTTTATTGTGGATCTTCATATCTAATAAAGCTCTGAGGGGCTCTTTTCTTCTCCGATTGAATGGCCATTGAATGCTTTCAATCTAGTTCTGTGTTTCATGCCTAAACTGAATAGTGGCAGGAGGGAAATAGATGGCGGGAGAAGAGGCCAAGTCACTTTCCAGATTGAAAAGGATACAGCAGAGAAAGAAATAAATAAAAAAAATAAAGTAAAATGAATCAGAAAAGCATTTAAGTGGAAAGGGGAACTTTTTTGATGCCGAGGAAAAATTGCTTTTTCGAGGTTGCTGCGAGCGAGCCTGTTATGTGGCTGCGTCAGAAGGGCACATGTGCATTAGTGCCACTATGTGCCCGTGTGCTGATGGGGAAAAGATGCATCACATCTTGAAATGTGACCATAGGAACCTCAGATGATCTGGCTACATCCGACTGTGTTTGGATTTTTAAGTTCTCATTTCCAGCACACACAAAAAAGATGAAATAGTAATAGCCGACGTGAAACAGCTGCTGCCTTGTATAGCCACCTCGCAAAGGCTGGATGTTTCCTTAGATTAACTAGCATTAAGTCACCTTTCATTTAAATAAATACCCAACTAATATTAGGCGGCTTTACTTTCCAGTGAGAGGATTGCAGGGATGATATGGCTGGCTCAGATAATTGGGTGAAGAAGGGACATGGGTTTTTTTAGATTCGTTGACACATCCCAAACACTGAAAGAGGAACTGTTTTTGCATTTGTGTTTGTGTGTGTGTGTGTGTGTGTGTTTTCATCACCAGCACTCCACTGGGCAAGATACATGCTTCATGGCACAATCCTGTGCATGTTGATTCAGAGGTTAGTCCCCTTGTGCTTTATGTGGTTTATTCCCCAGTAACTGGTTTTAGAACTGCAAGAACTGCACACGTTCAAAAATAGGAACGTATATGTTGTCACTTTCAAAAGAAATGCACACACAGGACCTTTGTTAGTAGTTCCGAAGCAGAACTACTCCATTGCATGGATATTTTTTTTAGGAATACCAAAATACCATTCCTCTTTCCAGCAATTCTTTATATTTCCTTGTTTGTTAAATGTGCCCTTTGTGGCATTTGATAATGCCATACACTAGTATTGTGACATTGTCGGATTGGGACTAATTTGGGACGAGGTTAACTAAGCAACCACCTCATCCCATATATCTTGCCAAAGGAACTGTGCTCTTCAGATGGGCCACAAGCCACAGGGGCGCACTTAGTTTGTACTAGAAACTGGGCTTTTAGTGTTGCATCTCCAGCCCTCTAGAATCAATTCCTAACTAAATTAGGCAGGTGCCCAGCATTATGATGGTTAGGCGCTTATAATAAAAATAATAATAACTTTTGTTTCAGAAGGCTTTTCCAGAATGTGTGACCCAGTGATTTGAGAAATATTAACTGTACTCATGTAAAAATGCTATTAAATTGTTTTCTTTTTAGAATTTGTATAAGGTTTTTTTTAGGATTTGTATTATTATTACTATTATTAATAATATTTTATTTTTATCTTGTATCCCACTTTGATGGCCTCAGGCTGTGAAGCAGTTCATACATTTGTAAAAAAATAATTAAAGACACAATCCAGCAAAGAGGAATAAACAGCCCAAAGCAGGATATGGTGCAGAAACAGGAGGCAAGGAAGAAACAATTGAACTGAAAAGAACTGGGGAGAGGAATCCATATTTATTGCATTTATATCCTACTGTTTCTTCAAGGAGCTCCAGGTGGCATACATGGTTATTGCCCTCCTCCTTTAATCCTCACAAGAATCTTGTGACAGGTCATAACTACCCCAAGGTCACCCAGTAAGCTTCATGGCCCAATGGGGTTTTGAGTCCTTGTCTTCCAGGTCCTAGTCGGACACTCTAACCACTATTTCACACTGCCTCTGAGGCATACATTCTAAGTGGTTTGTGAGTATGTAGATGTACTGAAGTTCATGACACAAGGGCACTTAGGCTATGTTGCTCCATACGCTAATTTTGCTTCAGATGCAGAGGTGCAGGGGAGTCTAATTACAGGCTAATTAGTAGTGTTGTGTTAATTTCTTATCCGAGATCCTGAGGATAAAAATCAAGTACGAAAACAGGGGGCTAAGCCCTACAAGATTTGGAGTATGAGTCATTATTCTGAGCATGTTTCCTGACTGAAAAGAAGCAGGCTAGGAGGAATGGTTTGTGGAGATGCACAACAGGAGGTTTCACATAAACCCCTTCCATTTAGAGAAAAAGTGGCTGGAGGAAATCAAGAGGCCATGCGGGCTAGCCTTGTCCTAGCCTGCAATCTCTGTGTTTGGTGTCTATCAGAAGTGGTTCAAGGTGGATCAGTAATTGATTAAAGAAGGGGAAACAGAGCAGGAATAAGGAAGAGGAAACAGAGCAGGAATAAATGGACAGTTCTCACAATGGAAGGATGCAAAAAAAATGGGAGCCCTCAAGGATCAGTAATGGCGATTACCTGAACTACTTGAGCTTTTAAATTTGTTCATAAATGATCCGAAGTAAGGGGTGAGCAGTGAGATGGACATGCTTGCTGATGACACCCAGTTGTTCTGGGTGGGAAGAACATAAAGGGATTAAGGGGGGCTCCAAAAGGTTTTCTCCATACTGGACGAATGGGCATTAAAATGACAAATGCAATTCAGCGTGATGCATACTGGTGCAAAAAGTTGCTAGCTTCACATATACACTAATAGGGTCTGAACTGGAGAGGACTGGCCAGAAAAGAGATCTTGGGCCCCCAGTTGGTGGCAGCTGTGAAAACGGCAAATTACATTTTAGGTATTATTAGGAAAGGGGATTGAAAATAAAACTGCCAATATCATAATGCCTTTATACAAATCTATAGTGTGACCACGCTTGGAATACTTTCTACAGTTCTGGTTGGTGCACCTCAAAGAGGATATTGTAAAACTGGAAAGGTTCAGAAAATGGCAACCATAATTATTATGAGGCCGGAACAACTCCCCTCTGAGGAATTGTTGCAACATATCAGGCTTTTTTGTTTAGGAAAAAAGTGAGCAAGCGGGGACATGATAGAGGTGTATAAAATTATGCTATTTGTGGAAAAAAATGGTTGAATAAAAGTTTTTCTCCCTTTCTCAAAATACTAGGACCTGGGTCTTTCACTGAAGGTGAATATTGAGACAAAAGGCTACCAGTGGCTACTAGCCACAATGTCTGTCCAGGATCGGAGGACACATTAAGATGGTCTTTCTTCTGAGCAGAGGTACTAGTTGATTGAGAGGGTCCAACACAATGTTGCGCAATGTCACAAGGAGCCAGGGGGTAATGAAGTGGACCAGAAAATGGCTAGAGCAAAGTTAATAAACTCTCGTTATGAATGTCTGCCTGTGGGACATCTGTGATCTGATTTCCTCCAGGTTTTTTTTTTAATTGATTAGCAGTTGTGGGAGGAGGTACCAAATGGAGTTAACCCTTGCCTCCAAAATTGTTCTCCCAATGAAAAATTTCCACCCTCCCCCAAAGCTGCTATTTGCCCTACTAGGCCATACAGATACTTATAAATTCTCCTCATCCAGAGCAAACAGCAGCTTCTATGTCTGTGTATTTTAATCAAGAAATTGCTCCGATCCTTCAAAATCATGGTCCTAATGACCCCCTACACCCCAGGGCTGCTAATCATTAAAAAATGAAGGATAACCTTGTATGGACCTCCCACAGGCAAATCTAATTGTTCCCTAAGCCAGACAAGGTGCAACTGACTAATCATTGTAAGAAGAGACTGCTTAAGACAAATGAAATGTAATATTATCTGTTTATACACCTACCAACTATGAGCGACTGGCTTTGCAGGCTGAGGCCTCACAATCTAGCAACCGTCCAGCACTCTGAAGGACATAGAAAACAAAACAGAGTTTTGTACTTTTTTAAAAAATGGCACCTGTCATTTCCGCACAACCCCCATGATTTGGGACATCACTACCCATCACTGACGATCACGGTCAAATTGTAACGCTGCAAGATAACCTTATGGTGAGTGTCCGGACTTCAAGTTGCACTAAATCATTTGCTGCCTGTCAACACATTTGCTTGCAAGCAAATCCCACTGAAGTCAAATTGCTGAAGTCACAGAATGTGCATGGATGAATTGCATCAACAGGCAATAGTCACAGAGGATGTGAAAGGACACATTGTAATTGGTTAGCATTTTACCCTCCATGAAGACACACACACATAAAAAAAAAAATCAGGATGATTGAAGTGTAGCACAAATGCATTGTGAGGTAGGAAGAACTTAAGCAAAAGCTTGCAGCATAGGTCTAATCAAAGAATTGCATTTATATAAATACCTCAGATATATACTTTGCAAAGGAGGACTTCAATTCTGTATCCATTTAAATGGAAATAAACCTCACTGAATTCAACTGATTCTTCCTTCTTAGTAGATACATATAGGATCCGACAGACTGTCAATGGAAGGGGCTGAAATTCTAGTGTTAAAGGCCAGAAAACACACAGTGACATTCATTACACGGATAGTAAGCTAGGTGGCACTAAAGCATACTTGCAAGTTGATGCTATGTAGCAGGAGTGCCATTCCCCTTGCTTTACATTTCCTGGAATTAGGGCACTCAGTGACTCTTCAGTGCTTCTTGTGGTATTACATAAAAGCAAGAACAAAAGATTGCCTGCTAAGAAACCAAAAGCAGAAAAGAGATTTTCCAGAGAATCAACTTCCACTTCCATTGTGATTGTTGTTTCACCGATACAGCACCTAGCACAAAACTGGGTGCTAAATAAAGAAATTCTATCCCTGGTGCTATATGATGAGGACTGTCCTTGGCGACTCCTTCTCCAGTGCAACTATATGTCATGCATCCAATTACTGCTTCTTTCAAATCAATACTTCCTTCCAATCTGAAGGAGACAAGAATGTTATCCTTTAGAGAAGGAGAGAGAATTTGGAAGGCAAAACTGAACTCATTTGCTGCCAGAATAAGAGCTGAGTTTGGAAATACACTGCAGCTCACTGTGGATGTTAAGTGAGTCACTTTGATTCTGGTAAGAGTTGCAGTGAAGTCCCTCTCCATAGCATGTTTACCTGGAGAAGCACCTGCCTGCAAACACTGAATGGAAACAATATAGTTGGATGTTGTTATCACCTATGGGTTGAATGAGAGCAATCTCTGCTTTAAACCTACCTAAAGGGTGAAACTGAGTGATCCATTTGGGGTAAGTAATGGTATCAAAGGATGCCAAATTGTGCTCAGGAACATGGAGTAGTTCCAGCAACAGGTATCCGGTGAAAGAGAGATGAATAATCAGAGGAGGTTGGCCAGAGATTGAGACCTGCCACAAGCAATTAATTTTGTCAGATTCAGAGCTGCACAGCTTTCCTCTGTGGTACGACTTTGTTTGGGATATTGTTGATGTGCGTCACTCAGGATGGATGGATTTGTCTGACTTTCTGTCAGATTGAGATTTCTCTTCCCGTTCCATAGAAATCTATTTTGCTAAAGAAAAGTGTGGTGTTTTCCCATGTGGGTTTGACTCATTCTTTGTCAGAGGCCCATGCTCTGTCAGCTGTTGTTGGAACAGTAACCCCAATAAAGGGCACAATTCCCAGGCTATATTAGTTAGGGGCAATTTACACCATGCATAGGTTATTCAGCACTGTACTGGGTTGTCTCCTTGTGTAACACAACAGCAACCTGGGGCTGCTAGGTAAAATTCAAGGGGCTGCTTTTGATGCTTAAAAGCACCATCCATTTGTGTCTTTTCCCTTACGACCTCGTCTTTTTGGACTGCAAGCCTGTGGGGTGGGGGTTTGTTCAGTCAATGTACAGAAGCACTTAGTCCTTGCAGGGGGTTATACAATTTATTTATTATTTCATTCAAAACAGATTGGACCAAACGTCACTTACGTCGTGAGCAATTATTAGAGTCACCATTGGGGGGGGGGGGGATTTCCATTGAAAAGGCTGACTCCCCAGGCTGATCAATCCCCTAGTTCAGACATGGTTACGGTAAGGGTGGAGAACCTCTTTTTAGCCCAAGAAGAAGAAGAAGAGTTTGGATTTGATATCCCGCTTTATCACTACCCGAAGGAGTCTCAAAGTGGCTAACATTCTCCTTTCCCTTCCTCCCCCACAACAAACACTCTGTGAGGTGAGTGGGGCTGAGAGATTTCAGAGAAGTGTGACTAGCCCAAGGTCACCCAGCAGCTGCATGTGGAGGAGCGGAGACCCGAACCCGGTTCACCAGATTACGAGTCTATCGCTCTTAACCACTACACCACACTGGTTCTCCAAGGATTGTATTGCCTTATGTATTGCCTTCCAGGGCCACTGACAGGAGCGGGTCAGCAATAAATCATACAGAGTAAGTGAAGTTAACTCTTTAGTAGAAGAAACAAGGTCTAGCTCAGAAGGGCCAGGCCTAATGAGCACAGCAACTCTCTACCGCAGGTCTTGCCCCTATGAGGCAAATGTGAAGACTAAAGGTCCCCGCCTCCCCACAGCTGCCTCAGTCTCTTTCTCTTCCTGGTCCTTCTCAAGCAATCTGATACGTGTGTCTCTGTGCCTCCCTCTTCATCCTCTTCTGGAAGACCAGGGGGACAGGAGCTGATTCTTCAGCAGCCTGCTTCATCTCTGTCTCCTGGCCCTCCTCTCCACCCTCAGAGTCTGAATTGCTCTCTGTCACAGACTCTCCCTGCTCACTAAACCCTGTTACCTGCTTCTGCTTCTCCTCCTCCTACTCCTCCTCCCAGGCTTCTCCTTCTGACCACTCACCCTTGTCCCACCATCAATCCTCTGGCTCCGAACTTTGTGCCTTGAGGTTCCCCAGCTGGTGCCTCCTACCATTCCTCTGCATTTCTTATCCCCTTCCCTAGCAGACACAGCATTTATTTACTGTGAGCATGCTCACTTCACACTGGGCTGCTGTGGGATCGCTCCCTCCATAGGTTGTCTCCTCACCCCCACCCCCAAGTTGTTTTGTACTCCCCCCCCCCATCATCCAACAAAATAAATTATACAAATAAGAATTACATAAACACAAAAGCTGCTTTGTTGTTTGGTACTTCTACAAACCTTCGGGTTCTTCCAAGCCTGCTGGTAATTTCCATCTGGTGCCATTTTGGTTGCATAAATACATTCTGCTCCATGTTCACTGTTCATGTATGTGATTATCTACTCCCTCTTAACAGAATAGATCTCAGGATTATCCAATGAAGGTGACTGGCAATAGATAAAGGGCAAAATAAAAGAGCAACGTTTTCATGCATTGTCGACTTATGGAATTCATCGCTATAGGAAATTGAAATGGCCACTAGCATAGATAGCTTTGAAAATGGATTTGTCAAATTCAAATAACTGGATAAACCAACCAATGATTGTTAGCCAAGCCAGGCTAAAAATAGAACTTCCAAGTTCAGAGACAGTCTATCTCTGATTCCTATATATTCTAGCAAAAGAGCAATCAATAGTGTAACACTGTTATTTCCCAGTCTATCATGCTGATGAGTTTCTGCAGAACTGGGTGGCCACAACCGGAGTCAGACACCTGGACTAGGCATGTGTGTGGTTGTTGGTTTCCTGCATGTACCTAACTCCTTAGCGATCTTGTTTGCACAGGATGCCTGGCTACATCGCCTTCCCTTCCCCTCATTTCTGGCAAGAGTTCCATGGGGTTGTGCAAGGATTAGGCAGGATGTCTAGCTGGATGACTCCGCATTGTGCTCTGCATGTCTCTGTGCCTATAAAGACTTCAGATCAGAGGAGTATCTCGTAAGAAATCCCATGTATGCAAAGCATGATCTCTTAATGCCGTTGAGCAGGTAGCAACATTAATGCCGTAATTCTAAACCTACTGTAGTGGGTACGATAAGTAGTTTTCATATTGTTCTCATTATATTTGCCTGTGACAATACTTTGCCTGTTGGTACATGCGCTTTGAAATAAACTGCCATATCCATTCGGGATTATGCTCTGCTAATATCAAAGAGCACTTCTCAAAGCCCCTAAAAGGCAGCCTGGTCATTATGCCATTCCTGTATGGAACTGCTCCTGTGCCTGCTGCAGCCTCAGCCGCCAGCTCAGCCGAACAGACATCGATTCCAAAGGTCTCATCTCTGTGCCAGAGATCCCTTCTTGCTGCAGGAGTCTGCAGCATCTAAAGCGATTCCTCCTTTCTATTTAAAAATATTCAAAAAAAAAAAAAAAAAGAGGGAGAGAATCATGCAAGGAGTGGAAGTTTGAGTTAATTACAATTTATTCTCATTTTCACCAGCATTTTTATTAACAAATCCACATTAATCCAGTATTAAAGCAGAGTGGGATTATAGGATTTCTATCATCTGGAGCTTGGAGCAAGGGAATGTATATAATACAACCGTCCTATTCATGTGACACAAAGCTCTTCTATCAAATCTCCCACCCTATGTAGCACCCCCCCCCCCCCATCTTGCCCTTTCTTATGACATGCATATGCCATCAGGTACAATAGAGCTTGCAATCATGATCAAATGTATGGACACACATTAAATATACAAGGTGACAAGAAGCCTGAGCTTAGCAGCTGTCTGTCATTGCTAAGCAAGCAAGCAGGCAAATATATTCCTATGCAAGATACATTAGCCATTCTACATAACATGCTAGTCTTCTCCAACCTGGTGTTCCCCAGATGTTTTGGACTACAAGTCCCATCAGCCAGTTGACTGGAGCTGATGGGAGTTGTAGTTCAAAACATGAAGACCACACCTGGGAAAGGCTGGTCTAAAGCCGGTGGGTGGGTGTCAGTTTCAGTGAACTGGAAACCTAGACAGACCACATTTTATCCAGTTGGTTTAATAGAATGTTTAAGATGCTATTTATGGCTCAACAGCAAAATCTCCATTGTTCTCCCCCTCCAAAAAAAGCAATAACAACAACAAAACTCAAGGAGAGAAAACTGTTACGCATTTGAGATGTACGTAGATCATTTTCCTACTGAGTGAATTTAAAAGAAAGGCATTCACTGTTACGTAGCACTCAATAAAAGAACTGGGTTCCATAACCGTACCGCTTGTTTTTAAGAAACAAGGCTTTTTAAAAAGAATATCATCTCCTAATTGTGTGTGAATGGCAACTTTATTTCCAGTAAAGGAAAGGAGTACTTTGGTTTTCCATCCATCAAAGTTCACCACACTTCTAGACCAGCTCCAGGCGGTGGGAATTTGGGGCACTGTATTACCTTTGGGGTCATTTCCAGAAAGCAGTTGTGGGGTGCTATTGTTTGGGACCATGGGAATTGTCCTATGGTATTCACAGGGTTCCATTTTGTCACCCATGCTACTTACCATCAGGGGCGGACTTTATTATCTTTCATAATATGGTGCCCTATGCGAGGCCAAAATTTGGTGCCCCCATATGGATCTTCTCAGTTATGGAGCTTTTCATTTTTGCATTCCATCAGCTTGGCCCCCGGTGCTGAGGAACTGCCAACACCACCCTAAATCCAGCGCTGTTAACATCTACCTGAAGCTACTGGAAGCTGTCTTCAGGAGATGTGGAGTGAGGTGTCATCATTATGTAGAGGATGCTCAACTGATTTTGTTGCATCAGAAGAGGAGGCAGGGTAGATGTGGGCCAGTAAACTACAGATGAACCCTGAGTGTGGCAGAGGTGTTCCAAGTTCTTGGTATCCGTCTGCATCATTATTAATTTTCAGGAGAAATCTGAAAAAATTCCTGTTTATACAGTCATTTGATGGTTGAAGAATTCTGTTCTTGGCAATCCTGAGATTGCTTGATAGAAGAATGGTGTTTTTTAAAGCTCTAGCTGTTTTTAGATGTTTTTAGCTGCAGTTGTTTTGGGAATGTCGAAACAGTTTTAGAATGTTTTCACTTCCTTTTTGTTTTTAAATTGTGGATCTGTTTGTTACCCTGGGCTCCTTCATGAGGGAGGATGGGATATAAATGCAATAAATAAATAAATATCAGTGACAGCAGGATAGGAAATAGAAGTTGCATCCAAATATTAATAATTCTACTCATTCTAATGCTGCCTTTCTTTAAAGGGTGGCTATATGCTTTACTGTCGGGACACGGGTGGTGCTGTGGGTTAAACACAGAGCCTAGGACTTGCCGATCAGAAGGTCGGCGGTTCGAATCCCAGCGATGGGGTGAGCTCCCGTTGCTCGGTCCCTGCTCCTGCCAACCTAGTGTTAGGATATTTCCGTTCCACCTTAAAAGGGAGCAGGCTTTGTGAGTCACAGAGTCTGCGCATTTCCTGTTCACAGGATGTTTATGTTTTTCTGTTGCTTTCGTTTCTCTCTCTCGGTGCCTGAAACACTGAAGCAGGCAGTCATGTTTTTCTCTGTTCTGACTAACGCAGAATAAACTCTTAAATAATGCTCTCCTGCGTGCATCTTTCGCTGTGCATTATCTGCTGATAAGAGCGTGCATCAGCCCTGGAATGTGGCAAGCTATTTCTGGAGCTCGTGTCGCTAATTGCTGATACTGCATGTCTACGGGAGATCGATGGACGTCCGGAGGCGCCGTGGGGCCATGATGGACTTTGTCTCCCTGGCAGTATCCCAACACCTAGCAGTTCAAAAGCATGTCATAGTGCAAGTAGATAAATAGGTACCGCTCCAGCGGGAAGGTAAACGGCGTTTCTGTGCGCTGCTCTGGTTCGCCAGAAACAGCTTAGTCATGCTGGCCACATGACCCGGAAGCTGTACACTGGCTCCCTCAGTCAATAAAGCAAGATGAGTGCCGCAACCCCAGGGTCGGCCACAACTGGACCTAAAGGTCAGGGGTCCCTTTACCTTTACCTTTATATGCTTTACTGAAAAGCTTTTAAAACTCCAGAAAAGAATTACGCATAAAACAACAATATCTGAATTGGATTGCCTTTGTTGGTGCAACAGGGATGCTGCAACCCATGGTGGAAGCTGAAGGTGTTTACTTTGCATGCTGAGAAAATTTGCTCATGATCCCAAAATTAGTGATCAATCCTTTATCAATAGTCCCTTCTTCAGCCTGCAGACATTTAATCAAAGACAGCTCTCCAGACCCTTGAAAGGAAGGCATGATAATCAGGAGCTCCCAAAGAAGAATACCCACAGCTTATTTATTTTATTCAACCCTTCTGCCAAGGAACCCAGGGTAGATTACAAGGTCTTCTCCACTACCACCCCATCACAGCAACCCTATAAGGTAGGTTAGGCTGAGAAAGAAAGCCACTCAGTGAGAGTTTCCCGGATGATCTGTGATTTGAACCTGATTCTTCTTGGTCGTAGTCTGAAACTGACAACACTACACCATGCCAGCTCAGAGCAGAGACAAAAGAAAAGAAAAACATTGCACAACAATGTGAATATATAAACAATTGTAAAAAAGAGACCGCAATCAAGCATATCTAATTTGGAATTGCTATGATCAGTCTACTAAGATAATAACAATGGGATTAATTGCACAATAAACGTAATAGTTTTAGCTGCCTTTATTTTTATTTTGGCCTTGTAGAAAGTGGCATTTTTAAATTCTCCAAATTGTGCATCCAGACCTACATTGGTGGCACAAAATGAGAGACAACAAAAAGCACAGTGTTTTGTTTTAGATCTTGCCCTATTCCAGGAATTGTTCAGAAGTGCTGCTGACAGCTATGACCACCAACAGATCTACGTGGACATGTAAGAATATATTCCATCTCATTTTATTTCACCACTTCTGCATTTCTCATTCAGTACAACCCATGTGGCACCATTACCCCCAAGACCAGCAGTTGAAGGAATTAGGCTTGCCATTTCCCCCAACAATGGCACACATTGTTTTGACTTATCTATTTTGTACCTTACAAGGGGACTGTGTGGCCAGAATGGAACAGGAGATAAAGGCTCCTGTAATTCAAATCTGTTTCTTCTTTTGCCATTTCAATTTTTTAATGACTTGAAATTTGAGGCACTTGGCTATCTCATCTGGACAGGGCCAAGTGAACTATAAATGAATCAATACAGGCTATGTTTTGTTCTCTGAGCACCACGGGTGGTGACCAGCAGACTAAACTGCAGTTGTAAGAATGTATTCAATCTTTATGGTCAATCTTACATTTATTTATTTTTATCCTGAACACTGAATGCATGCAGAAAAGTATCTATAAATTTTTTGATATTTGTAAAACAATAATACATTTTTTAAAAAAATTATTATGTATTTTCTGCCTCTCCCTGTTCCCTTGATCAGTCTACTCAAAAAGTGAGCATGCTTCCTTAACCTGTAGACCTTACATCTGCTTTAAAAAAGAGTTGGGGTGGCATCTTTCACAATATGCAGCTTCAAAATTAGCTACCAGATTCTTTGACCATGTTTTCAAGCTATCAGAAATGGAACTCAGATTGAGGTAAACCTAATATATGCAAATATTTCAGTGCACATGAGTTTTAAGTTGATTTCATTATGATGAAGGTAGCTGATACATCATCTTCAGCACCTGGACTTAGAAATGTCAAAAATCCTTGGTGGTCTTAGACAGGTGAGAGAGAACTTGATACAATTTGCCTTCTCCCTTTCTGTTTTAGAAACTTCCTTTTGATACTGATCCCTGACTAGCAACTGTCCCATCTTCAATCTTCTGCTTGAGTGAAGCTTCTTAAGAATGTTATTGCTCTATGTTTACAGATGTACATGAATCTCTGCCAGTCCAGCTTCTGTCCTGCTTATGGTGCTGACAATACTCTTGTCTCTCTCATCTGCATTTTACAATCAACAATAGGCTCTGCCTATTGACAGGCTCAAAGTTCTCCAGAAATCAGGATATCATTTGTCTAGAGATATTACTACTACTACTACTACTACTACTACTACTACTACTACTATTAATATCCCACCTTTCTCCCAGAATGGGAACTAAATTAAAATAAATATGGATAAAACACAGAAAGCTAAAAAGTAATTAAACTATAGTAAAATTGCAGCTATAGAAAAACTAATACATTAAACTACAGAGAGTAAAAACATTGCAGTGCTATTAAAAGCCATTTCAAACCAGATTATGAAATAGCCGGTCCAATCGGAACCCAAAATAGCACTACAGTGGTTCTCAGACGAAATCCATTCTGGAAGCCTATTCAAAAATCAAGGCACGGCTTCCCATTGGTTGCAAGAGCTTCTTTCACTCAGCGGAAGCTGCGTCGCAAGTTTGGGTTCTGGAAAATGTTCAAAAACGGAAGCATTTACCGTATTTTTCGCCCTATAGGACGCACTTTTTCCCCTCCAAAAATGAAGGGGAAATGTGTGTGCGTCCTATGGGGCGAATGCAGGGGGGAGGCAGGCAGGAAAAGCTCCCAAAAGCCGCACACAAGCTCCGCGCAGCTCTTGCGGGCTTTTCCTCAGGAGGGACAAGGGACTGACGTGGCCAGTCAGTCCCTTCTTCCTCCTCGTAGAAAAGCTCACAGGAGCCGCATGCTCCTTAAAGGGTGCACGGCTCCTGTGGGCTTTTGCGGGAGGTGGGGGTATTGCCATAGCCGCGCGCAGCCTCTCCCGGCTGGAGAGGTGGCGCGCGGCTATGGCAGCAGCCTCTTGTGTTCCTCCTCCAGCTTCGCTTGAAGGGCGCTGCGCAATTCTCCCTTTCCGCGCAGCGCCTCTCCTTCAATGGAGAGGTGTTGCGCAGAGAGGGAGAACTGCACAGCGACCCTTCAGCCGCGCGCTTGACCTGCGAAGCTGGAGGAGGAACAGAAGGGTCTTCCTCTGCATCCTGAAGCCTGGGGCGAGCTGAGCTCAGCGCGCCCCAGGCTTCGAGCTTCGCGCAGCTCTCCGCAAGCCGTGGGAGCCTGGCGCGACCCTGACCCAGCCCCGCACCTGGGGGGGGGGGAATAATTTTTTCCCTTTATTTCCCCCCCCCAAAAAAAACTATGTGCGCCCTATGGGGCGAAAAATGCGGTACTTCTGGGTTTTCGGCTGGGTTATATTTTGGCGAAATATACAACAGTGGAGGCGTTTGGAAACTGAGGTTCCACTGTGTTGTCTTATTTTCCTTTAGAAGTCAAGGGGATGCCTAATAAAGAACTTCTTACCCATTTGTTAACTGTTGCCAGATTAATAATTGGCCGGTGTGAGAGGACTCTTCATGTAAATCTCTTTGACGCTTGGCTGTCTCAGATATGGTACACTATACTTAAGGACAATGAGAGCACTGTACTGGAAAGAAAAACACAAACTTTTATGTAACATGATATCCTCTTATTGAATACCTATTGAACACGGCTTCCATCCACCAGCAACACTGTGAAATGGCAGTTTCAATTGACTCCTATACATCCAATGAAGCACAGCTGGGATTGCTTCTGTTATAGTTTCCCTTTGTTTGTGATGACTCTGTACTCCAACCTGTTGCCGTTACTGGTAATATTATTTTTAATTTTCTCTTTTTTATATCTAATTCATTTATAACTGAAAATCAATAAAACACAATTTTTTTAAAAAGCCATTCACTTCATAACACAACACAACACAACATTATTTAATATCATATAATAATATAATACATAGATTGGTGGCTCCTTATATAATTTGTCCACAAGCCTAACCCTGAGTGAACGTCCTCAGAGAGCAAGTGTGCGTGTGGCAACATTAAAAAAAACACAAAATAACACCAAAACTATGATGATCTGGGAGCCAGACCTGCTGTGTCTGCCCTCTGCCCGCCTTCATTTTGGCCTAACTGGCAGTGCCTCAGGCTGATGGCAGAGAAGGTCTCTACATCTCTCTGAGATGACTGGCAATTCAAAGTAAACAAGGCTTTTGTGTCGGTTACTTAAGGAGCCCTCTGATAAACAGGGCTGGTGATGAATGCTGACATAAATAGATGAAGCTCCTTATGTCCACAGCCAGTGCCAACATGCTGGGCAAAATGTGCCATCTGCAGCAGGGTGCTATTAAGCAAATTAATGTTGTGGAATTTTTTTTGTCAATAATTATTGTGGAAAATAAACAAGGAATCCATTTCCCATTCAGTAACAATTGTCAAGAAAAATGGCGGCAATCAAGTGGAGTCCTGGCCATACATCACCTAGGCCATTTGTATTAGCAACTTTCCCCTCTCCCCACTTTTGCTCAAAGAGCCGTGTGCACAGAGTGAGATATTCCTCTATGTAAGCAGATGCTTGTGAGTTGATTGAGTTCCTTGCTCTGTGCCTAGAGGAAAAAAAGAAGTGCACCCAAGGTGTGGTTGGCATAAGTCGTGCTGCGGTTGTTCCCTGCTTTTCTTGCAATGGTCTCTCTGTCTCTGTAGACTCTCCTATGAGGAGCTCCCCAGTAACTACTTGTGAGAGACACAATGCTGTGATCTGGAGATGCTTTGGAGTCCACAGGGAGCATCACTCAAAGATCTTTCCCCCACCCGTGGCTCACTACTGGCCTCCCAGTTTCCACCAGCACTCGCACCCACCTGCATATCCATGGAAGCTACAAATTACACCTCCAGTGGACCAAAGATATGATTTGATTTGTTGTATATCAATGCTGCTTTCCATTCAAATGAACCCCAAAGTGGCTCACAAACAATAAATAGCAATAACATAACAGAATATCACAAGTGCAGCAAAAATCATATAATATAATAAATCAGTAATAATAATAATAATAATTTATTATTTATACCCCGCCCATCTGGCTGAGTTTCCCCAGCCACTCTGGGCGGCTCCCAATCAAGTGTTAAAAACAGTACAGCGTTAAATATTAAAAACTTCCCTGAACAGGGCTGCCTTAAGATTTCTTCTGAATGTCAGGTAGTTGTTTATCTCTTTGACATCGGATGGGAGGGCATTCCACAGGGCGGGCGCCACTACCGAGAAGGCCCTCTGTCTGGTTCCCTGTAGCCTCACTTCTCGCAATGAGGGAACTGCCAGAAGGCCCTAGGCGCTGGATCTCAGTGTCCGGGCTGAACGATGGGGGTGGAGACGCTCCTTCGAACAAGGGCTTACAAGTTACAAAATAGTATTAACAAACCATCAATTTTTAAAAAGCTAAATATAAGAATTACAGCATAAGACACATCACAATGAGGCTTTTATAATATGCAAAACAATATTAACAAAATAGCAACTAAAGAAAGAAGTTCTTACACACACACTTCCCCCCCAACAACTCACAATCTTCACCCTACGCAGTTCATTAAAGCACACATACACAGCCGTCATACAGGAGGACCCTGATCTAATGGGAATACCTACAACAGGGCTGTGCTTTAACCCAATAGGTGAATAAAAAAACTCCTAGTAGGAGCTGCTTCACAGGGCTCAATTCAGCAGAATCTCCACTCTTGTGTCATGACAAGTCACACACCCCTCTGGCTCTGCACCCCAAGGGTTTCTGAGATTCTGGTAATGCCTCTATTTGATTGAATGGAGGCTAGAGAAGGGTGGGTAGAAACAAGCTTGCATCTGCCCAGTTTTGTCCCTGGCCCCACCCAGGCTCTGGGAAGGTTGTCCAGAAGTGAATGCAGCCCTTGGGCTGAAGAAGGTTCCTCATTGCTGGATCCACCACCACCAAAAAAACCAGTGATGGCTGTTCTAGCAATACAGACTGCCAGAATGAGGGAGAGGAGGCTCCTGTATTCACTCACACCACAACATGTAATAAACACAGATTTAACTAAATAGTTGAGCTAGCGGGAGCCAGTACAATGAGTCCCGCTAGTGCAACAGGGCTTTGCCCCTCTCCTCCTGCCCCATGCCCTCATCAAATCAGCTCTGGAGGGTTGGGGGAACCCTTGGAATAGATTTATGGGGCATGCAGGCGAAGGACAGGGGGTAAGTCCCATTGCACAAGCATAAATCCTTGCACCGATGGGGCTGTAACATAATGCTGTTTTGGATACTACCTTGTCCTCCAATCTTTCATTCAGCAATGGAAACCACGCTCACCCTTAGGTGTGGGTCTCCCTCCCTCTGCCTATTCTTCTCCCTGAGACAACTTTCCACTTGTGCAGAGAGAGAAGCAGCTGGGCAATCTGCATCCAGTAATCTGTGTTTGCACATGGGTTGCCTGTGCCGGATCAAGGCAACAGCCTCCCAAATAGCTTGCGCTCTAATGCATGGCACAGGCAAACTCTCAGAGAAGCACAGAAACAGCCACCCTTTATTGCAGACGCTTTATTACAGAATATTCCCTTTTTGAAGTGTGTTGATTTTATTTTTATCATATTTTAGCACAAACCCTTTTCATGTTATAAATTAAGTAACTGCAACAGAAGGGGTATTGGGGGCTTTCTCCTTGATGCATTTCCTTTAAAGAGATTTTTAAAGTTTACAGTAGAAAAAAAAATATGTGAAAAGCTGTGTTGAATTATATGATACACTGAAATTAAAATGAAATCCCAAATTATCATGCAGTCATGGGCTGATGTGGACTGAGTGATAATAAATAAAGGTTAAAAGGACACTGGCAAGTCTTTTTTCATGGTTTTCCTTTTTCTCTCTCCTTGTTTGTAAAAAAAAAAATCACTTAGAAGATTAAAAATAATATTTCTTTCTCTATTGATTTTTCTTTTCCACATTGGAAAAGAAATATTAATATATTTTTGGGTTTACAATGGTACTAGAATGAATACGAGTCTGCTTCCTCTTTCCTTTTCTTTTCCATTTTTGCATCAATATTGTTGAGAGTTCTCTAATGAGGTCCCTCTGTAGAAGGATTGGAGCTGCTGCAGGAACCTTTTCATAGATGAGGGATGGGGAACCTGTATCCCTCCAGAAGTTGTTGGACTCCAACTCCCATCATCCCCCAGTCACCATGGCCACGGCCAATGTAAGATTGCTCTATACCATGTGCATCAGTAGAGGTGCTCAATCTTGCACGCATTGCACATGAATCAATGCCCACTGAAATGAAATCACAAATGAGTTACTTCTGAACTATGGTCTTTGTGAAGGAAGTCGTGGCTCTCTAAAAGTGGTGCAGATTCAATAAAAGAACCAGCTATGCCTAAATCAAAGGCTCTCTAGCAGTAATGCTCCTTGCAAGCCTCAGTCTTGAGTTTCAGAGACACAAACAGTGGCATAGCCAAAAACTAGAGCCAAATGGTGTGCCTACAGAACAGGCTGTCACCAACTTGCCCACCGAATATTGTAGGACTTCAGCTCCCACCATGGCCAAAGGAAAAGGATGGTGGGAGATCAGCATCAGGAGGACCACATCTTTTCTGATGTTATTTCTATAATCAAAACAGGGAGAAACTCAAGCAGCTGGTAGAGTGGGAAAAGGTCAGTAACTGGTATTTTTTATTGGCTATCTGTTTGGCAAGGGAGAGCATTTGGTCCTCTAAGGCAACTCCACTAGTTTTGCACCTATTTGGGATTCTTTTTCTATGGACTTAGAAATACTTAGCCATGCTTAAAGGTAAAGGGACCCCTGACCATTAGGTCCAGTCGTGGCCGACTCTGGGGTTGCGGCGCTCATCTCGCTTTATTGGCCGAGGGAACCGGCGTACAGCTTCCGGGTCATGTGGCCAGCATGACTAAGCCACTTCTGGAGAACCAGAGCAGCACACGGAAACGCCGTTTACCTTCCCGCCGGAGCGGTACCTATTTATCTACTTGCACTTTGACGTGCTTTCAAACCGCCGACCTTCTGATCGGCAAGCCCTAGGCTCTGTGGTTTAACCCACGGCGCCACCTGCGTCCCAGCCATGCTTAAACTACCTATTTAGTTAAACTACAGTCATATGCAGAGGGAATCCAGAGTTCATGAGCTGAGTGTAGAGTCCCAGATTCAAGAAATGCATGTGTAGAGTCCCAGATTTGATTCAATTCCTGGCATTTCAGTTGGTAGGATGTTTAGGAGCAAGGCAAGGAAAGTCCTCTGCCTAAGACTCTGGGGCGTCGTATTCAGTCTAAGAGGACAACAAGGCCTTAAGAACATAGGAAGAGACCTACTGGATCAGATCAAGAGCCTATCTTCTCCAGCAGTTTGTTCCTACAGTGGCCAATCAGATGACTATGGGGAGGCTGCAAGCAGGATATGAAGATCACAGCACTTGCCCAGCAAGTGGTATTGAGAGGCATAGTGCCTCTGGCACTGGGCTTAGCATATAGCCATCATGACTAGAAGCCACTGGTAACCTTATCTTCCATGAAATTGACTTATCCACTTTTAATGCAGTCCCAAGTTGGTGATCATCATTATCACCACTGTATCTTGTGGGAACAAATTCTCTAGTTTAACTATGCACTGTGTGAAGAAGTACATCCCTTCTTTGTGTCCATCCTGAATCTCCCAGCATTCTGCTTCACTGGAAAACCTTGGGTTCTGGTAATGTATGAAAGAGGGAGAAAAATGGCCCTACCTCCTTTCCCAACACCTTGCCTAATTCTTAGACACCTCTACCATATCCCTATTACTTACTTCGTTTTATCTAATTTGGAAAGCCCAAAGGTTGTAACCTCTCCTCATAATGGAGTTGCTCTAGCCCATTTTATGCACCTTTTCCAGCTCTACAATATCTGTTTAGTGTTGCAGTAACCAGGATGCTAGACACAATTCAAAATGCAGTCAAACCATCAATTGGTATAAATGCAATAACAATGTTAGACGCACCACTGGTGTGACTCGATAAACAGCAGAGCCACACCAGAGGAGCGAGCAACTTAACTGTATTATACAAAGGTTTGTGAAACACCACACTATCCTCCGATCCACTCTATAACACCATTGTGAAAAATCAACCATATGATTCCAGGTGCATAATGTCTTTCTGTTTTTCACACTCACAACCCAGGGATGGAGGAGAAATCTGATTCGATTCACATTTAAAGGCAAATGTAACAATATTCTTGCTTCGAGAAACACAACACAAACCAAAATCTAGAGATCCACTGCCACGCCTCCAAATTTTGCAATGCAGTTAGCCAAGCAAGTAAGATGTACCAAAATGCATATACCAGGGCAAAGTGTGCTTATAATTTTACATTTTAGTAAAAATAACATAAAAAGATTCATGGCAATAAGAGAAATGGATTTGCTAAAACATGTATATGAAAAATGGATATATAAAGAGAAATTCACACGTATTTGCTGGTGAATTTTCAAAAACATTAAAAAATTGCAAATTGATGACAAACTGAAAGAAATCATAACTGACACATTTGCCTGTCGTGCTCACAACTTTCTATGGCATTTGTTTTGGATGTGAAATGGTTGTTTTAGAAATGTGAGTTAATTTTTGTTTTTCATTGTGGAAACTTAACTGTGGAAAATTAATAAAAAAATCTTGACCAAAAAAAATGGGTGTTTTAAAAGCACACATACGTAAAGGCTGCAGTGACCAATGGGATTTCCTCCCATTTAAGCCCACTTAAGACTGCCATCAGCATGTATCATCCTTTTATCATGTTTACAGTAATTATCTAATATTAGAAGCATTATTAATGTGACTGTAATGAGTCATGATGAAAAGAGTTAGTTTGTTTGTTTATTTGTTTTGGCAAGAAAAGTTTGCAAGTCAGCAATGTTTTAAAATCTTCAGCCTGAGTGTTTCACCTTGAAAAATCAAATGCACACTCTGGCTAAAGTGAAGTATTTTGAAATGCTACTACCTTCCATGGGGAGAGAATGCAGCTTCCATTCATATTCCATTCATATTCATGGGGTCACCACAAAAACTGCTCCCTGCATTATACTCTTAAAGGTAAAGGGACCCCTGACCATTAGGTCCAGTTGTGACTGACTCTGGGGTTGCACGCTCATCTCGCTCTATAGGCCGAGGGAGCCGGCGTTTGTCCACAGACAACTTCCAGGTCATGTGGCCAGCATGACTAAGTCGCTTCTGGCGAACCAGAGCAGCACACGGAAACGCCGTTTACCTTCCCGCTAGAGCGGTACCTATTTATCTATTTACACTTTGACGTGCTTTCAAACTGCTAGGTTGGCATTAGTATCCTATTAAAATCAATGGGTACTCCAGTTGGGCTGGATTCTTTCCCAAAATGATAATGCCAGGGACATAGAAAATCCAAACGTGAGCATAAGGAACCAGCATTCCTTCTGTACTTATATAGTGGTGGTGAAGCATTTTTAAAACATTAAGTTTTACATTTAAAATGGAAGGTAGGTGGGGGTCATCTGACATCAGGTGACTCAACTTCAAAAGAACGAATCGGGGATGCATTCTAAGTGCACTCCCAATTATTTTCTTCCTTTCAAACTATGCCTGAAAAGGACCACTTTTCCTTAGCAACCCTGCTGGAATGTAAACTAGGTTGCAAAAGAAGATGCTTGCCTGGAAAAGTGGAAAAGCCCAGCAGGACTTGCCAACAGTGTCAACTGATCAGCACTGATGGCAAGCCCATCACCTTTATTCTGGAGCTCTGTTTAAAAGGTACCAAATGCAAGAAACAACGGGGAGTGCAATTTAAGGGGGGGGCAATTGTTCTTTTGTCATCTTTATCTGCCCCACACTTGATTTCATACAAGAATCAGGTGAGGGACTGGTGGACATGGCTTGGAGAAAACAGCTTCATGGGCCAAATTAAGACCCTTGCTGGGTCTAATCTGGCTCCTAAACCATAGGTTCTCCATGCCTGGTTTCTGCAGACAGGCAGCAGATGTCAAAGGCTGCACTCAGAAATCTTTTCCAGTCTTGCCTAGAGGTGTCAAGGGAGTGAATCATGAGTGTTGCACAACTGAACTACCGCTCTTTCCCTAGGAGAACATAGAAGGTAGGGTAATTTGAAACACTGGCAGCGTCAGATGCTGAGAGCATCAAGTTAAGAAGTTTGTGCATTTTTCATTCAGAGACAGTGGAAGCTGAAAGGAGGTACGCATTTGTTTTAAAGAAATTAGCTATTTTGCTCATGTCAACATTTTGGACCAAAAATTCTTGAAGTAAATTTAGGCTTTAGTCCTCAATTGAACCATTTGCAGTTGACAGTACAGATGGTTTGCAGATTTCAGCCTAAATTTGTTGCAATGTTGATTATAATTTGTACAAATGGGTTCTCAGACTTTGTCTCCATAAAACAGTTATTTTATAAAATAGTTATTTGGCTGAATTTTTTCTGCCTGAAAGTTTTATAAAAGCGGAGTTTGTTAGCTAACACCTGTGCTGCATTAGGAATAGGCCACTGAAGACATGAAATGCATTTTTTTCAGCACATGAAAAGCTTTCCATAACCTCCGCTTCACATTTCCACACCCCTCCACACACACACTTATATACAATTTACAGTCATAAGTAGCATCCTATATTGTGGAACGGAAGAAAAATTTGGGACTGTGAGTGGAGCTGCCCTTTGTAAATGAGGGCCAGGCAAGAGCAATATCCATAGGACTATTTGTGCATGTGATTAGCTTACTTGTGACTCGCGTAGCTCCTGATCAGGCAAGTGCATGAAACACTCTGGTGTGGGATTTGGGAAGAAGGGAACACAGGAATAAAACACTGGGATTTTTCAAATTCATAGTGGGAAATGAAGGCGCAACAAGTACATGCCTGGATTGCTGAAAACTTCAAAGTTTGATGCAAAGAGACTTTCTTATCTCTCTGCCTACACAATGTATGCAATACTTTATTAGCATCTTCTACAGTAATCCCAGCAAAACTGAAGTGGGGGGAAGTGTCAGATCAAAAGGGGGAGTTTGAAAGAAGGCGGTTAAGCAGGTTGCTGGGATTCTAATGATTGCTTCCTTCTTTCTCTGGGTGTCACACGCAACATATCTAAGCCCAGCGGAGAGCATAAGCCACACAAATAGCCATATTTGTTAACATTCATATGACTCTTTCGTCTGAGCTGTATTTCCTTGAGTACATTACAATGAAGAGTTTCTTTTAATGGGGATCAACAGGGGAAAAACAACTGTGAGGGACTTCTCTCTCTCTTTTTCTCTCTCACTCTCGTTCGCTTACTCCCTCTCCCTCTCTCACTCTAAACCTTTTACACTGCAGTTGAACAAGCCTCTGGATAAAGACTTTATCCAAAAAACCCCTCTTTAAAGTTATTTCAAATTTCTCTGCAAGGCTTTCAGAAATCTGTTTGTTTGAGGGCAGAATTAGATGTGACCGGCGTTTTATTGTGACATAAAACCATATTTCTTCCCCGGAAGATTAAAAAATAAAATCGGTTAATAAGAAAAGCTGTCAGCAACAGAAAATGGCTGACATAATCCGTTTATCCTCCGAGCAATAAAGATATTGGTCCTTGGGAGTCTATCCTCTCTCTCATGTTATTTCGCCCAAAACATTATCTTCCCAGCATTCTGATGGATTAAGAAGTCATATGGGAGATAGCAGGGAAATGACAGATACAAAAAAATAATATCCTTTCATTTCCCCTCCTCCCTGCTCTCTCTCTTTCTCTCTCCAACCCCTCCTTCTCCTCACCTCTCTCTCTCTCTCTCTCTCTCTCTCTCTCTCTCTCTCTCTGTCTCTCTTTCTGTGTCCCCTTGGAAAAGTGGCAGATCTGTTTATTCCCAGAATTCCAAAGCTCTGTGATAATCCTTATAGTTTAAACCCAAAGTGGTGGTGTTAAGTACCATAGCAACTGTGTGCTCTTTGTACACAGTCACAGACCTACACAATCCAGGCTGAAATATGTACAACTCTATGACACACACAAGTGTAATGTTACAGAATCCATATTTTAAAATTTCAGTGCTATACCTAACCTTCTAAGAGACCACTGCACAAACATCCAAAACAAGGAATAGGAATAATAATGGTCTTTCCCCACCCCCTTCAAAACTTCATTTTCTTCCCAGCTAGAGGAATGGTAGGTAAAGCTTGCTTAGTATTAGATTTATTGGTGCTTGTGGGCAGCATGAAAAGATAAAGGGTAAGTTAACAAAGGAAGTTTTGCCTTTTGTTCTGACAACAGTGGGCTCATTGTGCAGATGTTTATTTGTGGAGATGCATTTCTGAGTCCATGCCTGCTTCATAGAAATTTCTTGAGTTAACAAGCCTCCTCAGCTCCTTTATGATTTGGTTCATGTGGGAGGTTATGATTTCAGAATCTTTCTTTTTAACTTGTTTTACTTGGTTTAATAAAAAGGAAGTCCATGAAGGGATTGAATGAACAGGATGGAGATCTTGAAACAGGTCTTTTTAGGACCACTCGCAACCACCAAAGAAAAGGAGCAAGTAGACTGGCCATTGTACCACAGTAGAGGTTTGCCATCAATCTTCCTACCTTATTTAGGAAGCACATACAATTACTTAGCTTTAAAATTATTTAAAATAATTCAGAGGCTTTGCAATAATTGTTAGATATGCTACTCTGTAGTAATCATTGTGACCAAAGAATAAAACAATTTTAGCTACTTTTGAGCCTAATGGCTCCCACTTTACCTCCAGAGATTTCTGCATTGGCTCAGTTAATTGTTCTAAATAGAATAATTACTTTTGGTTCTGTTGATCTTTACATCCCAGGCAAACTATATTGATGTTAAAGAATTTATTCCAGATTATAATTATTGGTATACTGTTTAATTAATTCAGGAATTTTACAGGGT
This sequence comes from Podarcis pityusensis, assembly GCF_964106645.2. Lineage (NCBI taxonomy): Eukaryota > Metazoa > Chordata > Lepidosauria > Squamata > Lacertidae > Podarcis > Podarcis pityusensis. The sequence continues at coordinate 37,898,562 of NC_138032.1, forward strand.
TCTCTACTATGCAGTCCTATAAAGGTTTCATCAGAAGAAAATACCACCGCACTCAGTGGGACTTACTTCCAGGTAACTGCAAACAAGATTACAGTCTCAGGTTGTTAGCCCTACACAATGAAGCCCCAAAGCTGCTATTTTGCCACTGATTCCAGTCAGTGGAGGAACAACAACAACAACAGAATTACTATCCTACTGTTCCAAAGGAACCTTTAGGGTTCTAATACTGTGGTTTATAATAAAAATAGGAGCAGATCAGTAAAAACATAAGACGCCACCAGGAATGGTTCTATCAGAGGCTCAAGAAGACCGAACAATAGGTTTTTAGCAGTTGGAGAAAGCACATTACCGTTGGTGCCTGTAGTACCAGTAATTTAGAGGGGAGATTGCTGGGTGACACCATGGAGAAGGACCTCTTCTGAGTCACCATTAAATAGATATCCACAGGCCTATTAAAAGGGCTTGTTTCAAATATCTTAGTGAACATGGAGGCCCAAGTTGTCCCAAGTTGTTCAGGGCTTTAAAAGTCAGTAGCAAAATGGCAACCCATTCAACTCCTTTAGCACAGATGTGTTGGGTAGGATGCTCCACTTAGCATCTCAGACTTTGCATTCTTCATCAGCTGCAACTTTGGAACCAGGCCTCAGGGAGTGTACTATAACTGTCCCTTTCTGACATTACCAATACATGAGATCACTGTTCTGTGCCTACTGTTGCTGCAATCCCTAATAACTTCCCAAGGGCAGCTAATTGGCTACTGTGAGCTCAGAGTGCTGGACTAGATGGGTCCTTGGTCTGATCCAGCAGGCCGCATTTTATGTTCTTATGTTAAGTGACTTGTTCCCTCCATTCCCTGCTGCAGTGTTTTGCCTCCACTTTCCAGTTCTTTGCTTAGGGATATGGATAATATAACTATTCTTGCCTCAATAAAAGTTCATTCATACTGATAATGGTGTTGTTTCAGAGGTCAATACATCATTTCTACATATCTGAAGTTCTCTTTCTCTTAGGCTTTTTAAAAGAAGCTTGTTTTGATCTTAAACCCATGAAGTTGGGTTGTTTGTAAGCTGTGAAGCCATCTAGTGTATATAATTCCACACTTTAAAATCAAGTTTATTATATATACTCAACTTTATTATATAACACACATAGAAATACATCTACATGTTCTTGCTTTCCAAAAGCCACCCTCAAACACTGTCATAATCTGTCAATCATGACATATTATGACAGAACAAGAGTCCACCTTTAGACTTTTCTTTCTAGTTTCTTCCGCTTGGACCTAATTTATACCAGTGATAGACAGTCTACAAATAAAGTGATTCGGGGCTCACCTTTGGGGCCAGTGGGGCACATTTATTTTTAATTTATTTAAAAGGTTTTATATACTGCTTGATCATAAAAACCTGTGGGTTCCAGTCACAAAATGGCTGTCATGGGGGTGTGACCTAATGGCTGCCATATATCAAAGAACACAAAAAAGACAGGGCCACAAAATGGCATGGAAATGCCTCTCCCGTCTGCCAGCCCATCAGTGAGGTGGGGGAGAGAGAAGGCATCTACATCAGCTACATCAGCTCTCATAGAGAGAAGCTCTTTTCCTTCCCCATTCAGAAAAAATGATAAGGTGTCTATCCCAAGAAATATGGGCATGTTTGAGGGGCCCTCTTTAATGTAGAAGACCCTGGGAGTGAGATGGAGGAGCAAACAGTCTGGCAACCCCTGAGTTAGAGTTCTATATTGGAAGGTGTCCCCAAGCAAACCATGCAAAAACTTAAGTTAATATTTTAAAAACACTGAACAAGCTCAGCAAATATATACATCTATTTAAAAAATCCACCTAAACAACGGTGGGAACAGAAATATGATTTTAAACTTAAAATCTCAAAACTCATGGAATAAAAACAGGGAAGACAAGCTGTTCCTTAAATGGCACTTTTAGCCATAAGACTCTACAGCTCTAGGGAATATATTTCGCACTCCATGTCACCTGCCTGCAATTAGTAATACAGATTACCAACTTCCTAAGAGGTAAATGTGAAGGTGCCTTATCATTTGGTAAGTTGGTTGAGTTTATTGGACCTACAACTGTGGTGACGGTGAGATGCAGTGTGTTTAGTTACCTTTGTTTAGTACCTTGTGTTTTGTTTTTGTTTTTGCTTTTATGTAGGTAAACAGGTTTGCTCTGAAAGTGATGATTCTTAAGATTTTAGCCTTTAAGTTGGCAGTAATCATGCCTTGAATATGTCAGTTTATACTAATGATTCTATGGTTTTAAGTGAAATTTCAAGGGTGGAAATCAATGTCATGCTAATGTGATCATTCCATCAGAACAAGCATTTCGGCTTGCCAGGCGGAACAATGTCCGCTCCTCTCTTCCCACCTCACAGCTCTTGGTATTCCCCCCAGAGTGGATTTGGAGGATGCTCAGGGGGTGTGCTGAGGAGGAGAGGGGGGAAGCCTCATTTGACAGGAGTCCTTGTGCTGGCTTCCATTAGAACACAGGGTTAGTTGAATCCGGATGCTAGTCATTTTCTGATTATTTTAAGAAATGAAGACTTTACGGATATTCATTCTAAGATTAGCTGTGTAGGGCAAGGGTCTTTGTACGTTGTTGTCCCCCCCCCTCCAGCTGAGCCAATAGCAGCTGAGAGGTGAGATTTAGGTCAGGAAAACGGTGTGGAGGGAGAGTCAACTCTCCCTTGATGATGAGATGGAGGAAACAGGAAATGCTGGGTAAACCAATCACAGATTTCTCCCATCTTAACTCACACAGTATTCTGGATTGTGACCTGGATCAGAGTCCCTAGGAGACAAATCAGAAGACACAGTGCTGTCTACTCTGAGTAGCAGTGAGTCTCCAGCAGAGACTTTCCCCCATCTCCTGGTGATTCTTTTAACTAGAGATACCAGGGAGTGAACCTGCACTGTCTACATGTATGCTGCCACTAGTCCTTCCTTTGATTGAATCTGACATTTTCAGAGACATTGTCTTAAAATCAGATTTAGATTTCGAGAGCATGTTGTGGTTTTAGAGACCTGCAGCTCTGTCCACACAAGGCTTCTTCATGATCTAAATTAATTCTTTTAACTGATAGATCAGGCATATTGATGTAAACTCAATTTCACTTTCAAGTTAAATTAGCTGATCTAGACTGATTTTGCAGTCCTTTCTCTCCTTCTCCTCCTCCTCCCTACGTACATGGTGGATTTTCGGCTCCAGGATATACATACTCTAAACCTATATTCTAATTCATTTATAAAAGCAAATATATTAATTTTAGAAGTTTATTTTAACCCTTTCCTATATGTTTAGGGCAGATAGTAATATTTTGAAAGAATGGGATTATGTCAATTATTCCAAATTAAAATGTAACATACTGCTTAAAGAGCCAAGCTGCCGATCACAGCCTCTGCGATTTTGTAAAGGTCACTTCAGTATGTGGTGGAAAGGCCAGTTGTAGGGACTCGAGCCTCCAATGAGGTGGTGAAATGTTTGTGGACACCCACCAGTATGCATTCACTGAACTCTTATTTTGACACCCCAGTACAAGCCAGCCTTCTGCAGGCATCCCATGTGGAACTCAGTCACAAAGCCAACCCTGTAGGATCAGCCCATCTGTTGATATGCTGTGATTTCAACCCTGCTTTCTGCAGGGATCACTCATGTGGGGAACGTGATCATGCAACCAATCCAGCGATGTCTCTACCTGCCCCACACCCAATATCACATATGACATCAGATGTGGGGCAGATGGGCATGCTTGGGGGGAAAACCCTAATGGGCCAAATTGGGACCTGTGTCAGGCCATATCTGGCCCATGAACCAAAGGTTCTCCACTCCTGGGCTAGCAGAAAATGCAGGAAGAGAGCCCCCCTTGACCCAACCCATAAGACTCATTGTTAACAAGCTTTGGACCTTGTTTGGGCATAGCGCTATACTGTAGCTTAGCATTACATGAACAAGTCTTGGGTTTGTCTAGCATAGCCATGAAGAGGAGATCCTTGCCATCGTCTGAACCCAGGGAAACTATGGCTAGTCTTAACTATGACTCAGGGAAGCAAGTCAAGATTACAATCCTAACTAGCTCCCCTAAACCATAGTAAAGATTAATAACAATCTGAGTTCTGGATGTAACAACATATTAAGACTGATAATGGAAGAAAAAGCTTCTGATCTCCTTGTGGCAAGAAAAGGAGAGCGAAGTGGGAATCACACGAGCCAGAGGCTCAGGAACATAACACTAAACCAAGTATCCTTGTGTATGTCTGTGTCATCCACAGACATTTGAGTGTTAATTTTTGTTAGCAGCTGATGGTATCTCCTTCTTCGGGGACTTTTTTTGGCGGTCAGACCTATGGTTGGAGGGATTGTTTTGTGGTTTAATTACCTTGTAATGGTTTTAGATGTTTTGCATTTTATTGTATACTATTATTTCAAGTCGCTTTGAGACATTTGTGTAAAGCGACTAATAAGTTCAATAAACTGTAGTGGTAGTGGTAGTAAATGAATAATAATAATATGCTTCACAGTGAGTTTGCACTCTAAAGCCTTGATTCTTCTATCCTTCAGATATATTGGCACACTCCACTTTCCTTCAGTGTTCTGAGTCCAGCTGACCCCCACCCATCCAGTAGCCTCCCATACCTGCTGTCTTCCAGCCCTGCGAGTAGACGTAAAGAAAGGGGGGGGGGGTGGAAAGAAAGAGAAACAAGCAAGTGCACAGAGGAAAGACAGAAACAGAGGGATAAAAAGGATAACAGGAGCCATGAAAATACGCCAACTACTGCTGTTGTTGGCCTAAATGCAGATAAGTATTGTACTGAAAACAAAGATTGCTTGTACTTTGTAGATAGAGACGTGTTTTGTTACAAAATGCTTTGTATGGAATTGGGTCACAGCAGAATATGAGCCAACTCCTCCTCCCTCCTTTCCTCCCTCTCTCCCCGCCTGCCTATCCTTTGAATCTGGAGCCAAATCTCAAGAGTAACTGAGAAGAAATTGCTACAGCTTTGCCAGTTTCCCTGGGTGGCGCCTGCTCTTCATTACTGGGGTGACATTTGCATCGTTCTGGGATTCTGCTATTAATTAACGGGATGGGTTATTATTAACCGCTCTCTCAGCGTTGTGTTTAATCCAGTCCATGCTGAAGATGGAGAAGTCCCCAAATGGGCACACATTTCAGATGCCTTGTGTGGAGGCCATCTTCTGTCCCCAAAGGCTCAACCCTCCTGTTTTATATTGTGGTTTGGTTTGTTTGTTTATTGCTGAATGGCTTTGCATTTCTTTCTGTTGTTGAAACTAGTACGTGGGGGCAAATGGGCTATTCGGGAACTGAATTGAGGGGTTCTCCATTTTTACTTTGAAGAATATACTGCACGGAGAGCTATCTCCCTTTGGAAGGAAAATACTAACATTATAGGACAGCTGCTCACAACCATTTGCACATGCTAATTTGCTTGTCTGTATTGTATGCCGGAAGCTACCTTATATTTATCACTATACCTGCTTTGCCAAAATATGCCTTTGTGGTATTCCAAGATCATGCAACACTCACACAGGTATATGTTCACAGGTGTGTGTGTGTATATATATACATATAATTTATGTATTTAAAGCATTTCCATACCACTTAATGGTTAGCATTTCTACGCAGTAACACATGTTAGCGCTACTGTTTCTTGTGCTGCCCTTTCTATACATTGCCTACATTTCTGATGAACTATTGGTCAGGCAGATAGATGCAAAAAATAAAAATAAAAAAATCAGGTGAAATGAACATCTTGCTGAACAATGGCAGAAAATAGTCACTTAGAGAGCGGCTATGGTTGCAATAAAAAGAAAAATGCTTTTCACCAGGTAAACTGGAAAAAATTGCCAGGCTACAATATTGACTTGATATATCTAGTAAAGTGATATTTTTTATATTAAATGGGTTTTACATGGTTCCAAATGAAATCCTGCATATTGTTTTACTTTGATGGTGATGTCGTTTGGCCGAACGGTAATTGCTTTGATTGATTGGTGATTGGCATCTCTTCCTCCTAGCTCCCAAAACAGTATTTAATTATATGTGCGCTGCCCTCTCCTTGGGAAGCGCAAACCTGCTGGAGGAAATATGCTAATGCCAATACCTGTTATACGAGGTGTGACATGCCGATTCTTTTTATTTAAGTTAACCAATTTTCCAAACAGACAACGGATCTGGCAGCTGTTTTCACTATAGCTGTCTGCATTCATTCAAGGGCTGTTGGAAACAGCAGGGTCACATTGAATTCCAGTAAGCATGCACACATGTGCTATTTCACACCCACAGGCACACATATGCATGTACACACGTGTGGGCACCCAGCCTTATTAACAGAATGCCTTCCTGTCTCTGGCGGGATTTCCTGCTTCTGAACAATCAGCAGAAATGTGACAGCTGCAGCTTTCCCCTGTGTGGATATGCAGTGATGGGGAAAAACAACACCTGTTACATTCCAGCTTTTAAAGGCACAGTGGCCCTGTCTCAAGATAGGTAGCCATCTTACCGCTTAAAAAAAAAAAGGAAAATTGCATCAGTTGCAGTTCATTGATTTAATTAATAATTAGATTTGGGGGGAGGGGAACCCACACCATGCACATGCATATAAAAAAACCTTTCTAAAACATAGTTCCCACATGTTTATGTTATGCTTCGGTATAAGGCTGAGAAAAAATAAATTTTGGTTTTTGGAGATGGTGCTGGTAGTTAAATGCACACTTTTGTAATGTTGGAGATCTAAGGGACAAACTAGACGTGCTTTTTATAGTTTGCCTTTGTACCATTGAGTTTTCTTTAAGAAATAGCCAAGGGGAGGGAGCCATGTTAAGACTTGGGCATGGAGGGTAGGAGAGCAGCTTTAACCCTTTGCCCCTCCATGATCTCCATTAGAATCACCTCACTCCACCTCACGCCTACCGCTTCCAATGGGAGGAACTATCTCATTGACACTTTACTAAACATTTTATTTAGTAAGTGGTGCCCTCCCATCAGATGTCAAGGAAATAAACAACTATCTGTCTTTTAGAAGACATCTGTTTAGGGAAGTTTTTAATGTCTGATGTTTTATTGTATTTTTAATATTTTGTTGGAAGCCGCCCAGAGTGGCTGGGGAAACCCAGCCAGATGAGTGGGGCATTATTATTATTATTATTATTATTATTATTATTATTATTGGAGCAAGCAGCCCCAAAATAAATCAGTATGCACACAGGCTACACAAACAATAAAATGTCTGACAGACAGAATGTGAACATCCCATGTCTGAGTAGGCAAGAGCTCAGAAACACATTCCAGACTGGCGAAAGCATTTGAGGAGGGTGTGGAGAAGAGTTGGTGAGAGATGTGCTTCGAGGTGGGGTGCAGCTTGAACAAAGTCCCATAGAGCAGAGAAAGAGCCCCGGAGGGCTGCATTTAGGCCCAGGGCCTGAAGTCATAAAAAAACCAAAAACTACATAGTGGTCAGGACTAGCCCTACCATTAGGCAGAATGAGGCTGCTACCTCAGGTGGCAGATACTGGAGAGTGCTGGGTAGTTCCTTCAGAGCCCTTGGCCATTCTGCTCTGTTGGAGGAGACAGCTGTGTCTACCACATGACCTGCCCTGTGCTGCCAAGGTTAGCCTGCTTTTCCCAGGTATGGTAGGGGATGCTGCTGCCAGTGTTGAAGGAAGATTCAAGCCCCTTCAAGTCAGAATTCTGCATGTAGAACTGGAGGAAGGGCACCATCTTGTCCTTTGCCACAGGCATCCATTTGTTGGAAGGCTGGGTTTCTTCCTATCATCAAACAAAGCAAGTCTATTTTCCAGGGCATCTAGCAAGTTATATGCCAAAAAGATTTCCTACCCATTGCTGTCCAGAACAAATTCTGATTCCATCTTCCTTTTATTGGAGGGAAGTTCTGTTGAGCCATGCATGATTATACATAACACTTTGTGAGCTAGCTTTTTTACCTCATCAAAAGTATTTTGGATACATTCCAAAACAGGCAAGGCTTAAGGATGAGCCATCATCCACAATCCAAGGAAGACGGGTGGGTGCCTTGAAGGAACTGGTTTCCATTCTCACCCGCAACCATGGATCATATGAAAATTGCTTTGAGTCCTGGCAGACCGTTTGATGATTTTTCTATTGTAGCAATTGCAATGTGCTGTGATGCTGTATGATTTCTAAATGCATTTTTTATTGGTTCTTTTGTTTCTCATATTGCATTTTTTGGATGACAGTAGAATGCAGTAGAATATTCCGTAAGATACAGTATGAAGTCCAAGAATAACTAATAAAATACAATATAAAAGAAGCATTAAAATACAATTAAAAATCAATATGACTATTTAATGTGCGTCGCCTGCTGCTCACAGCTGCTGTGCCCACTGCCCTTCAGAAACCCAATGTGGGCCACCTGAAAGAAGCTAGTAGACCACTGGTGGTCCACGGACCACAGTTTGGGCACCCCTTGGTTTAGTGAGGATGTCTGCCTAACAATTGAATTGTATGGCTATAGAATCAATACAGTAATTATTTGAAGGTGGTTGTGGGCAGGGGGCAATCAGTTCGGGCAAACTAAAAGCTTAACTGTTGACGTCAGCAAGTATAATTCAATCAAGAGGCATGCCAAAACTGATGTACAGAATGGGCATGTGTCTCTCCCAGAAATCTGGTACTACCCACAAGACAAAGCTGCCGCTACTAGAATTCCCCATTAGGAAAGCACGATAGTGATAAGTCATGTCACAGTACCTATTGCACAGAGACGCATGCGCACGGACAACAGGCATCACATCACACATTGCTTCACTGGTGCTTTATTTCCAAAGCCCAGGGAACCCACTCTATCGATATTCTGTACAAGGTCTTCACTCGGGAAGGGGGGGGGGAACACCAGAGTGAGCGGCATAATTTTAAAATCAAAGAAATTCATTTCAGTAGTAAAAGGTTAACAGCCTTTAGGAGGAACACTTTTTAATCACTCTCGTCTAGACTCTATCACTCGAATCACCCACAGCAGGAGTGAAATATGGCTAAACCCCCATCACCAAACAGCACCTAAAGACTGTTGTATTTAATCATGTCTGTGCACTAGTTATGGATTTTCATTATGATTCCCGATGCTGTTGCGCTGCGTAAAATATTAATATCCATAGTAATGATGCATGAAGCTTGGAGTGTAATTTCTTCACTCTTCTTGTCTGATATTAAATTGTTACCACTTTATCATTTGTGTAGAACTGCACGTTTCAATTAATCTTTCTGTATCAGCAGCCCTGATTAATATAGATCATGATTCATAAGCTTATCATCACTATAGTTTTAACAGATCATTTATAAAGATCTTAAATTTCAGGGCCTGGGAGGCAAAGCCATTCTGTCCGAGGTTTTTCTTCCTTCCTGTTCCAGCAGGTTGCTCTATTCTCTTTCATTCACACAATTAATTTCGGGAAAGAAAATTAGCCAGATAAAAAGGGGGCTCTGGCTTTTATGGCTTTATTCAGAGGGCCTGCCTGAAGTTTTATCCCATTTGCACAGAAGGAGTCGGCGTTTTCGTGAAAAGGGCAGAGCTGGGGGGAAAAACCTCTGGGCTCAAGTGAGTTCACTTGGCTTGTGGCTATTTTTAGACATTTGAACGTTCTTCTGAATATTGCCCAGTTCCCTCCCTGCTTAAGCGCACATTAGCTCATTCACTGTGGTGCTCATCTGTTCTCTGATCTGCAACATATGTTGGTTTGGCTTGTGCAGCATAATCTGTTGAGATGCAGATGGCCAAATGGCCTTATATACTCCCATATGAACTACTCAGACACTCAGATCTTTACCACAGACTCTTCCATGGGCACCTTCACATGCATAGATGATGCAGGTGGCAAATGAAGAGAGAGCCTTTTCAGTAGTGATATTGGCACCTCTTTTATGGAATTCCATCTCAGAGAGCTTCTTAAATTGGAGTCATCAAGTTAGGACTTTTTCATGGAATCGTGGAGCTGGAGGGGGTCTTGTGGGCCCACTATTCCAGATGTGGGGAACCTTTGACCTTCCAGATGTTGATGAACTGCAACTCCCATCATCCTTGGCAACTGGTCAAGCTTTCTGGGGATGATGGGAGTTGTAGTTCAGCAACCTTTGGAAGGCCCAAGTTTCCCTATGCCTGATCTAATAAAACTCTTTACCCGATGCAGGAAATTGAGGGTAGTATAAAGATAGGTTTTACTCAGAGTACACCTATTAAAAGCTAGCCTAGTCGGGTTCATTAATTTCAGTGGGTCTACTCTGAGTAACACGTAGTTGATGCCCACCCCCAGAGCTAGCACACCCTGAAAAAGTGGCTGCCCAACCTCTGCTCAAAGATGCTCCATGAGTGGGAGTCTACCATCCCTCATGGTAATAGACTCCATTCTTGAACTGTTCTTCCCATTGAGACATTTTTCCTCAAGTTCATTTCATTCACTGTCAATGGCCTGGGGTTTTGATTTAACCTGCTGCGAACTTTAGTTGTTTTCTCAGATGTTCTATTACTTTTCTTGCTCGGTGCTGGTTTTATTTTCCATTTCTTTTGCTCTTTGCAGTGCCGGATATACGTATAAGCTAAACAAGCTACATTCCCCCAAAATATACTTCTTAATTGTATTTCACTATTAATATACTTCTTCTCAGTTGTATTTCAGTTCAACAATTACTTTGATAAAATACATATTTGGCCATGTGATGATGATGATGATAATAATAATAATAATAATAATAATAATAATTTATTATTTATACCCCGCCCATCTGGGTGCCTTTCAACAGAGCATTAAAAACAGAATAAAACTTCAAACATTAAAAACTTCCCTAAACAGAGAATGGCTTTAAATACCCATTAGGTCCATAAATTACCATATAGCATATATTCAACACAAAATACAGTGACAATTTGTTGTTGACAATGGACAGCTGGACATATAAAGGGCCCCATTACCTTCAGTAGCTTAGGGCCTGGCTATTTGTTGTGGTTTTTTAAAATCTGTTGTATTTTTACAGGTGTTTTTCTTTTAGTCATATAAATTGTGCACTGCTTTAGAAATCTGATTAAAATTTAGAAGTGGGATACAAGTTTTTGAAGCAAATAAACAAATACATCTCATTTTAAAGTGGGACCTAAATTGCACTAGTGTTTAAGCCCTAATGACTTGCTGTGACGGCCCATCTTTAAAATGTCTCTGAAGCTGTTTTTTCCAAGAATCAAAGCAAATGCCACAGAGAGAAAAACCAAGCCATGCTTGGAAGGAAAGCTGAAGAGCTTGTGATGAATGTGTATGGTTCCTCTGCCACTCTCCTACAGGTTGGCTTGGCCCTGAAAATATCACAGGTACTTGTTAGTTGACACCTTTTTTTCTGGTAAGCGTAGAACTATGCCTGAAATCTATATAGTAAGGTAAAGCAGCTGTTAGGCTGTATTCCCACACACATTACAGAGCAGCAGTGAAATACAGCCTGGAATTTGTCTTCAAAGATGAGATAACGTAGCTGCCTTAACAGCTGCACCTGTCACTTCCAAATGACGTATGGAGCATTGTGTCGGGTACATTTGCAGGGCAATTTTCCGGTTGGAATAAAAGGCTTTCCGAGGCGAATTTTCCTTGGTTTTTATCCCACTCTCTAAGCTTATTTATACATATATATTCTGCAAATATTGACTGTCGGCATACTCAATAGCAATAAAATATTAGAAAGGAGGAAAAAGAGTTCTCTGGGCACCACAGGTTGCCCTCAGTTATAGGCTGAATGCTACAGGCTAGACACCCGAGACAGAAACTGGTTTTCCTCTTACAGTGCAGAAGTTAACTCTTCTCAGTAGGGATGGAAGAGATTTTTGTATGGTCTGCATTTTGAAATGAACTAGCCTAATTTGAAATCCCTGGGCTTATAAATGGATTGGGTGCAGTTATCCATCTGATTGCACACTTTTCCAAATTTTGCAATGCAGTTTTGGTTCAGAAATGCATATTTTATGAGGCAAAGTCATACCAAAATGCATACAATGCAAAACGATGCATAGAAAAGCATACAAGAAAATGTTATTTTAGGAGACAATGCATACAAACTATGTATTTTAGTGGGCAGTGTATGTAACACTGCATGTAACAGAGGGAAATGTATACAGTGGTACCTCGGGTTAAGTATTTGATTCGTTCTGGAGGTCCGTTCTTAACTTGAAACTGTTCTTAACCTGAAGCACCACTTTAGCTAATGGGGCCTCCTGCTGCCGACGTGCCGCCGCAGCACGATTTCTGTTCTCATCCTGAAGCAAAGTTCTTAACCCGAGGTAATATTTCTGGGTTAGCGGAGTCTGTAACCTGAAGTGCATGTAACTTGAAGCGTCTGTAACCTGAAGCATATGTAACCCAAGGTACCACTGTACTGTTTAAAAGTGAATTTTGGTGCAGTTTCTTGTAATAAAAAATGCATAGAAAACAGGACAGAGTAGACTTATGATTAAACGTATGAAAAACTGACATGGAACTCAATTGGCCTCGTCAGTCCATGCCGAATTTTCAATACGTTGTCACTTTTGCATAACTTGATCCTATGTCCCACTGTGTTCAGTAGTTCCCGCTCCCAAGTAAGTGTGCACACTGGCGGAGGAACGGGAGTGCGGAGGGAGTGGACCACCTCTGGCACCACTATTCCGGTAGGGTGCCATCATGGTGGCCCCTCCAGACACACACTGCACATCCCTATCCGTGCCATACGCCACGTGCCCACAGTTGCACCCCCAGAAAGCACGCCACGCCCTCGTGGGTGGTGTACCACACTCCCAGGATGCGCGCCATGCCCCTGCCTGCTCTCCGCCCCCAGTAGCAGAGCGTGCAGCTTCGTCACTGAGTGTGCATAGGATTGCACCTAGACTGCAGCCACTTTGCCATGTCAAAAGGTAACACAACAGCTTGGGAAGTATTAAGTAACGTGTGAGCAGAATGCCAGTGAATTATGCTGGGTATGGGACACTCACTGCAAGAATGATAGGAGTGAAGTCCTCTTTGTGCATTAATCCCATGGAGAGATTTGCGGAAGTGCAAGGGGCCCATGGATGTCTGCTGCAGGGAAGCCCTCTATCAAAAGGGCTGTTAGCTCAGAGGTGGAGTCCATGGTTTTGCATGCAAAGGATCCCCAGTTCAATATCTGACACCTCTAGGTAGTCCTATCTGAAACCCTGGAGCTCCACTGCCAATCATTATAGCTATGACCCGGCTTGGTATAAAACAACTTCTTGTGTTCTTAACACATGGCATTCATTTGCATCTGACAAATGTCCCGGAGAAGAGCTGTGTGATAATAGGGACAAGAATTCCGCCTGTCTTTGATGTTTCCCTGAATTAGACGCAAATACACCAGAACCATGTTGCCACCCTGTTGCGTGCGCAGCCTTTTGGCCAAGATCAAGTGTAAGAACCATGTTACTCTCCTATACATGTTACTCTCGTAAAGAACAGCGGAGAGATCAGGACAGGAAATCACACATCAAACAAATGCTTAACAGGGAAAGGTAAGCCTAATCTTATGGTCTTGCCTGGCAGACTTTCAAATCCCATATCGACAGTCTTGTCACCTGCAAAATTCTCCCTGAAGCCACTGCTTTATTTATTTATCCCAGTGCATACAATCAAATCTGAAAGATGCCTATCCATGGTTCTAGGCACCTTTGACATGCATTATAAAATATAACTACATCCAAGACTACCCATAAATCCATCTGCCAAGCCTTGATGCCCTAGCATGACTGACCTTAAAGATGATAAATGCACAAGCTGCTGCTGTTTGGTGACACTGCTGAGGGTTAGGTGGGGTTTCTTAAAGGAGGGAACTGCAAGTGATGTATGTGCATCAAGGGAGAGCAGCTAGGGTGGTGCTTGCTAATGCACTGTGTGCATTGAGCTGACGCAGAAAAGGAAGTAGGGCAGAGCACAGACATAAGCCTGTTGTGCTGGTCAGGAGAAGCAGAGTGCATTTCCTCTGGACTTCCTCACCTTTGGGCATCAAAATGGTTGTAATTTGCTGCCTTATCTTTACTCATTGCTGCACTGAGTTTCTTACAAGCTCACACTGCATTGGTAAAGTGAAAGCTCCCACAAGTACCAGTGTCAATTATTAACAGCCGGTTTTGCCTTCAATAAAAGTAACATATTTATGACATTTTTTAATATTTATTCATCGGTACCTAATCCATCTTCTCCTAAAGGGTTGTGGCATCTGACAGCTACCAACGCAGCAAATGCAAAGAAAATCCCACCCTTCTTAACATAATTAGCTCTCTGACCACCAGATATCTGCTTTATCCATATTCTCGCTTCACTTATTGGATTTTATTTATTTTTACTGTCATATTCTTTCTAGTCTTCTTAGATGGTGTTTTATTTACCACCTTTTTACTTTTTTCCACTCTCTGCTGTTGCATTTGTCCTGACATGAAGACTGCCCAATCCACTAGGCAGTAGTGTGCGACCTTGTGTTGACTTTATAAGGAGATAGTTCAAGTGTGTTTAGAAACCGCTAGTTATTCTCTGGAGCTAAACCTTTCATTGGCTGTCTCCACTCTTGCTCAGTACTGAAGGGGGAGGTCAAGAGAGTGGTGAAAACTCCATTCAGTGCTTTCTAGCTTTAATCTTCTCGTGCATTGGTGTGTCTGACTTATGGCGATAGGTAAATAGTGACAGTAGCAGGATTATACTTTAAGCTGCTAGGTATGGATCTGCACATATGCTGTGCCAATAATACGGTCTTTGTGCCTAAGTTTGGTCTTCTCTTTCTGTCCATCTGGCAAGATTGAGCCTCACTTGCTCACGATAACCTGCTTGCCTCAAGAAGAAGCCTGGAAAAGAGGCCTTAACAAACTTGGTCCCATTTTAAATTTATCAGCCTGTTATGATTCGTCAGCCTTCTCTTTCCAGTTGACCTCAGAAGAAATATTTGGCCAGTCATGTTCAAGCTGGATAGAGCAGCTTAAATCCATTTGATGATGCTCCTTGTCAGCTTTGACACTACACTGCCCTTGTACTGGTACGATGTGGCACTGACATTATGGTACAAAGTGAAATAAGACAGGTTGTCAAATGCAGATGCATACCAAACATTTGTTTCGAGAGAAATGCAACCTGATCCATTTGGTAAGTATGGAAACATCTTCAATGTCCGATGCAACCAGGAGGCAATAAGCTTCTTTGAAGCCAAGTATCTGGAGAATGCTACTTAATTTGAGTCATAAGACCAAATCCCATAACCACCTTCATCAAAGTGAAGCAGCACATTTCCACATGCAGATATTTTGTACTGGTTGCACAGAAGACAGTTGTGCAGGGTACAACACTTCACACAGCAGTGCTGCTGTGTATATGTCAGGGTTTCCCAAACTTGGGTCTCCAGCTGTTTTTAGACTACAACTCCCATCATCCCTCACTAGCAAGACCAGGGATCATGGGAATTGTAGTCCAAAAACAGTTGGAGACCCAAATCTGGAAAACTCTGGTATATGTAATGTCATGTTTTGCACTAGGCATTGTCCACCTGCAGCTTTCTGCGGCTTCTATTGTTCTCTGCACCAGAGCCAGAGTTTAAAGTCTGGTTGGTTGATACCTTCTGCCCAGATAAATACGTGTTACTGTGTTTACCCACTGCACAAATACCTGAGTGCCCTGATATTGAGAAAGAGAATATCAATGGCATCTTTATATTATCTGTGGGCTAGGAGCAATGCCTGCTAAGCCCTTGTGCCAGTCCATTAAGCCATCTTACTGCAACTAGGCTGTTGCACTTGTCTTGCAGTAATATTGTTGACAGCTATTCAGACTTAGCGAAGGGTTGGAAGAAACACATTGCAGGAGGATCAGCCTTGTTGCTTGAGTAAAGAAGGGAGGTGCTGATTTGAAGAATGGGGAAAACAATGGGAGAAGGAATGGAAAGAATGAAAACTTATATAAAGGGAAATAATTCCTAAATAGTGTTGTAGGGAGGAGGGAGAAATGAAATTCAGTTTGCATTTAAAGATAAACCTACCTAATTCACACTTTTGAAAACTATACCTGAACTTAAACATAGCCATCCTTGGAAATTCATAGCTCTCTGAATTTTGCAATGAAGTTCTCCAGTCAAGTGATATCCATACAAACATGCACATGTTCGGGAATATAACGTCCAAAATTGCATTATATTAGGAGAAACTGCTTAGCAAAAATGTGTTTATTGTGTAAAATGTGTCAAAAAATGTGTTGTGTTTGGAGAAATTTACAGTAAAATTTTATGAGGACCTTTTAAAAATAAAAATGATATAATAATTGCAAACTAATGTCAAAATGTGGGGAACTGAATTTAAGATAGGAAAAAAGAGAAACAGAAACTGACAGATTTGCCCATAGTGTTACCTATAGTGTTGTCTTGCTGTAGGAGGAGAGGACTATTCAAGTTCTCTAATGTCCTAATGTCATTTTTGGGCATTCACCACAACAGATAAGCACTTGCGCTATAAAGTACTGCCAAGTCCCAGCAGAAGTCAAGCTCAGGGTGGCCAGATGCAAAAGACGACTGCTGAATCCCTGCTGAATCAAAGACCCATCTTAGTTCAGGATCCTGTTCTCAAAGTAGCCAGCCAGATGCCACAAGCAGGACCTGAGCACAACACCACTCTCCCTCCTTGTGATTCCCAGCACCAGGGAAGTAGAAGCATGATGCCTCTGACAGTGGAGGTAGAACATAGCGACTATGGATGCCAACTCATGAGGGTCCAGCTGTTTTGGGCCTCCCAATATCTTTTCAGGTGGGCACCCCAATGCTGAGGAGGCAGAGGACGCCATGCATGGAGCCAAGCACAGTACAGCTCCTCCTGCTGCCATGGAAGGAGGCCGAGTGCAAGAGAGGAGGAGTCGCCAGCCATTGAAGCCACTCTGCACTCGACTCTGTGCTTGGCCTCTTCCCAATGATGAAGATGTTGCACTCACACAACACTGTGCCTCCTCAATCTTTGGCACCAGTCTGATAGTTATCCTAGTTAGTAGCCATTGATACAAATGCTCTGTCCCATGAGACCAGGGCCCTGCGGGATTTAACTTCCTTCCGCAGGGCCTATAAGCATAGTTGTCAACTTTTCCCTTTTCTTGCGAGGAATCCTATTCGGAATAAGGGAATTTCCCTTTTTTAAAAAGGGAAACATTGACAGCTATGCCTATAAGACAGAGCTATTCCACCTGGCTTTCAATTTGAACTTAGCCTGATCTTTTATTCCCCTTCCTTCCCTCCCCCTCCCCTTTTTATGATGATTACCCACTCTGGGATCCGACAGCTAATTCTCCCCTGGTCTCCTCGCTGGCCCAAATAGGACTAATTTAGCCAGCTAGCCCTGGTGATCATCTAATGTTTATTGGATGGATTTCCCCCCTAAATTGATTTTTGAATTATGAATTTATTGTTATTCACGTTTTATACTGTATTTTATGCTGTTTTTTGTTGCATCAATTAAGTGTTTTAAATTTGTTGTTAGCCGCCCTGAGCCCGGTTTTCTGAACTGGGAAGGGTGGGGTATAAATAAAAATTTAGTTAGTTAGTTAGTTAGTAGCCATTGATACAAATTTGAGGGTTTGTCTAATCCTCTGTTGTAATCATCTGGATTGGTGGCCATCACTAAATTTTGTGGGAGCAAATTACATGATTTAGCTACATGATTGTGTGAAGAAGTACTTCGTTTTGTCTGTCCTGAATCTTCCAACATTTAGCTTCATTGGATGGCCCCAAATTCCAGTATTATGAGAGAGGGGGGCAAACTTTTCCCTATCCACTGTTTCTGTACCATTCCTTGCAAACCCCACTCTGCATTTGGACTGCTGCAGGAGACCGTAAGAGTCTCAGACTGCCCCCCATGTAACAGCCTGTCCCCAGGGCCAGTGTCTTGTGTAATCAACCCACCCACCCCTGTTTCTGAAATGCTACAAGGGGTTCCTTCTTCTTGAATTCACAACACTTTGAGCTCCAAGACCAACCAAGCCCGAACCGTTCCTGCCTCTTATACTCCAGCAATGCTGTTTCCTTACATCTTTATTAAACTCTATAGCCACTTTGATAGGGAAATTGAAAAGCAAAAGATATGAGGGACAACAAAAAGCCATAATTATGAAGATTCAATTTAATTTTAAAGGTTGCAGAAGGAGAAAAAATGAAGCAGGAGAAGAAGAAACCAAATTAATTTAGCAAGGAAGCATTGCATGAAATATTGTTGGCGCTTAATAACCATGCAAAGACAGATGATATGTGTGGAAAAATTAGTTGTAGGACCTCATAATAGTCTATTAATATTTTCTACAGGCACAGAAACCCTTTGCTGAATTATTGTGACAAAGTAATTTTTTAAAAGAGAGTTTGAAAATCTTCAAAAGGAAAGGACAGCAAGGATGTAAGCAAAAAAGAGACAGAGACAGAGAGCCCCATTCAAGCATTCGGCTCTGAGCTAGACTTCACACCATTTTATCACTGTCCTCAGTTTCACAAAGAGGCTGCAAACTCTTTGAGGCCCTGTGCTGAGGCTGTGTCATGCATTATGCTTAAGATTTTGTTGTTGTTGTTGTTAGGCACACACCTACAAATATATTGTGTGAACCAGACACACTTGAGTTTGGAAATGAATGTATCATACACACATGGGTTGCCAATGGGATTTTTCCCCAGCCTGCAACCCACTCACAAAAAAGGACACAGGTTTCCATTCAATTTGCATATGCTTTGTGTCATATGCAAATCTGTGTCCACTTTTGCAGGTGGAGTGAAGGGCCCAAAAGTAAATCACCGACAAATGCAATAAAATGTCTGATGGACAAAATAGGAACAAGTACAGGCGGCGGAGGGAGGCGGAACAACTCCAAGATGTTTTGCAGCCTGAGGCCTTCCACATACAGACGTTTATAAGACAGGTAGTTGGCTCTTACTTCAAGAATCATTATGGGACAATGTCCTCCATCACATCTGAGGACAGTAAGTCACGGGTGTGTCTCTGTGTGGGGTAAGACTAGGTGTGGGGCTCTGTCCTCCAGTTGAAGGAACTGACCATAGAGCTCAGGAGGAATGGCCAGGGGGCTGCAACTGTTACTCCCCCATCCTCAGCATCCAGCTCCTGTGGCAGATATCTCACTCTGCCTAATGGTAGGGACAGCTCTGGCCATAGTGTTGTTACTGGCTTTCTCTGAAGAGAAAAATGTTGGCTGTCAGAAGAAGCACCTCCCAAAAGCCAAACTTTTACCCTCTTTCTTCCCCCTTCTATCTTCTTCTTCTATTATTATTATTATTATTATTATTATTATTATTATTATTATTATTTTCTATACCACCCTTTATCCAAGGATCCCAGAACAGTTTAGAATATAAAAACACAAAAATCCATAACATAGTAACAATCAAACCAATAATGCCCCCCTCACACACAGTTTAAAAGGCCACAGATAATTTAATTAGCCAAAGGCCTGGGAGAGAAAAAGATTGTCTGGCACCTAAAGGTATGTAATGAAGGCGCCAGGGAGCCACCCCAGAAAAGACCCATTCTCATCTTGCTGCCTTATGGACCGCCCCTGGAAGAGGCACATGAGGAAGGGCCTCAGATGATGATCACTGGGTTCATATGGGGAAAGGCGGTCCTTGAGATATTGTGGTCCTGTCCATATGTCCCCGCCTCCTGCCAAGTACCAAAATGACCCACTTTCAGCAAATGGAGCTGTGAAAGTATGGGGGCATTTTGGCAGAGTTCTAGCTGAAGGTGAAAGAGTGGAAGCATCCTTGGTTAAAAGGAAGCAACAAAGTCCTGTAGCATCTTAAAAACGAACAAATGTATCTACAACATAAACTTTCATGGGCTATAGTGATGAAGTAGGCTCTACTTCACAACACCATATGCCATAATAAATGTGTTTGTCTTGAACATGCTACAGTCATCTCTGGTTTTCCTTGCAACAGGCTGGCACAATTTCCTCACTTGGTTAAGAGGAGTCAATCATATCAGACTGAATGAACCTCAGTTCCTTATTGGAGCTTATGTAAAGAGTATTCCACCTTTTTCGGTTATGGAAGAAGGTCTCACTAGGCCGGTCATCCTGATCACTCTCTGGCATGAGTGTATGTGGAGCAACTTCGTCAATTTCATCGAAAGGTGCTAGGGTGTCCCCTTTGCCAAAAGATCTGCAATTCTTTAGGGTTAAATATCAGCCAAAGG
The DNA here is from genome assembly GCF_964106645.2 of Podarcis pityusensis. NCBI lineage: Eukaryota > Metazoa > Chordata > Lepidosauria > Squamata > Lacertidae > Podarcis > Podarcis pityusensis. The sequence goes on from NC_138032.1 coordinate 37,918,794, forward strand.
CAAGAAGCTGCATTGATTCATGGAGGTACAAGATGCCAGACCATATTTCAAACCTAGTGAAGCCTAATGACTATTTTTGCCTGCCGGGCTTTACTGTGTTTGTGATGAACAGATCCTGTGAATCTGCTTCTGTTGTTCACCAGAAGTAAAAGCTACCAGCACACCTGTGATGAACTATGCCACACAGTTCATCATGCCAGCAACAGCTTCTGCTGACCGTGAGAGGGCGGGTGGCAGATTCACTCCAAATATTTGTCACCTCTTCACATGAGTGAAGGGGAACAATAAACAGGAAGTACAATTCAGTCACACTTCCTGTCTCTTCTATGCTTTTTCTCACATACAAAATGGGAAAGGGAATAAAGATGGGAATTGAGTATAAGGAACTGGGTATGTACCATCTTGCCCTGTGTCCTATTTCACATCTATATATAAGTTAATCACAAGAGTGTGTTACTGTAGCCAAGTTACATCAATTTTAAAAGAATTGGGCTGGCTACCAAGTCAAGTTCAAGCTTTTGGTCTTGACCTACAGCACTAAACAACTTGGGAGCAGCTTAACTATGGATTCACTTTCTCCCATGTTACCTGTTTCAGTCACTACAATTCTACTTCAGGGCCCTCCTTGTGGTGCTATATGATTGATGTCCACTAGGCGGCATCCCTTTTCTGTGATTGCCTTCCTCCTGAACTTAGGCAGGTGCCATCTTTGACTTTATTTTAGTGCCTCTGTGAAACACTGTTATGAGGCCTTTGCAGACATGTGGTTGCATTTTTCATTCTTATTTTTCCATCTTAATAACAATAGTAATAATTGTATTATCTGTACCCCACCCATCTGACTGGGTTGTTCCAGCCACTCTGGGCAGCTTCCAACAAAATATAAAAACACAGTACAACACACATCAAACATTAAAAAACCTCCCTGCATTCAGATGTCTTCTAAAAGTCATGCAGTTGTTTATTTCCTTTACATCTGATGGGAGGGTGCTCCACAGGGTGGGTGCCACTACCGAGAAGACCCTCTGCCTGGTCCCCTGTGACTTCACTCCTTGCAGTGAGGAAACTGCCAGAAGGCCCTCAGAGCTGGACCTCAGTGTCTGGGCTGCAGGTGCATTTGATTTTGCATTCTGTTGTCTTTATAATATTTTTTTTAAAAAAATAATTGTATATTGCTGTATATTTTTAAACGTACACCACCATTAGATGTTGTTGAAGAGGAAGCATAGACATGCACCTGTCAGATAAATCACTGAGGGTACACTTTATATCATTGGCTCATTCTCATCTTCACCATGGGATGAGAGCATTACAGACTTTCCAAATGTCCTTATTTTCCAGGGACAGTCCTGGATTTACAGAAGCTGTCCCGGTTTCTGATTTGATCCCAGAATGTCCCACTTTTCCTTAGGACGTCCCTATTTTCATCAGAGAAATGTTGGAGGGTATGGAGTTATGCGATCCCCAAGCCAAGGTGATAAGTGACTATACAACCTTTAGAAGACATCTGTAGGCAGACCTGTACATGGAAGTTTTTTTTAAAAAGTTTAATGTTTTATTATGGTTTTATACATGTTGGAAACCACCCAGAGTGGCTGGGGCAACCCAGTCAGATGAGTGGGGTATAAATAATAACATTATTATTATTAATTTTTATTTATTTATTTATTTATTTATTTAGGAGTGGACTTCCCTATTTTCATTACAGAAATGTTGGAGGGTATGGTGTTCATTAAGTAGCCTAAGGATGAATCTAACAAATATTATGCCATGGCAAACCAACAGCAGGAAGTGGTAGCAAAAGCAATGGCCTCTTACTGCCCTCTGTGGCAAATTATCAGCTGTTGTTCAGCATAAGTACCTGTTTATAAGGAGGAGCTGATTTCACCTGAATGGCAACCATGGGGCTACATTTGACCCTGGTAGTAAATCGGTGGCCTGTCCATCCTCCTGTTATACGGTGCTCCTCACAGCATCCGTTATAAAGAGAGGGAAGGTGACATTTCTGCTTTTCCAAGCCAGTGACTTTGCTTGAACCTCAGGGGGAACCTCTATGTAAGCAAAGCTAAGGAAGACAAATCCCAGGGCCAGGCAAGAAAAGACAGGGAAGTCCTAATTCATTGAGATTTTAATTTCATTTGTAAGCGATGAGTTATTCTTACTGATTTATATCTGCCGCCTGACACCCAAACAGAATTTGATTTAGGCTGCGACAAACAGAAAAAAAACACCCACCACATCAGTGCCTGGGAAACCTGGTTTTGTCAACTCCTTCAAGGTAAATAAAGTAAGAGACAATAAAATAAGCCTGAGCAAAAACAAGCACGAAACCCTCCATTTTCCTCTTCCGTGCCCTATTTTAATCTTTGCTGCTCCATCCATTCCCAGACTCATCCCCCCCCCCCATTTCTGCTTTCTTTTTTCTTTCTTTAAATACAGTCTAATCCCGAGTGTGAACTGATGTAGTTTGTCTATTGGGGTTGGGGGGGGGGAAGGCGAAATCTCTCTCTCTTTCTCTCTCTCTCTCTCTTTCTGCCTTTTTCCTTCTTCTTTCCTTGGCCCAGTTCATTATTTTTCTTTCTTGTCACTCAGTGTGATAGGTTGAACAGAAGTGCAGAGATGAGCACTGAAAACGGTGTCACAAGGCCTTAATCTAGTCTTTAATGCCTGACTTCAGAGATGTCATTTATCTTCTAACTGCAGCAGGCATCCACCAACTTTATCTCTAATAATATATTGATGGATTAAAAGGGTCGGGCAGGAGACCGGGCTGGAAAAATTGCTTATTGACATCAAAATACAGTGCCCTCAACCTGATAAACATGGAGGGGCTCGTGTATCTCCCAGAATAGTTGGTGTTGCTATAATTTTTTTCTCGCTCGTGTGTTTCTCGCAGGTTCATGGGGTGGTCCAGCAAAATAAACAAATGGAACAAATAAAGAGGAAATACAAGGGGTTTTTTTCCTGCCTTGACACAAGCTTGTGGAGGCAAAGATATTTCACTCAAGGTTCCCCCCCTTTCATATTACTGTATCTGTGCACCAGTCATTAGTGGTTATTTATCATATTATCTGTCAGATTTCATAGCAGTGTAAAAAAGGGGGAGAAATAGCTACCCTGTTTTAGTAGGCTAGAAAAACAGGACAGTGGAACTTGCTATGTGATATATGGCATTGTGTCTTAATAGTGACTCATTATGCTTTTACAAACTGTTCTTTCTCAAAGGCTGTAAGCCCGGCACTGTCTAGTAATCTCAAAAGCTGAAATTCATCCCACAGCACACACTACTCAAGCAAAGGCTTTATTTTGATAATTAAACGAGGGTAGGAAGAGAATTCAACAGAGTCCTTTAGCCGGAAGGGTAGTCCAGCCTCTCTTTTTGTGATAAATTGTGACTATTGTGCACCAACAGAAATGTGTAGCCACTGAGCCTCTCCTCTCCCTTGATGTGCCTATTTACAGATGGTGCAAAGTCATTCAGAGATGTATGCAAGAGGAAGGAAGGAAGTCCTCTGGATTATCATTATTTTCTTGGGGGAGAGTAAACTAAAGAGCCTCTACCTTCCTCATTCTTTCTTAATTCTAATCTCATCTGTTCCTTCAAAATAATTCTGCTTATTCTCCCTCATTCTTTACAGATCACCCAATGCTTAGGGACCAGCCAAGGCCTCTTACCCATCCTTGAGTCCCCCTTAAGCATTCTTGCTTGACCAGGAGATGTGGGTAAGAGTAGTCTCAGTAGGGTAAGTAGGACACACTACAAAAGGACATGATAGTGTTCCTATTGATAAAATCCACCCTACTTCTCCAGACTCCAGCTCACAGCCAAGCATGCAGGGGTGCCAACTTGAATAAAATATTGTGGGGGCCCAGGTAAGCCCCGGCCCGCATAATTGATCACATGACACAGTGCACACACACCATTTGAATGGGAATGCCCACCAACAAATATTGTGGGGGGCCAAAGCCCCCATGTCCCCTAGCATGAAAAGCAATAAGCAACATCTGTAATGAGAAAACAATTAATAAATGGCACAGCTGTATGAAACCATCCAGAAATGGAGGGCAAAACTAAGGGAACAAAGGCAGATCAATGATCAGTTAGGTTATATGCCAACTGGGCTAAGAGGCTTTGAGTCAGCATTGAAATAGCACCAGTATATGAATTGAGTTTATTTCCTGGAGCAGGGAGTTCCATAACCCACACAATCCTACAGAGGAGGCCCTCTCTCTCATCGCCACCAGCTGTGAACAAGCACAAAGGAGAGGGGCCCAAATATACAAGAGCCACTGACAGTCCTTGAGACCTGGGAACAATATAAGAGATAGTGGTTGTTAATATCTGAAATGGCAATGCAGTATGTAGTCATGAGTAGTGCATAAGAACACGTGTAAAAAAGATAAAAATAGAGAATTCCCCAATGAAGTTGAATCTTAGAAGAGAATATTATGGATTAGTTGAAAAAAATTCAGAATATATTGTAGTTTATTGCATTGTCAAAACCAACTCTGAAATTAGATACAAAGCCAAAATCGCTCAGAGTAAAAACCAGTGCTTTTTTCTGGGGGTACGCAGGGGTACGCATGCCCCTAAACATTTTGTGAATCTTTGTACTTTTGTCCATTTACTGTATTGATTTCCCCCGATCTGAACTATAAAATGGTGGTTTTCTTGAGTAAAAATTAGAGTACGATACCTCGGGTTACATACGCTTCAGGTTACATACACTTCAGGTTACAGACTCCGCTAACCCAGAAATAGTACCTCGGGTTAAGAACTTTGTTTCAGGATGAGAACAGAAATTGTGCTCCGGCAGCGCAGCAGCTGCGGGAGGCTCTATTAGCTAAAGTGGTACCTCAGGTTAAGACCAGTTTCAGGTTAAGAACGGACCTCCGGAACGAATTAAGTACTTAACCCGAGGTACCGCTGTACAACTAAAAAATTTTTTTAGAAAAAAAGCACTGGTCAAAACACATTGAGTTCCATGGTGAGTGGGATCGCCAAAGTCTTTTTTCTCAGATGCTCACCCCCTTTCTGTCCCCTTTTAATTTATTATTATTATTATTATTATTATTATTATTATTATTATTTTGCCAAGCATGTAAAGCTGAATGCACACAAGTTAAATGCGCATAAGATGCAAGCTACCTGTATTTTACATGGTTGGCAACTGAAAATAACACACAGCTCTGCCCTCTCACAACTCAGCACTGTTCCTTCCTCTTCAGTATTTGCTGCCTGAGGCAGCCAATTCACTCTGCCTAATGGTAGGACTGGTTCTGCTGCATATATTATTATTGATAATATTTCTCCTGTCATACTAACTGGCAAAGCTTGCTTTAACTCCTCCATTTTCCATTTCACTCTTCCATCCAGGTGTCTGCCAATTCCTGCTTCTTCTCCTTGTTCACCATCTCCAAAGTGCATCCTTCCCTCTCTGTCATTTTCAAATTTCAGGGACTCCTTTTTGTGTGAGAGACAAAGCAAGACAAAAGGCATTAGAATATTTTCCCCAAATGCAACTCGTGCCTTTCCCCTCTCTTTGCTGTGTTGCCTTTGTTCGCAGAATGTAATTTCCAAAACATTTGGTGGCATATATCACCTCCAAACAACCCCTAAGAATCATTGCTTGCTGGTAGGTGACAAAGAAAAAGAACATTTGAATAGCAAGCTTCCAGCTCCAGAAAAGAGAAAAAAAGACTGTGTGAAAATAATCTAATATTGTCTCGTTTCCAGCTCTTGCATATTACAAAGACTAGGAAGCCAGGGATGGTTACGCTGCAGAAGCTATGTTGCTCTAATCTGAAAGTTGCCAAAGAAGAAATTGCACAATGTATATGCTTTTACGTTATGCTGTGCTCTATCTTGCCTGCTATATATAATGTACCCAGAGCACTGCAAGTTTCCTGGAAAGAACTACACTTCCCATAATACACTGTATCCTGTCATTTAGCTAGGATGAAAGGGAATAGGAGGTAAAAGAGGATGTGGACCTCATCTGCTGCTGCTGCTAATTGTAGGAAAGGAAAGGGGAATTGTTGAGGGGAGGAGTTGGGCTAGCTTGAAGGAGGTGAGAAGATGGTGTTTCATCTAAGCTAACTAGACGGACGCAATATTTTTCTCATTCTGATTCCTGACTCCACAATTTGTGTATGGAGGGACACCCTGGAAAATACTAAGCCAACCTAAATTGAGTCTCTGAGGAGCCGCCTATCTTTTGACCTACAAAGCCACATGCAGTTTGGGACCAGCTGAGGATCACCTTCTCCAATATAAGCCCATCAGGGTATTAAGATTGTGAATAGAGAACCTGCTGTATGTTCCAGAGTCATGCTGTACCCAAGCACTGGAACCCCCTGCCAGAAAGGCCCACCTCACCCTTTCCATGGCAATTTTCTGCTACAATGTGAAGATGTTTCTCTTTCGGAAGGCCTTCAGTGTGTAGTTCACTAAAACCTGCATGGTTGGTTTTAACTGCTTTTTCTTTTATCTGCCAGCCTTCTTCTGCCCCTTTCTTTTCACCACGATGCTTTTAGCTATTGTTTTAATTTGCTTTGGGATGCTTGTATGTGTGTGTGTATTGAATTTTTGCTCTTTTTGCATTTTTCCTTTTTGCCAGCCACCTCGAGCCTTTTAGGAAAGGTGCAGTTTAAATATTTTACTTATTTGTAAATATTTGGCGATTTGTACTTATTATTGTACTTATCTGGCAATTTGAAAGCCACATGGGTTTCATATGTACTCCATACATTTAAAACACATGGTTTTCCCCAAAGAATCCTGAGAAATGACCGGCTTGCTCCGCCACTGCATTTATGAGCACTTTAGATCGAAGGAAGGGAGGGTGTGTGTGTGTGTGTGTGTGTGTGTGTGTGTGTGTGCCATTACATGTAGTAATGTTTCTCCCATTCAGTAGTTCAAGTATGCAATAAATTCAGACCATAAGAAGAGCCGTGGTGGATCAGACCAAAGGCCATCTAAGTGCAGCATCCCATTCTCACAGTGGCCAACAAGATGTTCATGGGAAATCCAAAACTTTTGAAATAAGAACTACATGAAATTAAATAAAAATCCTCAAAGGCAAGGTATTAATAACTGTAATAATTATGGTCCTCTGGATCTTGTTGGTCTACAACCCCCATCATCCCTTAGCATTGGACATGTGGCCTGGGACTAATGAGAACTTGAGTCCCACAGTGTCTGGAGGGCAACAGCTTCCTCAGCACTGAAGTAAACAAATGGAAGATGTCTCCCCAACAGACACCTGTCCAGCCTTCCCTTGAAAACCTGCAAGGAAAGGAATGCTTAAGCCTTCCTTGTTCATTTGCTGTTACTAACCTGTTTCTTATTTGATGAGCTTTCTCTCCTCAATTTTACTAGTTATGTTCTTCTTCTGGAGCTAGGGCTCCTATGCTCAGTTGTATGAGTTGACCAATTTCTTTTCTGCATGTACATTCCCAAGTAAAATAAAACTACAGTGGTACCTCGGGTTACGGACGCTTCAGGTTACAGACACTTCAGGTTACAGACTCCGCTAACCCAGAAATAGTACCTTGGGTTAAGAACTTTGCTTCAGGCTGCGAACAGAAATTGCGTGGCTGTGGCGCGGCGGCAACAGGAGGCCCCATTAGCTAAAGTGGTACCTTAGGTTAAGACCAGTTTCAGGTTAAGAACAGACCTCCAGAACGAATTAAGTTCTTAACCCGAGGTACCACTGTATAAGCATTCTCCAGCCCCCACCCCTCAACAAGCACACCTCAAACACAAACTCATTTGGTAAACCATGCATAAAACTTGCCAAGTTAGGATGGGGGGGGAACTATGGGTACCACATGATGAATTCAAAAGTGCTTGGGTTTGCTGTTGTTGAACTTCATTCCTGTCACCCACTGGGCAATGCTAAAGGATGGATATTGTTTTTATTGTTTGTTGGCTACACCAGCATGGTCTCCAGAGTTGCACATGTCCCCACAGAAGCTTTCCCAGATGCCCACAGGATGCCCTGCCCCACTTTCTGAAAGTAGGATTCGAAAAAGCATTCTTCTGTAATGTGTTGTGGTGCTGATGTGGTACCCACAACTGTTTCTCCAGTTTGCAAATATCCCACCAAAGGTTGGTGGCCCCTGATACACCCATCATCAGTGTACATTTGTACAATTGAGCATCAGCTGCTTCCTGCTGCAGATGAATATCCTTGGATCAGGACCAACAAATACAGCTCCTTAAAAAAAACAAAGGAGATGTTGTGGTTGACTTGAGTGGGGGCATGGATTGTCCCTCTGTTGGCTTGTGTCAATTTTGTTCACTCAGTTGTGTGGCTTCCAACCCCCCCTCCACCGCCCCTTTTCCTTTTCTTTTGGAAAAAAAAATAAGCGAGTTGTGGGAGAGAAGAGCAGGAGATAAAGAGAATGAAAGAGAATCTCGGGTTCCATGCCAATCTGCACCCGTGCCAGATACAACCAGCCTCCAAAGGTGCCATCTTCTCCTCTGATCTCTTTATTTCCCACCCAGCCCTTTTTCTCGTTCTGCCTTTGCTTGCATTTCAAGGTTAAAAAAAGTCAGGATACAATAGTAAATATGTAAGATTAGCGCCTAAAATATGTTAGCAAGTGAAAGCTAAAGAAAGCCAAATGATTTTAGAAAGGCTTTCTTGAAGCTTAGAACACAGACAGTCTTTTTGATCCTTTATCTCGCTGCAACAAAAAAGCTCTAAACGCAATATATATATACACACAGACAGACAGACATATATATTAATATACATATGAGATATATGTGTCAGTGTGTGTGTATTTATATAGATTCTGTGTCTGCATGAGTGAGTGTATATGTGTATTTTAATTCACACAAGCTTTCTTTTCTTTAAAATGCTGCAAAAGCTTTTTTTCCTGCAGATTCCTTTTTCTTTCTTTCTTTTCTTTCTTTTCTTTTCTTTCTTTTTCCCTTTTTTGATATTTCAAAGCTGGCAGTTCAGTAAATGGCTGGAACTGCCACATCTCTGTTCTTGCTAAAGAAATCAATGCTAATCCTATTACTGGCAGTTATCACCTATCCCAGAAACCGCAGCTAAAAGAGAGGAAAAAAACACTGAGATGTCAAAGTAGGGAAAAGGGCTGGGGGAAGGGGGGGAAGGCGCCCTTCTTTCACTTTCAAACAGTGATTGTTTTCTTATTTTTGATCATTTCCCCCCCTGTTAAGAGAGAAACTAAGCCACCATCACTGCCCAAAGAACTGTGTGCTCTAGTAACATAAAGGATCTCCAAAAACTCAGACCACTTCCAGAAAACCTGTTTATTGAACATTCAACCCGATTTCTTTGCACAAAGTTGGTGGGGAGGCTGTACAACGTTGGCTGATTATGGAACATTCATTCTGATTTCTTTTTGTGAAGAGGATGTACAATGTGGCCTCAAACAATCATCATTTCCAGTGCGTTTTGCAATCTCTTTTCCTACTGCCAAAAAAAGAAAGCGAGTTTATGTGCAAAAGCACCAGATCCACTTTAATTACACAATCTGCAGATATGCCACGCAATCCCACCAGCAAAATGACAACAGTCTGGATGAGCTCTCAGTTCAAAGGCAAAGCCACTGCTCAGTCCCTCATTGTCCACATTGGGCCTAGGAACAGCTGTCCCGTTGCTTCATATTTTACATGCAAGGCTGGCTTCTAAGAGCTCCTAAGATTCCCCAGTGGTGTCACCATTCTCATCTTGCATGAAGCACTCAGGGAAGTCAGAAGCCACGTGAGTTACATTTCCCATTCCTTCCACATTACGGTATCCTTGCTCTAGAGTTCTTCAGTCCTGGAAGCAAAAGGAGATTCTGCAGAGCAGCAGTTGCTTTGTCATTCTCCCAACCGGGTAGCCAAGGCTATTTCAGTTCCCAATGCAAGCTTCAAGCCAGATGGAAATGGGTCTAGATAACCTTTTTGTTCCAAGTATACCTGCAGTTGGAGTACCAGCACACTCTCAAGAAGGCAGGACCAATGAGTGAACAACTACACAATCGCTTACATTAAATACATTCGGAGTAATTCAAGGTTGCACTGACACAAATGTTCCACGAGTGCAAGGATTTTTGCTTTTCTGGCATAATGATTTCTCCTTTTTTCCCCCTTCATGCTGCTCTGGAGGTTCTTCTGGACGGGTGCAGTGGGCAGCCATATTCTGCATGCTGTCACACTAGCCAGACTCACTGTGCTGGCTCCCACTAACACATCTACTTTGTTGAATCCAGCCCATTGTTTTTCAAAGAAAGAAAAGTTGACTGTCATTCAGACAGGGTCACCATTTCAGATGACGTGGGGAGGGAGGGGGAAGAAAATTCAGCAGGGCCCACAGCCAATTCTTGAACATGTTCAAGGTTAAATTTTAAAAAAGCAGTCTGTTTTAGAAACATTTGTTGTGATTATTTGTTATCTTTTATGTACTTCATAGGAATTCAATAAAGAGGGTAGGAATTCAATTTAAGCTGGACCGGTTTGTCATTCAGTCTGGAGTGCCACAAAAATGTCTGTGGTCTAGAGGTTAAACAGATAATGGGCGCCTCGACGGTCTCACACTTTCCTCTCTGCATTTGTTGTGCCTTCCAAGCATGGGCTGCAGGAGCTCTTCCTCCATCTGAAGAAAACAAAGGAGGGTTCTGAGGTGAGGGGAAAGCTGTGGGTGGCAGAAAGTTCAATGGGGAAAGAGAAAGAAGCTTGCAGAACTGGCCTTGTCCCTGGATTCAGAAAAGGGAGCAGGAAGCCTGAGAGAAGAATGGATACCTGACATTGAAACCAGGAATAGGTGTTGGGAAGAAACTAGCACTGAGCCAATATATTCTGTGGAATGAACAGACTTGAATAAACTTCAGTGGCTGGCCAAAATCTATAAATATTTGGCGGGGGTGGAGTAGGGACTTCCCATCATTTAAGATAGGGATGGATAACCCTTTTTGCATTTCCAATTTTGGGAAATGATTTACAACGAATTTAATAAAATGTTTAAATGCTCTTTCCCCAAAAAACCTGAAGCCTTCCTGCTAGGAATTATGGGTAATGAAATGGCAAAAAAGATAAGGAGAATCTTTATGTATGCTACATTTGCTGCCAGAATTTTAATTGCAAATGGTTGGAAGGGAGAAACTATCCCATCCAAATCAGACTGGCAAAACAAATTAAGAGAGTGTGCAGAATTAGCGAGAATATCAGCAAGGCTACAAGATGTTACAGATGAAAAATTTACCAGAGAGTGGGATATATAGAGAGTCTAGGTAAAAGAACATTGCCAAAATATCCATCTGTTGGCAGGTATCGACTGACTTTCTGTGTGTGAATAGGACAATTTTGGAAAAATCTAAAACAAGTTAAATAATAGGGAGAAAATAAGTCAAGTGCGTATCCAAGGAATCTAACTCGGAAACATAATGGGAAGATCGGAGGTCATGTTAAATTGAAGTATAGAATAAGGTACAAAACAAGCAGCAATCAAGGTACGAATTAATGTTTATCTTTATTTTGTCGTTAACATCTAGTGAGTATTTCTGTTATGCAGTTTTGAAACCAATAAAGCATTAAAAAAAAAAAAGGATAACCCTTTTTGGCTGAGGGACCAAGTTCAGCATTCACCTACACGGCACTTTTGGGTGTGGTCATCCCTCTCTCTCTTTTTCATACACACACAATACATGTACACAGACACACAAGCCTCTCCTCCTCAGCTAACCAGTGCAGATCTGAGGAGCAGGAGGGTTTATCAACTCCACTCCCCAAATTCATCAGACAAGTGATACGTTTATGACTGGAGAAAGGGAGCAATCTACATTCAAACTCCAGACCTCTGTGGCTGTGGAGGTTGAGCATCTCTTCTGGGTGGAACTGAAACAAAATCAGGATCCTGACGTCAAAACTTTGATCCCTGAAATGATTAAATTTCATGATGTCTATTGGTTTGTTGAGTATTGATGTGTTTATATGATGTGAACTGCTTCGGTACTTACTTTGTCAGTCCATGAAAAGTGGTATCTTTTAATTAATAAATGATAATGAATAAATCGATAACCAGTTGGCATTATATGATTAAGTTGACAGTGTTGGCCAAAGTAAGAGCAGGTAAGCAGGTGGATAATTGTTGCATGGGAAAATGGAGAATGTTCATCATATGGAGGAACAAAGTGCAAGACAACATGTATCCTTTTATTATGCTGGATAAATGGATCCTGACTGCACTGAGGAACCAGGAATCATGTACTGTTTGAATCAAACATACACACCCGTACCTTGGAAGTCGAACAGAATCCATTCTGGAAGTCCGTTCAACTTCCAAAACGTTCAAAAACCAAAGCGCGGCTTCTGATTGGCTGCAGGCAGCTCCTGCAGCCAATCAGAAGCCGTGGAAGCCCTGCCGGACATTGGCTTCCAAAAATGGTTCAAAATCCAGAACACTCACTTCCAAGTTTCGATCGTTTGGGAGCCGATTTTTTCAGGAGCCAAGGTGTGTGAGATCCAAGGTACGACTGTAATAGCATGGGCTGTTTATGGATAAGACTGATACTAAGATGTATTTTTTGTATGATGGTAATAATGTATATAAACAATGAATTGTCCCCCAAATTTAACCGACTTTGACATTGAAATATGGCGTCAAAGTTCACTTGTTTAATTTGGTTGAATGAATGAAGTTATAGTATTTACTACATTCTACTGCAAAAATGCTGTCAGATATACTGTCAAATTCTTTGAGCTGAGTAGATAAATGTATGCAGATGCTGTCATTTAAAAAGACAAATTGTGTTCTGTGCTCATAAAGAGCAGATCTCGTGAGTGCAGAGAATTCTCTAACAGAGGCTTGGAGACACCTAGGTCAGATTCACCTAGTATATTTGAAGCAGTATGATACCACTTTAAACTATCATGGCTTCCCCCCAAGAATTCTGAGAGGTGTAGTTTTTGAAGGGTGCTGAGAGCTATTAGGAGAGCCATAGTCACCTCACAGAGATATAATCTCAGAGTGGTTTAACAGTCAATCCCTCGTCCCAGGGAACTAGGAATCGTAGTTCTGAAAAGGGATAGGGGTATCCTAACCACTCTCAGCACCCTTAATAAGCCATAGTTCCCATAATTCTTTGGTGGAAGCCATGGCAGTTTAAACCTGTATCATAGTGCTTTAAATGTATGGTGTGAATGTGGCTGTAGAGTCTCACCTAATGGAAAAGTCAGTTGTGCGGCATTCCTAGGTACACTTTTTTGCCCCTGTGGTGCTGACAGTCCCAGGCAGTCTTGAACTGTGTTTTTTGCACTTACCTTAAAAACCAGATTGTGAAGCTGTCTCCCATCCCACTTTCTGCCCCATATCCAGTTACCATCTTCAGGGGCACCTAAAGATCATGATAGCACTCTAGGTTTCTCATCTTATACCTCTGATATTCAGACTCCTGTCATGTTGAGCTTTTATTTGTGAAGAACTGAAGTAAATAGCCTTAATGGACAGCTCAGTGTTCCTTAGAACAAACCAGCAGACCCTGCTGATATTATGAAACATTTATTTTAGAATGCTTATATCCTGCTTTATAACCCTGAGAGGCTATCAAAGCGGCTTACAAAAAAATTCTCACAATAAAAATGATAATCAAATAAATGCCCCTATAGCAACTGGATTACTCAGGCAGCCTTCAAGCTTGTTCTTATTCCTTGGTATTGTTCTCTGAGGTAAAAGAGGAAGAGTGAGCAGCTGGATCTCATTCAACCCATGACGAAGGTGGATCTTCTTTTGTGGGCAACTGCCAGTCGCCAGGCAACTGCTCCCACTGAGCAGAGGTGCTCTGGGACAAAGGAGTAGGTCTGATCAGCTGTAAGTCACTCAACCCATAATGGAAGCTATTCTTCCCTTACGGGGAGTTGGTGTGGGAATTTGGAGTAACATCTTATGATGCCCCAAACTTGTCTTGGTCACAGGAGCTAATGCAGAGCCCTCCCTGCTCCAACCATTATATGGAACTCTGCATACGGAAGTGGGCAATGAAACATCACAGGAAGGGTAACAAAATATCATTGATTATGGCATGGCAATGGTGGCACTATGGAGGCTATGCTTTTCCTTGTTGGCAGTTCTCCTGATGGCAGGTGGTTGTGGAATGCTTCACTTGTCTTTTACACAGGGTAACCGCAGGGTGACCTCAGAGAAGTTCACCTGACTTCTAGGGCTGCCAACTGATTTTTAAAAAAAAAGCAAGTACAGTGGTACCTTGGTTTAAGAACAGCTTAGTTTACGAACAACTTGGATTAAGAACGCTGCAAACCAGGAAGTAGGTGTTTTGGTTTGTGAACTTTAGCTTGGAAGCAGAACATGCTTTGCTTCCTGTTGAGTGTGTTCCATTTGTAAATTGAGTCCCCCACTGCTATGGGAAAGCACACCTTGGTTTAAGAACGGACTTCTGGAATGGATTAAGTTTGTAAACCAAGGTACCACTGTATAGGACAGAACCATGTGGGGGGTTGTGGAGAGACCCACCATAATCTTCACGTCAAAGAGCAGGGCACATCCCAAGTTTGGCTTTACCTGACATATTAATATTATCTATGATTAAGTCTTAAGAAGATATAAAGCAGAAAAGAAGCAGTCACTTACTATTCATTTGTAATCAAATTATCTAAAATTAAAGGAAGCAGCTAAAGACCCTCAGCTGGAAAAACTCTGTTTCAGCTCCTACCTTTGCATATATCTTGGTTGCTTTTGATAAGTACCTTTGTAGAGGAAATATCTGCTATGCCAAGGCAGATATTTGAATCTAGGAAAGGCACAACATAAAGTCTGAAGGTTTCTTTAAAAATGACAGCCAAAACAAAGGTAGGTCTACTGTGTTCCTGGTTGTTTATTTGTTTGTTGCTGTTGCGGATTTAAAAAAGAAAATGCACATGAGGACAATAACTTCTGAGGAAATTATTCCAAGGAAATTTTGGATCTTTGCCTGGTACATTAAGCCCCCTTCAGTTGTTTATCCTGAATACATGAGTGCAAAAATGGTGCAGGGAGCTGGAGATTTTGTGTGTGTGTGTGTGTGTGTGTGTGTGTGTGTGTGTGTAGGAACCAGCCCTGCCTCCAACACTCCTGTGCCTGACAGGCATGTGAGCTTCTTGTGTTCAAGGAACACACTAAGAGACCTCCTCGTGACTGAAAATCAAGATCAGGAGGCTGGAAGTGGAGGGGTGGGGCAGGACAAACACACAGAGGGATAATGGAGTGGGGGCAAGTCCATGTATGCAGCCCTTCACAGCTTCCTTCACACTTTTTTGCCTTTGCCTGTCCACACTGAACACTTGAAGTGGGCTCTTGCCAGAGAAATCAGACCTGGCCTTGGTGACTGATGCTTTTGTGACACCACATGTAGATTATGTTATTGCTCTGCGGCCTCCATGGGGCTGCCTCTGAAGGAAGTAGAGAAGCTTCCACTGATTAAAAACGAAGCTGCCAGGTTTTCAGCTCAGGACAGCAAGCCAGATTCCATAATTCTAGTATTATAATCATTTTGTATCTTTTTGTTTCCGGGCACAATTCAAAGTACTGGTTTTAAGCTCTAAACCACTAAGCAGCCAAGGACCAGGATTACTTAAGGAACCATTTCCTCCCATATAAACCTGGCTGAACACTGAGGTCCGTATCAGAGGTCTGGCTGCCCTGCTTTCTTTTTTATTTTGCTCTGAGAAACAGGCCTCATCCGCACTATACATTTAAAGCAGTATCATATCACTTAAAACAGGCATGGCTTCCCCCCCAAAGAATCCTGGGAACTATAGTTTGTTAAGGGCACTAAGAGACTCCCCCCCCCCCGAAAAAAATACAGCTACAATTTTCAGAGTGGTTTAACAACCAAGCCCTTTTCCTTGTAGTGCTCCGTAACAAACTATGGTGCCCATGATTTTGGACAGGTGGGGAAAACATTGGGAGGGGTGAGAAACAGGGACAGGGCCTTTTTCATCATGGCATCAAGATTACAGAAAATCCTTCCAAGTTCTGACAAGACCCATCTTTGGCCGCCTTTCAGCATATCTCTTCCAATGGGTTTATGGATCTCTCTGAAATGGTTAGACATTGGTTTGCATCCAACTTCACTTAGAACAGACTTGCTGAAATCAATGGAGCTGAGTAACCGAAATCCAGGGATTGGAGAACTTTTGACATTTCAGATGCTGTTGGACTTCTAATCCCATCATCCCCAACCAGCATGGCCAATGGTCAGGGATGATGGATGGTGAATGCCAACAACATCTGGAGGACTTAATAATTCCATGATCAGCTGATCTTCTGATCATTATTTTTAATTGGCTGTTGTATTGTTTTGCATTTGTGTTCTGCAATTTAATGACTTTTAATTGATAATTATTTTTAATTGATATTTATTTTTAATCTCTCCATGTTTGGGGAAAGAAAAAAGCAAGATGAAAATCATTAGACATAGATACCGTAAGTAATGTATTCTCTGTGTGCTAATGGCTTCACTGGATTTTCACAGACATTACCTGGATTTCAAAAGTGGAATTGACATCCAGGGGGAATTTTGGTGCTTTGTCCTGGATCTTAGGCAAGTCAATCAGTGTCCCGGTTTTTACTTTTTGAAATATGGCAACCCTATTGTTAGTGGTACAGGTCATGATCCAAGGAGATTATTCTACCACCAAAAAGTAGTTTTGCACTCTCAACTTTATGTTCATTAGTCAAGAGGTCTTCTTTAAAAATCTAGCAATTAGCAGTGGCACCAAGAAGTCCAAGATCAATGGTCTTTTATTCAGCAGTGTGCTTGGCTTCCTTTACACCACCTTATTGATTACTTACAGAAATGACAAGTCTAGAGGAAATGTTTCCTCTTAAAGATCCTCATTACTGGCTTGGGGTGACCGGTATATTCCTCTGTGATATGCAGGAGGTCGGATGAGATGTTCTTAATCGCTTTCCTGGTTTTGACATCAATGAGTGCCTCCATCTTGTGTTAGAGTTTATTCTATATTATATTACTCGCATGATGGCTGTCTTCATAATTTGAATTTCAAAATTACTTCATAAACCGTGGTGTATTTACAGTTCTGATTGTAAAAATGTCAGACTAGATATTATACGATGTGTGTTGTTTACACTAATTGTATGCTCTCTTATTAATGGCTCGTTTAGTTAAGGTGTTTTAGAAACCTCTTGATACATTGTCCCAAACAGACACTTGATTTCAGCATTATAATTTAATGCAGGAGATACACATTAGTGCTTACCCAACAATCCTCCAAGAATTCTCTGCATTTTAACTGGATCTTGTCCTTTAGAGCAGTGGAGACCATTTCCCTGTCTCCATTTTCCTGCTATTGGAACATTTGTTTTTTATTCTGAATATTTCAGCACATCTATTTACCTGGCACTATATTTAGTACCACAGTGCCAAGATGGCATATATAAAGATTCAATTGCAATTCCCATCTGATGTCCCTTCCCTCTCCTTTTTACCCCCTTTTTTATGTCCGCACTTTGAATTCAGCACAAAGTTGGTGTGTTTAATTTAAAAAGAAGTAAAACGCTCCTGGAGACGCCTCAGACCACTGCAAATCACCTGCTTTATAGAGGCAGTAAAATTGTGTATCGGATTAGAAGTGATGCTGATCTGAAATTTATGATAACTTTTAATGGCATTATAATTTTTTCCCCTGTGCGCTCCATCACAGAATCGTTTGGATGCACAGTACAGCAAGATGAAATTTGTAAGGGGAGAACATTACGGAGGCAAGCACAGAGGAGGGGTGGGAGAGAAAGACGGTGGAATAATGCAACAGCCCCATTTGGGTTTTACAAATGTGTTTTCTCTCTACCCTGTGCAGGAGCATCTTCAGCTGAAAAAGTGATCCAGTGATGTGTGTTTATTAATAAGAATAGGTAAATGCTGGGATGCTTATAACCCTCTCCATGCTGGAACCAGAGCTACACTTGCTTGAAATATACCTCACTGTTGCACATTTGTTCCACTTGGTCCTCAATCGATCCCGATTTCTACCTAGGTACAAAATATGCACATGCTCCCCTTCAAGTGTGAAGGATGCACATGTGGAAGGTAAAAGCATCAGATTGCCAAATCTGAGTGTTAAAAAGAGATGTTTATGATTAATTCCATGTCCTTCATGCTTGGTGTATATGTGGATTTTGTGCTAAGGAAAACTCATCTGTTAGATTTGAACCAGTGTGTACCCATTACCTAGCACAATGTGTGTTGTTCTGGATTAGGTGTATACTGTCTGCCCAAAAGGCTAAGACAGGCTGTGTGGTTATGTACCATTAACTCATTTGTAAAAGTATTCCTGTACTTTCCTCTCATAAAATATCAGGGCAGGGCAGAACAATGTAAAAGCTTTTTTTTGGTAAGAACACAATTAAAACTTGCTAGGGAAACACACCAAATGGTCAGCCCAATGCTTTTTGAACAACTGAGGTGAAGGACAATATGGCACATTTCACATTTCATGTAAAAAAAAAAAAAAAAAGCAAACCAGATTGGCTGTTGATTTGACGCTAACATTGGAACACCATCCTCCGCTGTGTCAGACAGCTAGTTTAGAAGGTTCTAAAGGCTCCTTGCCCCTCAACATTTGCTGCCTGAGGTGGTGGCCACACTCTACCCAATGGTAGGGCCAGTCCTGGAGGCAACTGATATGTAACAACACAATCTACCATGAGCAGATGTGTCCCTTTTTCAGAGCAGGGTGGGAACAACCACATGGCAACAGAAAGCCACCAGGCAATGTGAACTCTAGGCCTTGTTTTGTCCTGTTTCTGACGATAACATAGCATTTGTTTATGAAATTTATGAAATTTCTACTTCACCCTTCCCCCCAAAGGAGTCCAAGGCAACAAAAAACAAATTACCCAATAATACAATTGAAAATGAAGTGAAAACATACTTAAAAACATCTCAGCACCTTTAAAAGCATCCACATATCCTCACAGCTAATAATTTCAAGTTTGCAGGAGCAGAATCTCTCGACCAACAAATGTCTGGGTGAACAAGAATATTTTTCAACACCTCTCGAATGTTAATAATGACGGGGGGCATCCAAACCTCACCAGAGAGGGTCCAGTCACAGGTCAGTGCCAACCAGGTAGCACCACCAACAGAGCCTCCCCTGCCAATTGTAGGGCCCAAGATGGTTGCTAGTAGGGGCAACCATCCTGCAATCAGATTCATAGATACTTAGAAAATACTTGTATATTCTACAAGTCAGTGTAGTCATCTACTTTCTCCTATCAGAACCTCCAGCTCTGCTTAAAGAGCTATTTTTCTGAGGCCAAAAAATCCACTGTTTTTTGTGTTTGTTAGAAAACTAATGAAGCCATTCTGTTGCAGCCAGCGGTGTTAGCATTCCCTTTAAGTCTCATGTGCAATATAGCATTGTCTTGCACCATCTGTCCACATAAGCCAAGCCAGAATGCTGTAAGAGGACTGCCTTCAAAATGATTGCAGAGCTTTGCTGCAGTGCTGCACGGAGGGGCGGGGAGCCTTCTAAGGCTCTTGCAATCAACTTGATGGTTGTGATCCAGCATACAACTACTTGGGAATAAGCTGTCCTAAATGCAGTGGGAATATATTCGAAGTAAACATGCATAGGATTAAACTGTGAAGGGCTTGACTTACAGCGTGATCCTACCTGTGTTTACTTAGAAGTAATTTTAGTTGATTTTTCTTTAATTGATCTTCATGGAACTTACCCCCATATCCTTCGGCTTAGGACTGTAGCTTTAGATGATGAAGTTACATACCGTATGACTAAGAATCCTTTTCAGCCCCTTAGCCGTATTCCTTTCTGATCAGCTTTTATGGGCCACATGCCAGTGGCCAACAGGGCCAAAGATGAAAGTGGATGCAGCAACAATGTATATTTTACACTTAGTTTTTGCCTTTGTGGTCTAGTTTCTACACACACAACTCTGTATCCTACATCCAGAGAAGCAAGAAGAATGCTAAGAATTCAATGGCATATTCTAGTCAGGCATATTCTATATATGCAGAGTAGAGCTAGGGGTGTTGCCTAGGGAGAATGCCAGGGGGCAGAGGGAGGCCTATAGGGCTACATTCAGCCCCCAGGCCTCCTGCATTAGGGTCTTCCAAAGGATTGCCAGAGTTCCCTCTGCTCCCAGGTCCATTCACCAACTCAGTGTTTTTATCATTCTTCATGCGCTAAGAAAATTAAAACCCAATTTTATAGTTAGCTAACCTGCAGAATCCCATGGGGTGTTGTTGTTTTTTAAACCAATGGACTTTCCAACAAAGAGAATTACCTCTATCAACTCTCTCCAGCTTATAAAGAATTAACTCAGTCACTAAGAAGCATCAGATAAACTTCCATCCTCCGGATAAAACTGTCAGGAGTTCAGCCTACACTCGAGTAGGACTCTGGCAGAGACACATGCCCGACTGGCATGTTCTCTCCCTCCTGGTCGATCATTTGGGAGCTTCACAAGCTTTCTTCAGCACCGAACATCACAGCGACTGATGCCAACAGACACTGGCACACTTAGGGATCTGTAGAGTTTGCGCATCAAGACCTCAGCAACTCAGCATGTTGGCTAATCTGCTTTATTTACATATAAACACACATGGAGCACCACAACATGGCTCCCTCTCTCTAGCATCAGACAGCAAAGAGAAAAAGAACAAAGGACAATAGTCCCACTTCAGGGAACACAGTAACACAAACATCCTGTCTCCGTCACTTCCCACTCTGTGGAGTCCAAACACATACCGTCATGTGAAAGACAACAATCCTATGACTGCAATCATGGATCAGGAATTCTAACAAAAACTTCTGGTTTTTGCCTCAAGTGTATCACACAGAGCCCTCCTGGGCAATAGTTTCTGGCACTGGCGGAGAAAGAGGGGGGTGGGGGTGCGCACCACACCCGGCAGCGCAATCCCGGTGGGGTGCCATCACGGCTGACCCCCCTGCCCGTGCTGGGTGCCATGACCCCACAGGCGGCACGTCTATCTCCCAGGACGCGCACCACACCCCCGGGACGTGCGCCAGCCCCCGCCTGCTCTCCACCACTGGTTTCTGGCCAATCCACACCATACATCCAAAGCCCGTCCCATGCATGTTTAAAGCAAATTACTTCTCCAAAGGAATCCTGGGAACCATAGTGTCTTCAAGCTGTTGGGAATAGAGCTACCATTGAAGAAGGTCAGCAGTTCGAATCCTTGCGATGGGGTGAGCTCCCGTTGCTCGGTCCCTGCTCCTGCCAACCTAGCAGTTCGAAAGCACCTTAAAGTGCAAGTAGATAAATAGGTACCGCTCTGGCGGGAAGGTAAACAGCGTTTCCTTGCGCTGCTCTGGTTCGCCAGAAGCGGCTTAGTCATGCTGGCCACATGACCCAGAAGCTGTATGCCGGCTCCCTCAGCCAATAAAGCGAGATGTGCGTCACGACTGGACCTAATGTTCAGGGGTCCCTTTACCTTTACCTTTACTGCTGCAAACCTTGGAATTCCCCCAGGAATGCTGACACTTCCCTGTTGTTTCTCAGTGGGCCTGCTTGGGCTCCAATTCATTGGCACTCGCCACCTAACTTTGCTATTATAGAGGGACATGATTAGGGTAGCTTTCAGATTGCTTGAATCTATAGTTTTCATCTGCAGAATAAGTACAAAGATCGGAGAATGCAGGTGCAGGATTAAGAAGAGAACTGGAATACAATATTGTGTTATATGGTATAACACCAGACCTATTCAAACCACCCATTCATGTATTCCTATGTTACTCTGATTCAAGAAAAGCTAATCATATCTAAGTGGCATTTACATACCAGGCGCTCCAGAGGGACAAAGAGTTGTTGCAAGTACTCAAACCTCTGTGTATATTAACATCATGACATTTGTTCATATCACCGCATGTGTACAGAGAGGCTAAAGGTCAGTATGTAATGAGTAAGGTATCTTGTGCATTAAAGTATTCTCATAGATCACAGAATCAAAGCATGATTGCTATATGCCACATCTGATCATTACTGACACTTAAGTAAAAAAATACCTTATTTTCTGACGTTATGCAAGTTGGACAACAGGGTTTCTCAGAGAGGTAATTTTGGCTAACTACCATTAGAAGGGAAATGCTGAATTAAATCACCTCCAAAATATAATACATTCCTCACCCCACACCCACCCAGGAGATTTTCAATTATTCTATTTTTGCAAAACAGAAAGGTTACATTTTGAAAGCATTATTTGCTTTTTCTCATCCCGAGAGCTTGCATTTCATTTGCTGAAAAAAGACAGATACTCATCTAAGGAAGATAGATACCCATCTTTATCAGTCCAGATATTGGATTCTTATCTCATTATACATGATAAAGCTCTTTTTAGCCATCTCACCCCTTGCTTTTTCCTGTAAGACCAATTGCAACTGTTGTCGTCAACAGGTTTACCACACCTATCAGCCAATCACCAATTCCCACCACCCTTCTGAGTAATACCCCTCCCCACCCTCTCACTGGGTCTAGTGACTTCTGTTTCAGTGTACCTGAAGAAGTGTGCATGCACACGAAAGCTCATACCAATAACAAACTTAGTTGGTCTCTAAGGTGCTACTGGAAGGAATTTTTTTATTTAGTCCATAGCAACATAACTAAGTAACAAGTTAAAAAGGTAAAGGTACCCCTGACCGTTAGGTCCAGTCACGGACAACTCTGGGGTTGCGTGCTCATCTTACTCTATAGGCCGAGGAGGCCGGCGTTTGTCCTCAGAAAGCTTCCGGGTCATGTGGCCAGCATGACTAAGCCACTTCTGGCAAACCAGAGCAGCGCACGGAAATGCGGTTACCTTCCTGCTGGAGCGGTACCTATTTATCTACTTGTACTTTGACGTGCTTTCGAACTGCTAGGTGGGCAGGAGAAGTAACAAGATAGTCGCACCTAATTTAAATCATTCTTCTTTCAATGGGATTTAGTCATCGCTATATTTAGCTGCATCAGGATTACAGTTAGCTGGATCAGGGTTATCATTTTTTACTTACAGAATTAAAGTTTCACTCCTAAATCAAATGATGCAAGGATCGTCCTTTGCAGTAGCAGTCTCCCAGTTGTGGAACACTCCCCTCCTCCTCCCTGGGCATTTTGCCTGGCAACTACCTACATCTATTTTGGCCTTTTAAAAATGTGTTGAAATGATTCAGCTACCCAAAATAGCTGACATCTTGCTGTGGTTTAAGGATGTGTCTTAGCTTCACACTGATAATAATATTAATAATGCTTTATGATTCCGCATTGGGTTGTTTTAAACCAGGGTGAGGAATCTTTTTGGCCCAGCAGCCAGATTTTTTTCTCTCTCCCACACAGCACAGGCTAACTTTTATAGGGGGCAGGCCCATCTAGCTGCCAAAACACCCACTGGAGTGGCGGAAAATGGTGACCAAGAAGAACTGAACTCCCTACCCATGATGAGCAGAGAGTTCGATCCTAGTTTCTGCAGAGATCAGCTGTGCAGCAGAACAACACCAGATTAAACTCCCCAACCATCAGCTAATGGGCTCTCTGCAGGGATCCACTATGTGGGGAGCCAATCCAGTGGCATCTCTGCCTGCCCCATGTGACATCTGACGAGTCTGAAGGACAAACTATCTCATGGTCCATGTGGAGAGGATTAGCAGGTCAAATCTGGTTCAGGTGGTGCTGAAATTACGGTACATGAGCTCTGCTCTGATGATTTGATGTGACTGTTTTTAGAATGCCTGTGCTGCTACATGAGGATGTTTCATTGGATTTGTGAATTTAATTTGGTTATATGTGCAGTTGTTGTAACTGTTTTTGCCATTGTTTTCCATGTTTTTATTGTACAGTGGTACCTCGGGTTGCATACACTTCAGGTTACATACGCTTCAGTTTACAGGCTCCGCTAACCCAGAAATATTACCTCAGGTTAAGAACTTTGCTTCAGGATGAGAACAGAAATCATGCTCCGGCAGCACAGTGAAGGTGGGAGGCCCCATTAGCTAAAGTGGTGCTTCAGGTTAAGAACAGTTTCAGGTTAAGAACAGACCTCCGGAACGAATTAAGTACTTAACCCAAGGTACCACTGTATTGTGAAATCACTTCAAGATGCTTACCAGGAAGCGATTCATTGATGAAATAAATAATAAATAGCACATTGTTAGACTGCAGCAAACTGCTACAAAAGCACAGTTCCAGCAACCAGCTACTGACAGGGACTTGCCATATAGCTGATTTTACCTTCCTACCGACTAGGTGATATGTCCTCTCTACCAAACAGCTAACTTCACCTTTGGCTATCCATCCATCCATCCATCTATCTTCTTGTGACTTCACCATGATTACTGTGGCTGCTTCTCTGAAGGTGGGAAGTGACTTTCCACAAATCTGCCCCAGGGAATGCTATTGGAGACAATACCAGATGATAATTATAAAGGTCACTTCAAAAGCACAACAACAACAACTTAAAATACCACCGTATACATTTGTAAAATGTAGAATTTTGGCATTTCCCACAATCTTTCTTTGAAACGTTGATCCATTTTGGGGGGGGGAGGGGGGAGATAGTGCATCAGTCATTTTAGTTTATAACAATAATACCATACAAACTTTAATAGGAATCTGTTGTTATCATTATTAGGTCATTCATCCACTTTTGTCTGCCGATTCCCTTTTTTGCTTGCATGGCCTTTCTCAGAACAATGAATCCAATGGAACAAGGAAGGTGTTATATACTGCCACGATGCAACGATCAACAAGTGGGGAGCTCAGCTGTTCCCATTTTCAGAAAGCTCCACTTTCCCAAGCACATTTGGCCTCGGGCAAGCTGCTGTTATCAGGCCTTCTCTGAGCTGAAAGATGCAGGAGATGGCTAAGTGGGACCCTAAGCATTATTCATTTGCTATTTTTTATACACACACACACACGCACACCAGCCAAATTATCTCTTGTGTGAGAAATGAATCGAGTGCATTTCCTCAATCAAGAGTTGCCTGTGTTCTCCTTTCTTGGAGAATTAGTCCTATTGATAAGGCCCAGGTGAAGAGTTCCAGAAGCAATTAAAGGGAGTGTTGTACCTCTGCGCCATACCTTGATAATATTTCTTTTCTCCTCTTTTCTCTGCATCTTTATCGAGCCCCGGAATCAAAACTAGGTGCATTGGAGATGGCGCCTCATAAAGGAAAGCTGCACTTTCCACTGACAAAGCCTTGATCCAGCTGCACTTCAATTAACAGAGTGCAGGACTCCTGCGCAAGCTGCAGCTGTGTAGATTAAGGCAGAGGGAAGCCTCCATGCAAGGAGAGAGGATCCATGGGGGTTCTTTCACCATTTCCTATCTCTAATGGCTCCTTTCTGGTATTGTTCAACTTTTCCTGCGCTTGCTCCTTCCCCTGACAGTCCATTGACCAAGAGCATGGTCTTCAGATACTCATCTTCAGGCCAGAACTAATGTATGCAGTGAGCCAATCAGATATGTCAGAGCAGACATTGCTTCTTCGATCAGTGAGATTTGAGGCTTAACCTCATCAAAATGTTTTCACAACAAAGGTCAAAATGTATCTGGCTGCAGACACCCCCCCCCCCCAATCCTACCCTCCACCCTGATATCAGAAGCCCAATTCTGGCACCAATTGATTTCAACTGGATGAAATTCACACACATATCAGGACAACAAATTAGACGCTCATTGATTATTGATTTTCAAAAAACAGTTAATATATCCGGGGGGGGGGTTGTTAAGTGATATGCACATACGTTTCCAAACCAAAGCTTTCATTGAGGCAAGGACTACAGAGTTTCAAGGTGCAGTGTTTCAATTCTGCATATCTGTGATTTTTATTGAAACTTTCCCTATTAATTTTAGAAGGCAGATCTCAATGATAAATAGAGAAATGCACAAATTCATGGATGAACTGGATTGAAGCCAATCCCACAGTGTTCATTGTTTCTGTTGATTTCAATGAGCTTGGGATGTAGCTCTGAGAGACTTCCTAACCAAACAAATGCAATATATAATGTGAAGAACTATAATGCTAAAGAATGGGGAGAGGGCTCTTGTGTTCAGGTTCTGTTTGTGAGCTTCCCATGGGCATCTGATTGGCAATTGTAAGAACAGAGGGATGGACTAAATGGGACTTTCGCCTGATCCAGCAGAGGTCTTCTTACATTATCATGTTAACTATTTGCTTTATAACGCAAAGCTTAAATACGATATAGTTACATATATCAATAGCAATAAGCAAAGCCAAGGTCGTGCTGTGAATCTCAAGATCATTGGAAACTGCTCCAGCATTTTGGTTCTGGACATTAATGGTCCGTTCTGTGTATATGTATTACAGGGATGCACCAGCTCTGCATGCAACCCAAATTATTAGGTACATAGTGCAGGTGAAGTGTTCACAGGCTTGAGCCAGATTGTATCATTAACAAGGCATCTTGCGTTGCATCAGGTTCCCTGAAGTCCTGAGTCACCCTGTGGATTTGGGGTTCGGAGCTGACTAAGGAAATGCCAGGGATGGAAAGCAGATGGGTGAAGAGGAATGGGGATATTTTGTTTTGGCAGACAGGTCCAGATTTTAATCACAGTGAGTTATTTTCCCAGGGGGAGGGATGCTGAAGTAAATGTAATATCACCATACAATTCTCTGGTGCGACCAGACTTAGAATACAATCTACAGCCCTCCCCCCTTGTTTTCTCTTATTTTCCCTTAGGTCCCTGAAAAAATTTCTTAGAGTTCCTCTTCTGCACTGCTGCTTATGTGTCCCCCCCCTGTTTTTTTTCTACTTACAACTGTTTTTTCTCCCAGTTGTAGCTTTCTGGCTCAAAGTTTCATCCATCTTGTCCATTCTTGCACATTCCTCAAACAATGAAAGTATTCTCCATCCTTTTATTATTTGCATTCTCACAAGATTACATCTAGGGATGGGGAGAATTTCAGTTCAGTCCACATTTACAGGTGAAGTTACCTCATTCACACTTTCACAAAACAATCTGCTAACCGTAACACAGCCATTCTTCAAAATTCACATGTCTCTAAATTTTGCAGTGCACTTTTCCAGCTAAGTAACATGTACAAAAATGAATCTACTGGGTAAAGTGTGCATTAAAAAGAATAGATTAATGCAAATAATATGCAAAAACGCACCATATTGGGGGGAATTGCTTTGCAAAAATGCATATACTGTATAAGGCACAATTGCATGCTGATGAATTTCCCTGATGTAGCTGGTATGCATGTCAAGAAAAAGAAACAACACCGCTGTATTGGTACTTCCTGATGGGGACTTAGTTGGCACAAGTGAAAGGCAGAAAATAATATTATGATTGATCCACATAAGTTCTAATTGTGACAACAGGAAAATGAATGTTTATTCTGAAATTCCGCTTGCAGAAGGTGAGGCGTGACATACCCGATATCCAGGCATTCCAAGAATACTTAGCAGGAGGAGAAGCCAAACAGGTTGCTCCTTATGGCTAGATCTCCAAAGAATTGCCTGTTCTCAGCTGCAAAATATCTCTTACCTTGCATTAAATCAGAGCATGCATTAAATTGGAGTCCTCCAACCATGGCTTCATAGAGAATCACTGCTGAGGGGTTTCAAAAGGTATTTATTTACTCAAATTCTTTGTCAGTGGGAAGAGGCAAGTGCCTCACTAATCTCATGTAAGGAAACTGGGATTCAATCCCCTGCTCCACTTGAGAGACTCTGTCTGTCCCTTGAAACTTCATTCATATTTTTTGGCCTCCATACAGCTACCCTGCTGTCCCCGAGGGTAAAGATTTCTCCGTGTTACATTTCCTCTAATCTTGGCATTTACATTGCCCCCAACCTTGTGCCTTAATGCTATGCTTAACAAGCGTTTTGTTTTGCACTTAACAGACAGGTGCAACCTGAATCCACTAGATAAACCAGTATGTGAGGCAGGGAAAAACAGTATCAGCAAAATAGCCACCACTACAAAGTGGTTCAAGTAAGTAGTGTCTGTTGATTAGATCCCCAAGCCAAACGGAGGACATAGATGATGCCTTCCTGGAACAGATGGCCAAGCATGCAAAAGGAAGGGAGATAGTAGTAATGGGGGACTTCAATTACCCGGATATTTGTTGGATGTCAAACTCAGCCAAGAGCATAAGGTCAAACAGATTCCTCACTGGCCTTGCAGACAACTTCATTGTCCAGAAAGTGGGAGAAGCAACAAGAGGAACAGCCACTTTAGATCTGGTCCTAACCAATGTTGATGACCTGGTTAGTGGGGTAGAAGTGGAAGGATCATTAGGCGCAAGTGATCATGCTCTTCTGAAGTTTACTATACAGCGAAAAGGAGCAGCCAAGCATACTAGGACTCAATTTCTTGACTTTAAGAAAGCTGACTTCATAAAACTTAGGGAAGTGCTGGGTGAGATCCCATGGACAGTAATACTAAAAGGAAAGGGAGTTCATGATGGCTGGGAGTTTGTTAAGAGGGAGATACTAAAAGCACAACGTCAGGCGATACCAATGAGACAGAAACATGGAAGGTGCCTAAAGAAGCCAGGGTGGCTATCTAAAGAACTTTTAACTGAGTTAAGATTAAAAAAGGATGTGTACAAAAAATGGAAAAGGGGGGAAACCACCAAAGAGGAATTCAAACAAATAGCCAGCACGTGTAGACACAAAGTCAGAAAAGCTAAAGCACAGAATGAACTCAGGCTTGCTAGAGAGGTTAAAAGCAACAAAAAAGGCTTTTATGGGTATGTCCGTAGCAAAAGGAAGAACAAAGAAACAGTGGGGTCACTCAGAGGAGAAGATGGTGAAATGCAAACAGGGGACACAGAAAGGGCTGAACTCCTCAATGCCTTCTTTGCCTCAGTCTTCTCCGATAAAGAAAACAATGCCCGACCTGAAGAATTTGGAGCAAATGATTCAGCAAAGGAAACACAGCCCAGAATAACTAAGGAGATAGTACAAGAATACTTGGCTAGTTTAGATATATTCA
Source organism: Podarcis pityusensis (assembly GCF_964106645.2). Lineage (NCBI taxonomy): Eukaryota > Metazoa > Chordata > Lepidosauria > Squamata > Lacertidae > Podarcis > Podarcis pityusensis. The sequence goes on from NC_138032.1 coordinate 37,947,753, forward strand.
AGTCTCCAGGGCCAGATGAACTGCATCCAAGAGTATTAAAAGAACTGGCAGATGTGATCTCAGAACCACTGGCAGTCATCTTTGAGAATTCCTGGCGAACAGGCGAAGTCCCGGCAGACTGGAGGAGGGCAAATGCTGTCCCTATTTTCAAAAAGGGGAAAAGAGAGGACCCAAATAATTACCGCCCAGTCAGTCTGACATCAATACCAGGGAAGATTCTGGAGCAGATCATTAAGCAAACAGTCTGTGAACACCTAGAAAGGAATGCTGTGATCACCAATAGTCAGCATGGATTTCTGAAAAATAAGTCATGTCAGACTAACCTGATCTCGTTTTTTGACAGAATTACAAGCCTGGTAGATGAAGGGAATGCAGTGGATGTAGCCTACCTTGATTTCAGCAAGGCATTTGACAAGGTGCCTCATGATATTCTTGTAAAGAAGCTGGTAAAATGTGGTCTTGACTATGCTACCACTCAGTGGATTTGTAACTGGCTGACTGACCGAACCCAAAGGGTGCTCATCAATGGTTCCTCTTCATCCTGGAGAAGAGTGACTAGTGGGGTGCCACAGGGTTCTGTCTTGGGCCCGGTCTTATTCAACATCTTTATCAACGACTTGGATGATGGACTCAAGGGCATCCTGATCAAATTTGCAGATGACACCAAATTGGGAGGGGTGGCTAACACCCCAGAGGACAGGATCACACTTCAAAACGACCTTGACAGATTAGAGAACTGGGCAAAAACAAACAAGATGAATTTTAACAGGGAGAAATGTAAAGTATTACACTTGGGCAAAAAAAATGAGAGGCACAAATACAAGATGGGGGACACCTGGATTGAGAGCAGTACATGTGAAAAGGATCTAGGAGTCTTGGTTGACCACAAACTTGACATGAGCCAACAGTGTGACGCGGCAGCTAAAAAAGCCAATGCAATTCTGGGCTGCATCAATAGGAGTATAGCATCTAGATCAAGGGAAGTAATAGTGCCACTGTATTCTGCTCTGGTCAGACCTCACCTGGAGTACTATGTCCAGTTCTGGGCACCACAGTTCAAGAAGGACACTGACAAACTGGAACGTGTCCAGAGGAGGGCAACCAAAATGGTCAAAGGCCTGGAAACGATGCCTTATGAGGAACGGCTAAGAGAGCTGGGCATGTTTAGCCTGGAGAAGAGGAGGTTAAGGGGTGATATGATAGCCATGTTCAAATATATAAAAGGATGTCACATAGAGGAGGGAGAAAGGTTGTTTTCTGCTGCTCCAGAGAAGCGGACACGGAGCAATGGATCCAAAGTACAAGAAAGAAGATTCCACCTAAACATTAGGAAGATCTTCCTGACAGTAAGAGCTGTTCGACAGTGGAATTTGCTGCCAAGGAGTGTGGTGGAGTCTCCTTCTTTGGAGGTCTTTAAGCAGAGGCTTGACAACCATATGTCAGGAGTGCTCTGATGGTGTTTCCTGCTTGGCAGGGGGTTGGACTCGATGGCCCTTGTGGTCTCTTCCAACTCTATGATTCTATGATTCTATGATTCTATGATTCTATGATTCTATGATTATTTTTTAAAAACAACAACAACAATGAAATACTGCACAGCTGTCATATGGAGTGACCAAGGATACATCAAAAGAAAGTTCTGAAAGTTCTAGTTGCTGGCAGGATTGACCCAATCCAACACTTCCTGATCATTAACAGAGCATATGATTATTCAGGATGTACCTGCATACTAAACAAAGAGTACAGCATCCGCCCACTCTGGCTCCAGTTTGTTGGCACAACTGAGCATGCAAAAGACAGAACGCAGTGACGGCTTCCTCACTAACCCACCCTGGCCCCTGCCAACAAGCTATGCCAGAAATTATCAAAAGAGGAAGCTCTAGCATTTGAGAGTATGATACGCTGTGGTAATGATGCACGCCTGAGTTGTTGTCCTCTTTCTTTTTTTAGCAAGTGTACTCTTTTTGCTAAATATTCTGTGTTATAATGCTTGCCTGTTCCATCCCTGCTGTAGTGTATACAATGAGCTGAATCACAATTCACTTTTACCTCAGTAAGTGCACTGTATCATTGAAAATGCACGTAGCAAATAATGTGCCCATTACTAAATCTACCTATGGTGTCAGTGATTGTGGGCTACTACAACTCATCCTTTGCCAACCTGGTGCCCTTCAGCTGTTCCAGACTACGTCCCATCAAATAGCCCTCCTAGAGTCCAACAGATTCCTCATTCCAACCTGGATATTGGAAGAACTCCAGATCTGAAAAGCTATTGCATCCATCTCCTATGCTGGTGAACCTCTCCCTGCCATTGGACTCATCTATACAAAATGGAGGTTTCAGATGTGAAGTCCCTGTGTGAAGCATCATCATGTAGAACTATTTATTGGTGGCTTCCATGTTGGATTTGCTAACATTTGAATTAGCCCTTGGTTTCTCATCACCTCCCTTCTCATACTTCCAGTATCATCAAATGTTAACATAACTTATGACTGCGCTTTGGATTTGCTTCTGAAGAGCTGAAATATGATCCCAGGAAGCTTGGGTTTTGATCCTTTCCAAAGTCTCTAGGCAAGTAATAAAAATATAAGTGGCTTACTATATATATATAAATATACACATTGTTTCATCTTTCTTTCTAAGTCACTTTACCATTTCACTGCAGGCTTTGCACTCAGGCTGCTCCTACTTCACAGGCTCTTCTTCGGGCAATGAAGCCTCAGGGAATGAGGAGACAACCTGTTAGACCGGCCCACTTCATCACTTCCCCATTGATAGCTTCATTGCCTTTTCCATGTTGGGAAAGTGAACTTCTCTACTCATGGAGATGTGAATTCGCATTCATATAGGGAGCCGCCCTGTGTAGAGATATACTCCACTGCAGACATTCAGCAAATCATGATTGGATCATGTGCGTTCCTGCTCTCCCTCATGCAATTCCAATTGTGAGGCAGTGGGGAGGAGATCTTAGCACCCAAATAGGGTTCTCCCAAACAGGTTTCCTGTAAAGCAGGAAAGTAGTGTGTGGAAGAGAGAAACTAAACAATTGTGGAATGGGAACAAAGTTTCCTGCCCATAGACTGCTCCTTCCCTTGGCCCTGAAAGAAGGAGGGCCCCATATTTTGCATCTCAAGGTAACATCATTACAATTATTTACATTTATGGGCCACACATCCTCCAAGGTGGACCACGTAATCCTTTCCTCCACCCCTATACTTTTGCTCACAACAACCCTCTGAGTTAGACTGGGCTGAAAATAATAGCCCAAAGTCACCCAGTAAGCTCTGGTGCTGAGAGGAGATTTAAATCTGGGTCTTCCCAGTCCTAACCTGACACTCTACCCACTACACAACACTACTTCTCCATGCTGTACCATGTTTTTAATATTTGGTTGGGAGCCTCCCAGAGTGGCTGGGGAAACCCAGCCAGATGGGTGGGTGTATAAATAAATTATTATTATTATTATTATTATTATTATTATTATTATTATTATTGCAAACTATGCATACACGCACCCAAACCTAAGCTAGTGTGTCATATATCCATATTTTGCCTCCCAATATCCTAGTTTAGTTCATTACAAAATATGTTAAAGAACATCAGTCCTCCTCTAAATCTTAGGGACACCCTACTGTTAAATATTCGGCATGTTGAAAATCAACTATTTATTCTTACTCTGAGCCAGTTTCTAATCCATGGCAGCACTTTGCCTCTCACACCATGACTACTTAGTTTCCTTTAATAGCCTCTTGGGAGGGAATCTGTCAAAGGATTCTTGAGGAAAAGTCTAGATAAATTATATCAACACATTCTCCTTTGCTTATTATTTTTGCACACTTAAATAACTCTTCCAGGCTGCAGTGGAATCATTATCTTTAAGGGAAGATGTCTTGATTTGTCCCTGTGGTACTATGTTTATCTAAATGATTTAAAACTCTTTTTAGTTATTGTTTCACCTCAATTAACTGATACTAAAATAATCCTTATTGTTCCTACTGGCTGCGATTCAGCCCTCTGTTATATTTACTGGCTTTTCAGTTATGTTCCAATGTGCCACAGCTTTTCAATGTTCCTCTGGGCCAGGAGTGGGGAACCTGTGGCCCTCCAAATCTTGCTGGACCACATCTCCTATTACCCCTTAAACATTGGCCATGGTGGTGGGGGCTGATGTGTCACCTCAGGGACTTCCACCACCTAAGACAGCCCCCTCATCCCACCTCATGGGTGGGCTGGGCCTGACAACAACTCCCATCATCCCTGACCGTGAGCCATGATAGCCAGGGCTGATGGGACCTGGAGTCCAAAACATATCTAGGACACCAGAAAGGCTGGTCTGCCCTGACTGGCAGTGACTGTCTAGGGTTTCAGCGAGGAGTCTCTCCCAAATCTAACTGGAGATACCAGGCATTGACCTTTGAGTACAACACATGTGCGCGCTGGCTGCAAACCAGGAAGTTGCTGGGGTTTGCAACACCAATAAAGTTTGAAATGGCGCTATGCACCATTCTGTATGAAATACACACTGCTGCAACACACTTTCCAGACCTCCTGATCACTGGAGAGTCGGGGCTCGCTTGTTATTATCTCTGATCTAGGCATGCCTTCCATGAAGCCTCTGCCACGTTCTTCTCTTCTCGGGCTCCAAGTGCTGTGCTCTTCACGCGTTTGGGTTTTATTTCATTGGAATACTCAGCAGCCACCAGGCCACCACACTGGCTCATCCAGCAAGTTCCTGAAGAGGCTAAAAAAAAGCACCCCCCCACACAACACACTTGGCTTGCATTCTTCTCTGCCTTCTCAGAAGGGGAGAGAGAGCGAAAGGGAGTGCATTCAAGTGGAAATGGTTGGAGTGCACTTAGAGGAATTTAGCCAAAAGGAAAAGGATAGATGATGGTGGCTTTTTTTTTTTTATTCCCTCAAAAAAAAAAAAAATCCTCCAGAAGTTAAAACTGTTTTAATCAGCTGAAAAACATACATGGGCTTTACAGCTCCAAGACAGCTTGCACAGGCGCCGATAAATGCCTATCGCTCATTTGCATACTCTAACAGCTACACTTTAATCAGCCTCCTAATCCCTGATGGTATTAATGAATTTTTTTATGCTCTCTCTCTCACACACACACAACCCCCCCTCCCCTTTTTTTAGTATCATGTTTGCTAATTCAAAAATGATCAGCGGCTTCTGTGTGCCTTTTTTTATGCAGGAAATAATGGGTGAGCCTGGTACTCCTGTTATCCCACTCTCACAAATAATTAAGACTACAAAGGGTACAAATCAGTCTGAATGCGCTGCACAAAGGCTTGAGCTATGCAAAGGCCTCTCTCTCTCTCTCTCTCTCTCTCTCTCTCCCTCCCTCCCTCTCTCCCTTCTCTTCATTTATTCTCTTCTTCTGACAAGAGGTGGGTAAGAAAGATGCTCAGCAAACTGACAAACTAGCCATTCCCCCCGAAAGAGAGAGAGAGAGAGCTTTTTATACTACGGGACTACTGGTGTTTATTTCCTTTATCAAGGTCCACTCACCTTATTATTTGACACAGCTTTGTCTTGAAGGTACAGGGTACCAAGTGGATGACCTTCCAACGGGCTGGTTTCCCGCTTGTTGTCACTCTGCTTTTCATCAGAAGAAAGGGTTGTAGATTTGTAGCCTTATGCTCCGCATGCTTCCTTGAAAGAAAGACCCATTGAGTTTCCTGGGATGACTCCCAGCTTAGCGCACATGGGGTAAATGTACAGCTAGGACAAAGACAGAAGTAGATCTCAGAAAGTTTTAGTGTGTATGTCCTACAGGGAAGGTGGCTGTTCTCCATCTCTGGTGAATAAACTGCTTGCAAGGCCTGTAGAGAAATCTATGCAGCCATGTTCCTTCCGGTTGGAGCAGTTGCCAATACCTAAGGGTGCATCTCCCTAGGGAAATTTCCTGAGCTCCCAGAGCAGCATTGTAGCACTAAGCTGAAGATGCAGGGAATATTCTTAGAAGAAGATACGTGTTTAGAAGCATTCTTTGCCAGACTGTGTGTTGAGTCTGGGCAGAGACCAGCATGAAAGGAGTACCCTAGACATGTGGACTGTGGTGTGCTGCCTGGAATGTGTGCCAGAACTTATTAAAAACCTCCCTGTGCATGTTCCCTAAATGTGTGTTTTCTCCAGGATATAAACTTAGATGTCCTGATCCATGGATCCACGAGTGCAGTAATGCTTGTGGATCAACTTCACCTTTACTCCTAAACAGGTGATTGACAGAAAGCAGGAAGGAATAGTCTAGGCTGTATTCCTGCTTCCCACATGTGAGGTTCCATAAATGCAACAGAGGACGTGCTCCAGTACTTGTAGGTTTATGGTTTGGAAATCCACTCCTCCATCCACTGACTGTCCCTGCTACCTTTTTTGCCAGGAGCTCTTCCATGTAGCAGGCATGATCCGTGCTGGTTAGCCAATCTGGTTAGCTCAGATCTGCCCACACTAGGTCAGATCCCACCCATATAACATGCAGATATTAATGATTTGGTTGTCTTGGCATAGGATCAAAGCAAGATGCAGCATCCCTTTATCTCTGTTTAAATGCATGATTACCCAATGAGGAAGTTCCGAGATAGTGATGCCCCAGGTCTTCCACTGAGTCTCATCACCAAGTGCAGATCTGAACTAATCCAACATTCTCCCCACAAAGTGTTTCACTTGTAACTTTTCAGCTCCTCCATCCTTGCCAAATATATCCTGATGGGCAGGGGATGGACCAAGTGAGATGGATGCCCCAAGGTGTTAAAAATTGAGCTGCAAGTTGGAAAAGAAAAGCATTGAAGCATTGCAAAGCTATACTTTAATGAGCAAGACAGACTCAGTAAGAAGCGTCCATTATTCCTGCTAAAATGGCTATCAAATGCCTAAAGAAACAGCAAACTGGAAGATAAGCAAAAGACAAGCCCAAGTCAAGTACTGCTTGTTCCTGTGCTCTTTGAGAAATAATAATAAGAAAAAAGATCCATGTGTGTGAAAAAATAATCATAGATGGCATGCCATTTCAAAAATGCAACTCTTTTCCTGCAAAAAACTACTTTCTCTCTCTCTCTCACTCACACACACACACACACACATTCAGTCTGATGAAGATTTCTGATGTGAACTCAAAAGCTTTCCCACTATTTTGTAATGCTTTGGTTGACTGTAACAGAAGGATTTGGGGAATTTTTCAAAACAAATGTAGCAGTGCCTCCTAATACAGCCTCCTTCTCCCTCTGCATCACTTATTTAGTGGATTTCCCTATGAAAAGATTGGATGTACCGGTTATGCAGAGGACTGGCAAATAGCACCCCCAGGAGATGATATCATTGTCATCTCTGCTGTGAAATAAGTGGGGGCACTTTGCCCCTGACCCTCCCTGCTCCACTACATCACTGTGGCATTCCAGTCTGCATTATCTCAGATCTTCCTAACACGACATGAAAAAGCCACTCCATTTTAAACATTAGGCCAATGCATGGCACACAAAGCATCAGTCTAAGGACATTCTGTAAAACCTTACAGTTCTCTCCTAGTGAGATCCAAATGAGTTTATAAAGTTGATAATAGCTTACTTATTACAAGTCACCGTTTGGGGGCATTTTGTGTTACTATTTCAGTCCAAGCGCACCATGCAACCAGCTTTATCTGTAAAGAAAAATAGTCTGAAGCAAAAATGCCATGGCCAGTGTGTTGTGTGTGTTTATTACAATATATTGTAGATTATATACCCAAATCGTCCTTCAGGGACAGCAGGATAGAGGTTCTAAGCCTTAATGCCAGGGCTTAATTTGACAAAAGGCTTAGCCCTAGAACTTGTTTTAACTGCCAAGGTTCAGCCATGTGAAGCAATCATTTTAAAAAAGTCCTGTGGTGTCGCTCTCCCTCACCACTGAGGAACCACAGCCTCACACATCAGGGATTAGGGGGCAGGTCTTATAGGTCAAAGAGGATAGCTTCCAGGCAGGTTTGAGCACTTGGACTGTTGCTTAGTTACAATAAGCAAATGCCTGTGGGATCAGAAGCAATTAACCCAAATTTATTCACCAGTGAAATTTCACTCTTCCAGTGAAATCAACTGCAAAATTTCCATATATATATATATATATATATATATATATATATATATATATATATCACACATACACACACACAAACACATGCATACATCAGAGTGGCTGTAACAGTAAAAATACCATCTGCCTCTAAGAAATTTATGTGTATGAAAGGAACATGATTTTGAAAAGTAATCAGGCAAACAGTAGAGGGAGACATTGTTCCATGCTCAATCTAGGTAATTGCCAATTTCCAACATTTGCTCTCTTAGGGTCATGTTTGTTTTTCTGTTTATAGATTTGTAAAGTGCTTGTCCAAATAGTTCTCCAGACAATGTACAAATAAAAATAGCAAATAAATGATGAAGTATGCTAAACAGAAGTGAGTGGAAGAGCCAATGTGTTAGAGACACCTTTTGAGGGTGGAGGTCTGGAAGGCACCTGCTCTAAACATATTAGTGCAAGCAGTGTGTGGAGAAGGTGCCAGGATCAGTCCCCAGTGTCTCCAAAGTCAACAAATGATCAGAAAGTAGGTGCTGGGGGGGACGGACTTGTGACAGAGTCCTCCAAAGACCCGCCAGAAGCCAGAGTAGACAGCACTAGACTAAGCAGACCAATGAGCTGACTCAAGGTAAGAAAGCTTCATATACTTTAACATGGAGGATGACTCTATCAGTAGCTACTAGCCATGATGGCTACAGGCAATTCTGAGATTCATAGGCAGTATGTCACCAAGTACCAACTGTTGGCAAACCACAGCAGGAGAGGACTGTAGCTTCAGGTCCCACTTCTGAGGTTCTTGGACATATCTGGCCAGCAACTGTAGCTGACCTAGAGACAGTGGCATAGCGTGCGTTGTCAGCACCCGGGGCAAGGCAAGTAATTTGCACCCCCTAACCCGTGGATTTTAGCACTCGAGTGCGAGCGCCCCCCCCCCCAGATGTTGTGCCCGATGCGGCCGGCCCCCCCTGCACCCCCCATGCTACGCCACTGCCTAGAGAGATCTTTGGTCTGATTCCTTGTTCTTATTACTTTCTTAAGGTAGCTCAGAACCTTGACTTGGGGGAGTGGGGATGAGACCACCCTATTTCTTTAAGCTGATTGTTGGGTTGGCTGGAAAGACATCTGGAAGAGGGGTGAGGGCAATGAGGGAGAGGAGGCAACAGCAGAAATAATGGTCTTAAATGCAGCAAGGAGGGGAAAGGAAGGATCTGGGGCAGGTGGAGAGGACTATAATGCAGGGAGGTGGGGGGAAGGGCAGATAACACAATGAAACTACAGCAAGGGTAACTGGATGGGCAAGAGCTGTACTAGCTCCAGGTGGACCTTTGGGCGAGCTGTCTTCAAGGGGCTCCCCTCCTCCTCACAGTTGTTACCAATTCTACATTCCCATTGCTCATTCACTTGCCTTCTTTCTTGAGCCCAGTCTACAGTATTAGCCAGAGGGATGGTGAAAGTAAATTTGAGCTGCTGATCCTTTTCTATTCTCCTGTTATGGCTTCTTCAGGAGCAGCAAGGAGGAGGAACAAGGTACCACAGGGGTTGGGAGTGAGTTTTTTGCTTTGGGCCTGGGCACCTGACCAACTACAGTGGTAACTCTGGTTATGAATGCTTCAGGTTAAGAGCTCAGCTAACCCGGAAGTTCGGGACACGGGTGGTGTTGTGGGTTAAACCACAGAGCCTAGGACTTGCAGATCAGAAGGTCGGCGGTTTGAATCCCTGTGACGGGGTGAGCTCCCATTGCTCGGTCCCTGCTCCTGCCAACCTAGCAGTTCGAAAGCACATCAAAGTGCAAGTAGATAAATAGGTACTGCTCCGGCAGGAAGGTAAACAGCATTTCCGTGCACTGCTCTGGTTCGCCAGAAGCGGCTTAGTCATGATGGCCACATGACCCAGAAGCTGTACGCCGGCTCCCTCGGCCAATAAAGTGAGATGAGCGCCGCAACCCCAGAGTCGGCCAAGACTGGACCTAATGGTCAGGGGTCCCTTTACCTTTTATCCCGGAAGTAGCTACTCTTGGTTGCGAACTTTGCCCCAGGATGCGAAAGGAAATCTCACGCTGGATGCCCCATTAGCGAAAGCGCACCTCAGGATAAGAACAATTTCAGCTTAAGAACGGACCTCCGGAATGAATTAAGTTCGTAACCAGAGGTACCACTGTATGCCTAACCCTGATGGCAGCCCTGGGCAAGAGTTGGGGGTGCAAAGGAGAAGGGGGCTGCTTTCCTTCTCGACCTCCTCCAATGCCAATGCCATTCTACCTCACCTATGAAATTTCACAGGCGATTGCCTAATTAGAAGTAGCAAACACATCATTCGGAGGCCTAATAAATATGAGTCATATTTTCAAAATGTTCATGTGCAAAGAGCCATTTATATCTTCATTCTTGTGATGAAGTACTGAGAGCTTTAGATCTTGTCAGCTCCTATACTGCTAAGAAAGGAAGACTGCAGTGCATGTGAAATTAGAAATGATGACCGAGGCGGTTGACACATAGGCTGGTTTAAGCATTATCCTGTATTATGGATTCATTCCATTAATAATTTCTAAAAATAGTTTTGTTAAAGAACTGGCATCCATTGCACTGGATAGCGTTATCCATTTAGCAGAGAAAATCAGACAGGGTCATGCTTAAACTTTTTAAACTGCTGTTGTGCATATATCAGAGTGAAGGCGCTTTAAGCTGTTTTTAATATCATGTTTAAATTTTAATTTTAATATTGTGTTTCAATATTAATATTGTGTTGCAATTGTTGTAACCCATCCTGTGACCGTAAGGTGAAGGGCAGGTAATAAATTGTAATCATTCTAATGTGTGCGTGCTTGCACACTGCAATCTTAAAGACACTGTGTTTAATTTAAGTCTCATAGTAATCAATAACAGAGATAGAGGAGAAATTTTGTTTTAAATGCATTAATACATAGACTTTGTCAGTTCCGACCTGATCAAGCATTGCTTGCTTTGGAACACCAGTTGCATCAGGCAACAGCTACAATCCATGTCGCTTGTACACTGTTGCTTAAAAAAACAAAATCTGACTTAAGCATTTTTTTCATGTAATTTTACATATAAAGGTACCTTGGTTCTCAAACACCTTGGTACTCAAACAACTTGGAACCCAAACACTGCAAACCTGGAAGTAAGTGTTCCGGTTTGCGAACCTTTTTCAGAAGCCAAATGTGCTCCATTTAGAGCGCCACGCTTCCATTCTGAGCACCACACTTCCATTTTGAGCGTTACGCTGAGGTCTGTCTGTTTTTTGCTATTTCTTTTGCGTGTTTGTTTTTGCAGCTTTTTTGTTTTGTTTTTGTGACTGTGTGGAACCCAGTTCAGCTACGGATTCATTGATTGTGTGACTACAGTACATTGTTTATTGCTTTCATTTTATGGATCAATGGTCTCATTAGATAGTAAAATTCATGTTAAATTGCTGTTTTAGGAGTTGTTTTTAAAAGTCTGGAATGAATTAATTTATTTTGCATTACTTTCTATGGGAAAGCGCCTCTTGGTTTTGGAACGCTTTGGTTTTGGAACAGACTTCTGGAACGGATTAAGTCTGAGAACCAAGGGACCACTGTACACATTAAAGATACAAGTTCCATGCTGAATTATATGCACCTAATTTTATAAGTATATGAAGGCATATGAATTGTTATAGCAATATATGCATTATTGTATTGTACTGTATGTATTGTAGTGTTGTGTTGTGTTGTGTTGTGTTGTGTTGTGTTGTGTTGTGTTGTGTTGTGTTGTTGTGTTGTATGTATGTATGTATGTTTGTTTGTTTGTTTGTTTGTTTGTTTGTTTGTTTTCTGGTATGCTTTTTTGCATATGGTATGGTCTGCCCTGTGAAACACCCTCCAATCAGATGTTAAGGAGATAAACAACTCTATGACTTTCAGAGGACATCTGAAGGCAGTCCTGTATAGGGAGGTTTTTAATGTTTTACTGTGTTCTATTCTGTTGGAAGCTGCCCTGAGTAGCTGGGGTAACCCAGTCATTGTTTACAGCTAAGGCATACTCTCATATCTTCTTCTATGCAGAATCTCTTTGCTATGTGTGAGTTAAAAGGGCTTGAAATGTACAAATCAGAACTCTCTGTGCCCACACAGCCAGTTCCTGCTTTGTACTTACAACTAGATGTGTTTCTGCAATGTCACACAGACACCACAAAAGTGGTTACTATGTGATTGAGGCACACTGTGCTCTGAGAGAGAAATATCCAGGGGTTAACAATTACTGAATTCTCCTACACTCTGCTTCTTTTCCCATAATTAGTTGCCCTGATGCCTGTAGAGTACTAACATCAAGAGTCCCAGGGCCACCCTCGAGTACTACACAAACGATTGGTATTTTAATGGCAACTCCTGTAAGGAAATAAAGGCTCAGTCAGTCCCATGTGCCGAAAGCTAGTCATTCTTTCCCTTCTTGCTGATGCCCATTGGCAGTTACCTTTGAATCCAGTTAAAATGAACAATATTTATCTCAAATAACATTAAGAGCAATCAATCAATAGCTTAGTTTATTGTGGACTTGGTGATGCTCATGCCTGCAATTTGTTTGTTTTCTCAGCATCAACATGTCATCATTTTCATCAAAATATCATCCCATATCCCCCCCCCCCCTTCCCATTTAATTCAGATTTGCTGTTTCTGGGTTCTGCTTTTACTTCTCAGATTGTCCAAGGAAATGGTAAAACTGCATTAAAGGAGATGATATGACATTTTGATGAGGACAGTGTCATGTGGACATTGCACTGGTTTCCTCCCCCCCCCCCCAAATGTTAGGAGCACAACAGAGAAAGATGAACCCCTCTCCATCCGCTGTGATCCAGATCTTTATCCCCCATACCATCCCTCATAAAGTGACTGTTATTTGCATTTGGCAAGACACATTTAGTCTAGTTTGGCCCTAAACAGAACAAACTGAGTGGCTAAGAAAAATTACCTGTGAGTCATCAGAAAGTTCCCAGACAAATGGTGGAATTCAACGTTGTGCTGTGTCAATTATTTCATCAGGGCAAGCATTTCAGTTTACCAGAGAGAATGATCTCCCTTGCCTCCCCCCGCCATGTGCTGTTCTGGGGGTTCCTTCAATCCACTGAGCCCATTTGGGGGAGGCACAGGATGGGGGAGATAAGAGGGGCAAACCCATTGCACAACTGGAAATCCTTGCTCAGGCTGATGGGACTTAGCTTAATTCCACACCATAGATTTAAAGCACACTCAACACACATTGAAGTCACATGACTTCTTGCAAACAATCACAAGAGCTGCAGCTTGTAGCTGAAAATTGTAGCTCTGTGAGGGGGAAACAACAGTTCCCAGAATTCCTGGAAGTCATGTGACTTCCATGTGTGTTGGGTGTGCTTTAAATCTATGGTGTAGAACTGCTCTTAATCTCACCTGAAGCACACGCTCACGTTATGGCCTTAGCCAGGCTGATCCTTTAAGCCTTTGCTTCCCATGTACCCATCAACCACAATGTGGGGATGAGTCTACTGGCCTGTTTAAGAAAGGATTACTGAGTTAATTTATTAAAAGTTTGCTAAAGTAAATGCTACTAGAGATCTAGATCTAGATCTAGATAAATATTTGTGTAGGTATCATTTAAAACAGAATCTAATAATTGCAGATTTAGGATGTGGATAAAAATACATTATAAAGTCAACCTTTTGGTTTCATTGAATCAAAAAAGAGGATTTTTATTTACCAAATTGGACAACAGGGGAACAGAGGCAATGCTTCTCTTTAAATGACACTATATACGGGAAACATTTCTTAAACTTGGGGTTTCAGTAGGTGTATATCATTTTACACTTATCATCACCGCACACAAATATCATCCATTTAGTATATATTGTGCACTTTTTCTCAATATGTGTACCACTTGTTGATGCGGACCATCTTTTTGCATACCTAATATATTTCAAATGTATCCATTTTGGCTGGTAGAATGTCAGCTGTCTTACTTTAGGAACAGTCCTATTACCCTTGTTATTATCACTTGAGTTCTGAAACTGAAAATCATACTGCTTTGGAGGAAGATTTGCGGAACAAACAGAGGGGGGTATGCAGATTTGTGACAGAAATGTGTTTCCTATGTGATACTGGAATGTAAATTTTGAAGCCATGGCTTTTTTTAAAAAAAGTACTTAAGGTACCCATGAAAAAGATCTAGGGGTTTTAGTAGACTGCAAGCTTAACATGAGTCAACAATGTGATGCAGCAGCAAAATAAAAGCTAATGCTGCTCTAGGATGCATCAACAGTAGTGTCCAGATCAAGGGAAGTAATAAAACCGCTCTATTCTGCCTTGGTCAGACCACATCTGGAATATCGTGTCCAGTTCTGGGAGCCACAATTTAAGAAGGATGTTAACAAGCTGGATTGAAAGGACATACATTATCTCAGTAACTCTTATAACGGCCCTGTAAGGTAGACTAGTATCATTAATCCCCGTATCACAAATTGGGGGAATGGAGTATGGCTAAGTCCACCCAGTGAGTTCACAGCTGAGGTGACAGTTGAATCAAGGAACACTTGCCTCCTAGCTCCTGCTGTTAACCACTGTGCTACATCTATAGTCAGTGGGACAGGCCATCATTGGATGTACTAGAATAAGGTTACCAGATTTTTTTCAATGAATCCGGGGACACTTTTCAACTTCAGTAGGAATGATAGGATTTTGTCAGGGGACTGATTTGTAAATCCAGGGACTGTCCCTGGGAAACAGGGACATCTGGTAACCTTATTCTTGAAGTGGCTTTTTCATTCTGCTTGCTTGCTCTTTTCCACCATAAAGAAGAAGAAGAAGAGTTTGGATTTGATATCCCGCTTTATCACTACCCAAAGAGTCTCAAAGAGGCTAATATTCTC